>NW_024097843.1:0-321141 GCF_016545835.1 Crotalus tigris | reverse complement strand
TTAATAGGGGATTCCTGTCTTAAGGAGTAATGGAGATGAAATTAGATTGAATTATTACTGTAAAGCAGCAATTCAGTCAATAAATTTGGGTCTCCTTAAGTGAGAGAAAAAAACAAAGGTATTGTAAAGTAAATGGTACAGTCGTGCAATATTTTGAACAAGAGGTAATAAGAAAATTGCAGTGGAATTTGGAGAAAGAAAATGATATTTCAACACAGAAAATAAAATATAATCACTCTTATTTTTCTTGGAACCAAGCAAAAACAAAGAAAGTCTGAAAGATCTTAATAATTAAATTGCAGATCTTTAAAATGCTAATAGAGGTATTTTCTTCATAAGGCTAAATTTCTGTTTGGCATATTCTTCAGGCAAAACAGCCAAAGCCAAAGGAAAATATGAAATGGTGATAGAACACCTCTATATTAGCTCATTGTGTTTATCAGAACAGCCAATCATCATAATCCAATATAAAGTTGGGATGGTACACCACAATTGTTTGAAGAAGCCACAAGTCTCTTGATAGAATTTTTTTTAATTTGTTATTCTTTCAATATAAAGAACAATAGAAAAAAGGGGAAAATAGAAATATACACTACACCCAAAAAAGGAAACAACAAAAATATATGAATGAAATATTTGAAATAATCTTTCAGCTCAGTAATTAAACCTTAATACACAATGATAAATTAGACTAAATTCAATAGTGCCAGTTCAAAAGCACCAAGTGAACACATAGTTCAAGACTATAAATTTAGAATCATGTTCTCTTTCCAGTATTGAAAAGTAATATTTCTTAACAATGAGTCCCACTTGTTACAGCCATAATCCTTGATACAGTTGTATTCCACATTTTTGTGTATCTAAGGATTGGCCTTCCCATAGACAATTCCTTAATATCTTATCAATCTGCTTAAATAGCTTAATTTTTACATTTACTATTGTTAATATCAGTATAATAATCATATATTATTAATATATATTATTAATACTATATATAAAATATGTGTGTATATTAATGATATATTAGTATATCATTGTAAGTGAAAATCAATATTGTATGACAAAAAGTATAATTTTATATAATTCTAGAACTGTACAGTATAATTTATTAAACATTATCTCATTTCATTTTTCCTTAGAAACAACAAATATAATGGAACTTGACTTTTCAAAAATAGATGGTATGTATATTATTATTATTATGATACATAACATTGTGAATTCACTGCTGCCAATTCTGTAGCTGGTATTGATTTTCATTCACATTAAATTTTTCCCAAGAACTTAGGATGCTCTAAAATATATCACTAGTCTATGTGTGGATCGAAGCAGTGTGGCCTTTTGTAATTGACAAATGAAAATTTTGCCAGTGAACGTATTTCCTAACTAACTGCCATTCAAGGCTTTTTGCTATGGACCATGGTATTACCACATCAACTATCCATACTTTATTCTTTTCAACTACAGTTGAATCTGGTATATTATATGCCAAAGTACCCATCTTCCTTAATACATTAACAATTGTCAATAAGAAAGCGAAAAAGTTTTGATAGTGGATATTGCAATACCTGAAGATAGGAAAAGAAAAAGAAAAAGCAATTTAATTACATTTAGTTTACACCAACACCATTCACTATATCCTTCCATTTCTTTTTATCCTTTCAAACCATCTTTATATCAGGAACCCTTGATTAGGACTCCACAATAAATCACAATAAATCCTAACACTTCACAGTTTAGCTTAATTTCTTGGATTGACTAAGAGTAGACTGGCAGACACAGCTCAGTAAATTCAAAATCTTTATTGCACTATAGATTAAAATAATTTAAGTGCAGTTGTAGGTGTACTGTACTCAAGTATTGATAGCCCACACAACATGGATTTAAACACCAAATTTTCTTCCACCTGCCTTTCCAAATTAAAAGATAATTGGCATAGCACTTTGCAACCATGAAGCTGAACAATTATTGAATGTTTAAACGATGCCTTGGAAAAGCCGGTTTCCACTTGCCAGTCTCCACTCTTATCACTTTATTCTTTTTTTTTTTGGCCTCTCCCTCCTCTTCTGAATCTAGTAAATTCCATAATAATCAAAGGATTAACAGGATAACAGAATAATAGAGTTGGAAGGGACCTTGGAGACCTTCTAGTCCAACCCCCTGCTCAAGCTGGAAACCCTATACCATTTCAGACAAATGGTTGTCCAATCTCTTCTTAAAAACTTCCAGTGATGGATCATCCACAACTTCTGGAGGCGAGCCATTCCACTGATTAATTGTTCTAACTGTCAGGAATGTTCTCCTTAGTTGTAGGCTGCTTCTCTTCTTGATTAGTTTCTATCCATGGCATCTTGTTCTGCCTTCAGATGCTTTGGAGAATAGGTTGACCCCCTCTTTTTTGTCATAAACCTTTAGATATTGGAACACTTGCTATTATGTCATCACTAGAAGGAAGGAAGGAAGGAAGGAAGGAAGGAAGGAAGGAAGGAAGGAAGGAAGGAAGGAAGGAAGGAAGGAAGGAAGGAAGGAAGGAACAAATGAAATTGTGAGTCCCCATGTACAAAAGATATACCGTATATGCCGGCGTACAAGGCGACCCAGCGTATAAGACGACCCCCGTCTTTATCGCCGAGCCGCATTCCTAGAACGTCATCTTATACACCAGAAACTACCAGTATTTCCGGCGTATAAGACGACTCGGCGTATAAGACGACCCCCGTCTTTGGCGCCGATTTCAGCGCTCGCGGAAGTCGCCTTATACGCCGGCATTTACGGGTAGTTAAGACAGTCTTGGGCTAGGTCACCAATGGACTTTAGAAAACTTGTTGAATTAACAGATGATTATCTCAGGGCAGAGGCAATGCCACAACAGGAAATTAGGTAAACCATCTTAAAAAGCATATCATTTACAAACAGAGAGGCATTTAAATCTTTGACACAGGATAGTTCAATGTTTGAAAATCCTGCTTAGAAAAAAGAAGAGGTAAAGCATTACTTTAGGTTGCTTGCTCATTGCATGGCAACAAGGATGGCATAACAAATAAAATTCATGACATCTGCTATAAAGGAAATCTACCAAAAGTCAGGAGGAAATAAAATTGATAAATACTCCAAATGCTCAAGTTGGTTGCTTCTCATGACGGAGGAATCATTTTCTTATATACAATTTTCCTCATTTACAATCAATTTCATTTCATCATTCCACCAAGCATCATTTTTATACTTCCCTTTAATGTGCTTTGGGCTAAACAAATAAATTTCCTTGCTATACTTTGTTTAATACAAATATACTTTACATTAATATATTTCTGTGGGCTTTTTATAAAAGAATTATTTTCTTTTTTTCCCAAGGAACTTCCAATTAATCTTTCCTTAATTTAATTTTTTTTTCTGTTGAAGGATTCTTCTGTCTTCTAATACTTTTATATATGGACTTTCTCTTTCTGTAATGATTCCATATATCATTCTACTTTTACTTCATGTCCATTTTCTTCCCAGATCCTCTCTTCATGTTATCAAATAAAAGTCTGTTCTGTTGCAGCCTTTATTAAATCCTTTGATCTTTCATCATAAACAGTTAAATCAGCCATGAATTAAATCAGATTAATTCCTTTGCATATGAATGCATCAATAGATAGGCTGAAATCTTGTTCAAAGCAAACATCTACAAAAGCAAGACCAATATTCAGTTCTATTTCATTTATCCTCCATCTCTTAGTGTCAGAAAAATATTCTGCCTGTCTGTCTAAATTTTATTTCATTTTTATCTCATGTCATTAATTCATTAGGTTTACCATATGTTCATGTTACAATCTAAATTGCAATCATTCATCTGATGTTAACAGATGGGCCAATAAATATTGATTTCCTATGCCTATAAGAACTTCTGCTAACTGAAGCTAATGTTTAAAAAAATCAGATACTGTAGTTATTAGTTTCAGTTATCCTATGCTACATGAAGCATTCCCTGCTAAAACTCCATTTTAACACATTTTGTCCAAAATTTACAAGTGTTAACTAAAGCCCAGTTTTATCCCCAGCATTCTTATGTTGTTTTGTATAAATAAGAATCTTTAATCTAAAGACAACTTTGTAAGCCAAGATACCATGATTTTCCCTGTTGCTCTTATTTTTTTGTAAGCAATTCCATTCTTTTGCGTTTGGAATTCATGTATTTAGCTGGATTTATAATATTGGACCTAGCTCATTTTAAAAAGTGACACATGCAATACTCATATTTTGGTTCCATGCTAGGAGCTATTTTAAGTTAGGAAAAGTGTACCGATTATATAAAAATGCAAATTCCTTTTTTTACTCATGTTTTGTAGGAGCAAACATTTTATATAAGAAAGTGTGTAAGTTATCAGATATCTGTAAAGACTCAGGTTAGTATTCTTAATTTTTTTACTTGATATCAAATATGTTTAATAGACTATTGTGTTGTTTGGCTTCACTTCTGTTTTAGATTTAAAGGTCCTTGCCTTGCTTTCCTGCACAGAGAATGTAGAAAGGAGGATATGTGATCATGCAAGCTGGTTCTTATAATATCAGATTATAGTTTGTCATATAACGAAATGAGGACAAACACTATATAGAAGTATTTATCCTCAAACTTTCTTTCTATGCGAAGGACAGAATATCAGTGTATAATCACATAAGGAAGCTAAAGAATAAAAGAGAAAATATATTCTTTCTTATTTTACTAAAATATATGCTTTAATTTCTAAACCAAAATTATTCCTAATGCAAAAGTTTTTTCTCTCTCTTCTTTTTCAGTTTTCTACATGGGCAGTACAAAATTTCAAATTCGTGAAAACAATTCAGATACTTCATATAACCTAACAGTAGTAAGAGTCCTTATTATTGTTGTTATTTTGTGACCAAACTTCAGTTTCCTATTTATTTATTTATTTATTTATTTATTTATGAGACTTATATACCGCTTTAAGGGCAAGCACTCTCTAAGCGGTGTACACCAGTAAGCAATGTATATATATATATATTTACATTGCCCCCAACAATCTGGGTCCTCATTTTACCTACCCCGGAAGGATGAAAGGCTGAGTCAACCTTGAGCCGGTGAGATTTGAACCGCTGACCGGCTGAACACAGTCAGCTAAAGTGGCCTGCAGTACTGCACTCTAACTGCTGCGCCACCTCGGCTCTTTTTATTGGGGTTATTAACCATTGTCACAATCCTAATGTTGCATAATTAAAAGAGTTACAGTTGACATTAACTGTCTAGACATAAAGTAAGTGGTAAATAGTACTGAAAATAAATTTGCCTCTGCTTGGTCCCCTGGAATGGAATAATTGCTTTGTATTATAATTTACTCATTCTGTAATTAAAATTTTGTTAGGTTTCATTCACAATACATTCTTTGCTATGAATAATAATTAATAATCTGTGCCCTATCAGGCCATATTATGCTGCTATGCCCATTATATTCTCTAGATGCAGACAATATATAAAAGTATAATGTATTTATGAGTTCCATATTGTTTTTAGAAATATCCTGGCAATAACACTAATCTGTACCAGTTAAAAGTTTATTCAACCCAACCAGAAATCAAGTGAGTACTTTAAAAATATAGATCTTTCTTCCTTGCCAGTGTTGCATGCAAGTCATCTTTAAAATACTTTTGTGTTTTAATACATTTGGAAGAAAAAAAAACTTTTAAATTTATCACTTCTGGTTTACTACAATCTATTTACATACTGCCAAATTAATTTCATGCCTCTTCATCACAAGTCCTTTGCAGATATAAGATTATCCACGTATACCAGTTTACTTTCAGTGAAATCAGCAGTGCTAATATGCAATGTTCAGTATAGATATTCACCATACTTTTATATGTATTTGATTGGTGTGTTGGTGTTGGTTTTCTGCCTGGCTATGTCATTTTTCACTGAATGGTCCTTTTCTAATTTGTTTTGGAACTACTATGCAATGGCTACATATATAGTTACATAGTTATCTTTTAAAAAACTACTTGGTATCCTAACCTTTTCTTGAATCATGGAAGAATGTTACTTTTCCTAAATTTTGGCTATTTTCTCCTGTTCCTTATTGTTCAGTAAACAATTGAAATAATAAATGAGGGCACAGTACTTCCTAAAATAATTACTTTTTAAAACCTTATCTTAATCTTAAACAATGATATAGAATCCTTGACTTCAAGTAAAGATATTTTACCTTTTCTTATAACTTTGTAATTAGCAATAAAAAAATAAACAGTTTAGTGGAATTCACATTGAAACTAGCACACTTGCCTGGTTTAGGGATGGAGCAATGTAAGAGATCTCAAGTAATACTTAAGGAAAAATTTCTTCTACTCTCATCAACAAAAGTTGGGGCTATTTGTTATATAGCAGGGGTCCTCAACCTATGGTCCACGGCCTGGGACTGAGCCGCAGGCTCTTGGCCAGTGGGCTGTGGAAATGGCTGACTGGTGCCTACATGCTTGGGTGCGCATTCCCTCCATTTGTGCTAGCGCCCGCATCCCCATTTGCGCATACACATAGGCATAAACAGGGATGCTAGTGTGGGGCGGATGTCCACAGCCCATTTGTGCATGCACCGCTAGCCCGGGTGGTTTGCGTGGCCCATTTGTGCATGTGTGAACAGGCTGCTAGCTGCTGTGGGAGGTGTGCGGCTGTTCGCACATGCACACGTGCCAGCACATGCCTCATGCGCAAACAGAGCTACTAGTGCCATGCCAGTGTGCATGGCCCCATGCGTGCACACACACACCAATTTTGAAGCTGTTCTCCTTCCCTCCAGTCTGCGAGCCCGGAAAGGTTGGAGTATCCACAATAGAAATTAGATGCTTTAGTTTTGATTACTAAATAGGCAAATATCCCCACTCATAAGTGAAAAATGGATAGTTAAATTACTATTTATATTGCATATTTGTTTTTTCTAGTGATCCCCTTTGTCGATAATCACAAGATCCCTTTTCAAATCAGGAGGGACAGTAATTTAAAATCTCCCTGACAGATAATTCCAGTAAGGTACCACTGCTTAGACTAAACCTCCTGTTGCCTCTTAGCCTCTCCAGCTTTTCTACACAGATTTCTGCCTTTAGCCCAGCATTAGGCATATTAGGCAGAAAGATCTCTGGATTTAATTGCCTCTAGCACAGAATTATAGAACTCAATAAATGCTTCATCAACCCTGAAGCACATATTTTACTGTAATAAGAAATTCCCATATTAAACAAGCCAAATTTCTACATTTAAAATGGAATTAACTGGAAAGGTGAAATATAGCATAAAATGAAGGAAGACAATAACTACAAACAGAATCTGCCAAATAAATGTGTACTAAAGTAATGAAAGTAGCTACATTATTTCCTTATATGGGTTTTTGAGTTTCAGCAAGGTTCAGAGTTCATTATAATTGGAAATGAGATTATCTTTGTCTCCAGATTTTGGATATTTAGAACCTGATTGTTCCTCTTATCAGCATCTCCTCCATTTCTCTTCTTTCTGAATCCTATCTTTCACTTTGTAGAAAATGGAGATAAACTCACTGGGAAAATTGTTGGATAGAATAGAATAGGATAAGATAAGATAAGATAAGATAACCTTTATTGTCATTTTTTTTACTGTGGGCACAATAGTACACATCAAAAATGAAATTTAGTTGCCCGCTCTCAAAGTGAAACACATATATGACACACACCTAAACATACTATGTACAACATATGTATAGACCCACACCCCTACATATATATAACAAATAAATATTAAATACTGTCCATCTTGAATATATAACGGAAGAAGGCAGCTTGAGAGTTCACAAGGTTAATGCTGTATTGAATGAAACTATGGCTGAATCTGGATGTTCAGGTATTTTTGGTAATTTAGCTTTTTCCATATATCGCGTTATTTTTTCCTTAGAGATTTCTTCTATATCATATAATTTTTCATAAAATTCTTTATTTTTTATTGTTTCATTTTGAAATTGTAGACATCCTTTCCCATCTTGTAGTTTATTTATCAATTTCTTCTCCTTTTCTTTTTTCAATTTATAAGCTATCCATCTACCCAGTTTATTAGCATTTTCAAAGAAGTTTTGTTTTGCCTTTTTAATTTGTTGGGCCATTTCTTCAGCTTCTATTAAGTTTAGTTTGTGTTTTATTATCTCCATTTGCTTTTTACAAGTTTTCTTTTGTGGGTCTATTTGTAATTCTAGTTCCAGTTTTTTAAGGTCTTCCTTTAACTTTGTTTGTTGTTGTTTTTCCTTATTCTTTTTTGCCATATACATTATGGCTAAATCTCTAAAGTATGCTTTGGCTGTGACCCAAACGTTTTGTCTCTTCTTTCTTGTTTTCTTTAAAAAAAATTCCATTTCCTTTACTGCTATTTGTGTAAATTCTTTCTCTTTTAATAAAGCTTGATTCAACAACCATCTGAGCTTTTTCTTTGTTCCTCTCCAGGTCATCTTTATCAGATTATGGTCTGCCCATATATTGGTTTCTATCTCAGTCTCATGTATATTCATTTTTAGTTCAGAGGATAGCCATATCATGCCAATTCTAGACCATGATTTGTGCCTATTCAAAAAAAATGTATTCTGAGATTTTGGGGGATTTTTTTTTTCTGTCCACATATCCTGTATACAAATTTCTTCTGCCATTTTGAAAAAGGCCTTAGGTGTTATATTTCTTCCTTTTTTCCCTATTTTACTGCTTTTATAGTCTAGTTTTCTGTCTGTATTTCATTGAAATCTCCTAACAAACAAATGTTTTGATATTCTGTTTCCACTATTTTCTTATGTAGTTTTTGGTAAAATTCTTCTTGTTTGTTGTTTGGTGCATATATTGCTATCATCACTATCTGTTTATGATTTATCATTATTTCCACCATTAATATTCTTCCTTCTTCATCTGCATAGACTTGTTTGGAGTCCACTGTCTCTTTAATATATAAAACTACTCTTTTCTTTTGTTGTGCTGATGAGAAGTAAAGTTTCCCAATTTTGGGGCATTCCAAAAGTTTATAGTGTTGTCTTTTTATACGTGTTTCTTGAAGGCAGACTATATCCATTTTTAATTTTTGTAGTCGTATGAAAAAAAATTTCCTTTTTGATGGGGAATTCAATCCATTTGAATTCAATCCATTGAGAGGATCCTGTTTTCCTTCTCCATTTTCTTTAATTATATTTAGGTTTTATTCTCCTAGTTGTTCTTGTCTGTCTTTGTTCTCTTGCCTTTGCCCCTTCTTCTTGATCTATATTTTCTATTTCTTCTTCTTCTCTTAGTGCAGCTACCTCTTCTGGTGCAACCTCTCCCTGCTTTCTACATTCCTTGTCTGAAATTCTGAACATTTTTCTTCAAAGAAAGGTCTGTATCTCTCATAGAATTCCATAGTCTGTATCTCTTAGAATCCCAGTTGATTAGAATCCCTTCCGGGAGCAGCCATCTAAAGTTCACTCCTTTTTCTGGACTTCCGATTTTGCGCGGTAGCGACTGGTCGCAGGGTTGCAGATTCTCTGCACCCCTGTGGCTAATTTCGCCCTGCCTGGGGACCCTAAATGGTCTAAGTCACCCCGGAAAGGCAATGAAGAAAAAAGGGTGCTCCAGCGATTCTGGAATAGCGGCGGCCATTCCGTTCGACTTGGGGAAAGCCTTCTAACCCGACAGGAGAAAATCTGGCCATATTGCATTGACCAGCCCAAGCTACTAGCAACCGAAGGCCAAAAACACTAACCAGCACAACTGTGAACAGCGTGTTTGAAACTGGGTGAGAAATTCGATCTTCTCTTTTCTATTCTATATTTAATTTCATGGAAAAGATCCCCAAGAAGCAAAATACCTCCAAAAGGGAAGGAGGGGGATTTCCGCCTCACCTTTATACTAACGGAAGCAGCGAATTAATCTTTTTATGAAGGATCAAAATATATAGAAGTGAAATAAATATAAAATCTGAAATTTAAAACTTAAATCTGGATAAATCTAAAATTGTTTGAATGGTTAAGATTCTCATTTTAATGATAATTGTTCATTTTGGAAATTGAAAAACAAATAGTTGCTGACACCTAGTAGTGGATGAAGACTATGACAGCTATGACTTTAATATAAAACTTGGCAACACCTGGGATAAAGCTAATCTGTGTTTGTGATCTTCAAAGTTTTAACAACAAAGAACAGCTGTGACAAAAAAAGACAATCTGGGATGTAGACAAAGAGAGAATTATAAATTTCAGAAAAAAAATCTTTTTTGAACTATTTGGATTTCAAATATCTATTTAGTTGGAACTCTCAAGCTATTTGCAGAGAAAAGAAAGGAAGAGCAAAACTCAAATTCTTGGCCATCATGGATCAGAGACATGTAGAAAGAACGTATCAAGAAAACATAAATACTTCACAGGAGGAGATATATAGTATACTGCAACTAATTCAAACAACAATGACTTTAAACCACAAAGAAATCCAAAATAACTTTGAAAATATAAATCAATCTATTTCTAAATTAACTTTACAACAAAAAATTCCCAGAAAACAACAACAGAGAAGAAGCAGATAAAACAGATAAATGGATATAGAATTGAGAATAGAGACTTAAAGATGGAACTTAACAAAACAAGGAAACATGATTTAATCCTAGTGGGGGAAAATTCACAAAATTGGAAAAAATAACTTATCCCTTAAGACTACAAAATAAATCTGAGGACAAGAAAACAGATTGGATAAAATGGACTGTAGAGATGTCAGGAACATTGGAGAGAAAGGGAAAAAAAGTTTTTCAACAAACATGGAAAGGCAGAAGCCCCGTACAAAGACGCTTCACCTGATTTACTTATTATATCTACAATAACATTTACGAACATACGGAAAAATCTTTTGATTCAGCAAAATACATTGATTAAGAAAGATACTGGGCAAAGGCAAAAGACTAAAGTGGAAACCAAGAAAATAGATGATGGGACTTACCAAAGAGAATACTTAAAAAAGAAACATTTGTTTGAATATGGTTAAAGAAATAGAAAAGTTTTGGAATATATATGTCATTCTGAGAGGGATGAATTCCTTAAATAATATAGTATACTTTTTTCCCCTTTTTGTTCTCTTTCTCGATATGAATAATATAAAAAAGTTGAAATGACTTAGATAAAGGAAATGTTTTAGATACTTAAATGTGATTGAATTTAAGAAAATTATAATGAATAAAATGTTTTGAATAAGAGTTAAAGGACTAGATGACTAGATGTATTAAATGGAGTATTTAAAGATTAAGCATATTTTTAATTATGTTAAAAATAATTAAAAAAATAGGAAATAAATATATATTAGCTTAGGAGGGATATATATTTCAAGTAGTATGTTATTTTTTATGTTTCTTAATTCTTGCTCTCCTTTCTTCTTCTTTTTTCATTATTTTATCTATTCCTTAAGAAATGTAAAAGTGTGAGATGGTTCATATGGAAAAATAGAGTTAAATTTTTAAATGTAATTAATTTTTGAGAAAATCTTAATCAGTAAGAATATCTAGAATTTGGTGGGAGAAACAAACTAAAATAAGGACTGTAATAAGATCTATGATAAGGCAACCAGAATGATTGCATAGAAAAGAAATATTATATTGATGTGATTATTATTTTTAGGAATATTGGGAATATATTGTTATCTATCAAAACAATGAGAATTGTATTAATTCAATGTTTGCAAAAGAGCATATTTTGGGAAAAGAGGAAATCAACTAAAACCATTATGTGGATTATGGATTATAGAAATCAATTGTTAATGATTGTTTTACAGATGTAACCCAGACAACACACTGTTCACTAATTATTAAGTGATTTATGTTTTTCTAAAAAATCAATAAAATATATTACAAAAAAAAGTTCACTCCTTTTTCAATTAATTTTTTTGGTCAAAAATTGATATTCTTTTTGTGAATCTCTTATCCTTCTAGGAACCTGTTTCAAGACTACAATTTTCTTTTCTTTATACTGCAATGGATCCTCTCTCACTCTTCTCAGTATCTCGTCTCTTGTTGATTTTTTCACGAATATAACATGTACCTCTCTGGGAAGTCTGTGTCTTCTTGCATAACTTGAATTGACTCTAAATGTTTGATCTATCTCTCCTTTCATTTCCTGTTTCCCAATTTTCAAAGCATCTGCTAGCAGCTCTATCATCAGGTCTTATTTGTCTTCCACTATATTCTGAAATCTTAAGAAATAAGATGCCATGTCCATTTCTAGAATTGTCACTGAATCCTCCAAATCTTTATTAACCTGTATCATCCTTTGGTTTTCTTCTTTTATTTCTTCCATCTTTTGGTCAGTTTCCTCTGATTTGTCTTCTACTTTCTGAATTCTTTGTTCATTTTTTATGATCATTTGTTGAAAATTTTCTAATTGTGAGTTTAAATTGTGAATTTTTTCATTTATTTTACTAAAGTTGTCTTTTGTCTCATCATGATTTTTTCTTGTGTCTTCTTTATGTGAAGTTATCACCTCTTGTATTAATTGTAATGTGGTCTGCATTTCTTTCTGAAAATTGTTAGTTTTTTTCTTGCTGGAGCATTGTGTCAATTGATCTCTGGTAAACCAGGCTGGGGGCACCAGAAGACAGTGCTGAGGCGGGTTTCTTGCCTGTTTTAGTCAAGCTTGGAACACTAATTTTTGCTCCTCCCTCAAACTTTTCTATCATTGTTGTCAGTTTTATAGAAAACAAGCAATCTTATAAATAATATCACAATACAATATTTAAACTCCCATTTGTATTTTAAATTGTCCCAAATAGTTCGTGTAGTTCTATAGCAGTGGTTCTCAACCTGTGGGTCGGGACCCCATTTGGGGTTGAACGACCATTTCACGGGGGTCGCCAAACAAGGCTGTCCGCCATTTTTTCCCCCTTTTCTTAGCCACGCCCCTGGCACCCAGTGATGTATAAGTGGTTGGGGGTCACCACAACATGGGGAACTGTATTATGGGGTCGGGCATTAGAAAGATTGAGAACCACTGTTCTATAGCCTTTGTAATCCAATAGTCCAATTTATAGATCCACCACCAAAGAAAGGAGAAAAAAATAGTGAGAGAAAAGATATTTGTAATCCACCAGTGTCTCAGCATCAAGTCCAACAGGAAAAAAACCAAAAGCCACAGTCTACAACGACTCTTCAGTTCAAACTCCCCCCTCCCAAATTTCAGTCAACCAGGCTTTATAATCCAAAGTATCCAGCTGTTCCAGTTAGTAATCCATAGGACCTCCCCAAAAGAAACTAGCCAAGAAATCAATTTTCTTTCTGTCTCTAGGTAGTTCTTAAAGCTGTGAGTCAATTAATGTTTATAATCCAGGCAGGTTTGTTTCAAAGTAATTTATAGTTTCCACCATGCAGAAAAACAACCCAAAAAGTTTTTTCCCTTTTTCCAGCTACAGTCTACAAAGGTGAAAGTTTCCAGGAACATCAAAGAGTCTAGTTTGTTATCTATATCTGGGCTTCAAACCAAGTTCACTCCAGTCATAACAAAATTCAGCTTTTTTTCTTTATTCTACCTCTGACCACTAGATGTCATTAGCTGTCCATTTTTTACCTTTAAGCCCAAGTTATTTCATAAAGTTCACTGTTATTTTCCAAAGAGAAAGAAAGAAAAAAAAACTCAAAGAGTTCTCTCAAACCCCAAATTTATCAAGACTATGTCTCTGTATTATTTCCAAGTTAAAGTTGCAGTCTTCTCTGTTTTTTTCCCCCCAATAGAAATTAAATTGCTGCTTCCTTTCTCATAAGGGACAGTGGCCCCTCATTCATCTGGGGAGCTTTTTTTGCTTTTGGGAAATCATTTTCCAGAGAAAAGGTTTTGAAGTTGTAGAGAAAAGGTAATGTTGTCACCCAGTTCCAGCCACGATGTTCAGATTTGCTAATTAGTGCTTTTCTCAGTTGTCAGTAGCTTCTAACTGGCCGCATAAATACAGGCAGTCTTTCCCCTGCTAGTTAGGAGAGCTTCCTTGAATCAAAAGGATTGACTGCTGTCTCTCCGTGATCAACAAGGATCCCCCCCCTTCTTTGTTGCCTCTCCAGAGCGACTTTAGACCCTTTCAGGTCCCCAGCAGAGTGAAATCGGCCGCGGTAAGCAGAGCCCCGCCATCCTGCACCCATCTCGCTATGATGCCAAACCGGAAGTCTGAAACATGCATTTTTTTTTTAATTTTAGGACTCATATATCTTGCAGACTGTATTGACATGCAGATGGGGGAGTGGAAGAGTGTGGCTAAAGCTAATAGGGAAAGTCTGGAGTGAAAAGACTATAAATTGCAATAAATAGGAAAGGTACTTCTTTGAGAAATCTTATGTGGCGCTAGTGGCACAGGATTTTGCTGTTATGTTATAGAAGTATATTTGTCCTAATTATTATAAATATTGATAAAACTTAAATTAATTTTTGTAGGTTGCTTTCTTACAATATACATACGCAATTATGCTAGTTGGAATTATCATTCTGCAAGTGGTACTTCAGTTGCCCATTATTTTTTCCCCAGTCCTTGTATAGTTCCTGGCTATGGAGAATGGGGAGATTCCTAGGATTGGATGAGATGTGGGGATGGTAAGACTGCATGTTCAGAGAAATTTGTGGAACTTAATTGGCTTCCACCTGTTTCCTAGTGAAAATGAAATCTGGAACTTTTGATTAAGCAAATAAAAATGTCTTTTAGTATTTCAGATTTCAATAAAACACTTCAACGGCTAAGTCAGGTAAGTAATTTATAACATAATACTATAATTAAATATGTAAATGTCTTTTTTATTACAAGTAGTCCTCAACTTACAACCACAATTGAGCCCAAAACTTCTGTTGCTAAGCGAGTCTGTTGTTAATTTTGCCCCATTTTATGACCTTTCTTGCCACAGTTAAGTGAATCACTGCAGTTGTTAAGTTAGTAACATGGTTAAGTGAATCAAGCTTCCCCATTGACTTTGCTTGTCAGAAGGTCACTAAAGGTGATCACATGATCCCGGGACACTGCAACTATCGTGAGTCAGTTGCCAAGTATTTGATCATGTGACCAAGGGATGCTACAACAGTCATAAGTGTGAAAAACGGCCATAAGTCACTTTCTTCAGTGATGTTGTTACTTTGAATGGTCCCTAAATGAAGTGTTGTAAGTTGAGGACTACCTGTATAGAATGCCTATATCAGTGGGACCAAATAATTTATTTTCATTGTATCTTGTTCTCTTGTAGTCGTCTCTCATTCAGTGTAATGACTTAAACCAGAGGTTTGTATTATAACATTTCTCAAATATTATTGCATTATATTTGTATTAAAAATACTGGAAGTTTTAATCAGAAGCTGTTATAATAAAATAATCCTAAGCTTTTTTCCTTGTCTTTGCAGTATAGTCAGCTGTATTTTTATAATAAAATTGGAGAAAGGAATGAATATAAGCAACATAGTATCAGAGTTAGAAGAAAAAGCAGAACTAAATCTAATTGGTAAGAAAATTATGAATAGTTTTGTTCTAGACCTACTTGGTAACAGTGGTGCTTGTTTTATCTGTCCCAGTCTTTGAAACTAAGATGATGAAAAAGCTATCAAAAGTCTTCCAAAACAGGATTTTTATTTCAATATTGCATATTCTATTACATAATTTTTGAGTTCTTTTAGTTATGAATATCATTTAAAATATACTTGTAGTGCTGTTTAGTAGTTTTGTATAAATTGTTGAGCAAAGCACAGCACCTGCGGGCAAAGTCATCCAGTTGTTTGAAAGAGTTTTGGAGCAGCTGGGTCAAGCCTTCAAATGACTGTAATCTTTATGCCTACAAAGAGTGGATCCAAAGAGGTGCTTTGTTTGTTTAATTATTTGCACAGGTCTACTCTTTAGACAGAAATTTGCTTTATTCAGACATGACACCAATTGAAATATTCCCTCTTTGAACTTCCCTGCTTTCCTGGTAACAGAGATATAACCCCATTGCCCATTGACACCATTTGAATGATGTCATATTCTGAAGACTCCAGCTGGTTCAGTACAGATGACAGCAGGATAAAAGTCTTTGTGTGTACTGCAATACACATAAGGTATAAGAACCCTGAGTGAAGTGGAAGACAGCCCATTAACTGCTGAGGCTTTTCTCTTGCAAACCTGTCCATTAAACATGTGGGTTGGATCTTACATGATGGCAACATCATTTGATTCATCTGTGAAGGCTAACTTTATTATGAGTACTGATGTAATAGTGGACATAGTAAATAACAGTGATGCTAATTGCATACTGCAGATTTCACAAGCTAATGCAAAGTGAAGGCTAATCTTATCAGTAGTTGTTATTAGATATTATAGCTATCTAGTTCTAAACAACAAATTTCAACTGTGAAGTTCCATGATATGTTGATTGCATAATGATTCTATGTAAGACTAATACTTTATAGGACAAATAGAAGTTAGTCCATCAAAGCATTTAATAGCCTTCACAATATACTAATTAATACTAATATGTATGTGCATATAATTCTTTGTTGTTTACAGAATCATGCTGCTGTTCCATGCAGCCTTTTTCTTGTCCAAATGCCCAAGAGTTGCAACGTCTTCAGTGGTAAGTGTAACCTGCTTTATTTAGAAAGTTTGGAGTTTACTTGTCGTGCTCATTATTTGGTGCACCATAATTCTCAGCACTGAGAGGGGGAAAAATAGAAAAAGTAACATACTTTATAGTCTTATAAACTGATGATGGGACAAAGGTGAGGTAATTTCTTATCCAGTAGACAGTCCGATGTAACTGCTATTCTAAGATAAAATTAAGTCTTTAATAGTTGATTGTATAGTAAGCATAATTTTTAAAATACATCTAAGAAGAATTAGTATGATGACAGAATATTTTTCAAGTCTTACTACCAATAGAATACATATACTGTAGCTCATGATTGAACTGTGGAGAGCTTGGTGCTTCTCTGAGCTTTGTTATTTGAATACAGATGTTTCATTACTGAACTAGGTAACATTTTCAGTGCTAGAAAGGAATGAGGTTTGCTCTCTGTTTTAAAGTGGCTTACTTATTAAAGGGGATATTGTTTTCTCCTTGGTAGTTTCTTGTTTAGGCTGTTGCTTACTGCTTACTTGATTGTCTGAGTTGGTAGTTCTTTGATTAGGGTATTGTTTATTGTTTGTCTGGGGTTTATTCCTGCTTATCTGCGTATTGATTGTGCAGTGAGGAAATGTTTTAGTCTTTTTGTTTCCTGTACATGCTACTCAAAAGAGACAATAGAAAAGCTAAAATCTTTAGTATATATTTTTACCGAACCCCTTGACATGAGAATTGATGATTAAATATAGTAAAGAATGCTATTGAAGGCATGCAAAAATAGACTTTTAGGTTATTTTAATGATAAACATATTTTATTAATTTTAGAAGGCTGTCCAACTCCATAACACTGTGCAGCATTCATTAAAAATAGTAAAAATAATAAAAGCATAAAACAGCAAATAGTATAATAATCAAATTCTTTGAAGAGATGGGGCAGACAAAGATTTGGATTTTTCTTTATCGTTTTAAAAGTATAAGCTGCAACTAAATCGATGCCAATATTCTGTTTTTTTTATAGTGATATTCATGAACCAATTGCCTGTAATGGTCATAGTACTCCTGATTCTCCAGTTTCACCTGCAGGTCCTTCCTCTTTTACAATGCAGCATGAAGCCTTTTCCTCTGAATCATCCTCTGAATCAGCAACTGTTTTGACACCCCCTTTCACTGAGCTTACAACAATAAATATTTCTAATATATATGTTACTCATAATTCTTTCACTGAGCAAACTACAGTGCTTTCTTCTGAATTTCCTACAAAGTCAACCAATATAATTGTTCCTTCAACCTTGGTTGAAACAATTAATTCAGATTTTACAACACATTCTGCTCAGGATATTACTACTTTTCCTGAAATATATCCCACAATATCTACCATATCTAATGCTCAGCATACAACATCAGTTTCTTCGGCCATCATGTCCATGTCTTCTTCCATGATCTACACTAATGATATTGGAGGACCAAGTAAAAAAAGCACAGGTAACCGATTTAAATGGATCTTCTATCGTGACTCTGATATATGCATGAAGTTTGATTAGTATGTGGAAGTACTAGGGATGTGCATACTTCAGAAATGAAAGTGCTTTTGATTTCATACAACCACAGTTCTCTGCTAATTAGAAAAACAGACCGAATTTTTTTCAAGCTTCCTGAAAAACTTTAGATAGTGGCACCTTTTTTTAGGCTCATGTCAAGTTGTTTTAATGAAAGCAGGAAATACTCTGCTTCTGTAAGGTCAGAAACACTTTTTGAAGAATGGGCATGATATGCAGACTACTCCCACATAAATATCTATAATCATAACACTTACCATAATTGATGGCAACATTTGCTTGATTAAATTTTTGATCTCTGTTTTCTGATGAATTTCCTAATTTTATTTCTATCAAGAAAGAAATGGGGCAGCATTGCCCAAGCGTATGGTCATTAGCTATATCTTCACTTTAAATAAAGCATCAATTGCTGATTTCAGCAGGAAAAGCAGTTCACTGAACCATCCTCATTTCTGCTTGAGGAAGCTTCCAAATCAAAATGGATGTATAAGGACCCACCCCAGCTAACCACCCAAGAAAACAGAACTCTTGAAACAGGCATTGTCTCAAAAGGAAACTGGCACAGTTGGCACGCATCTCAAGGTCTTCTCCAGTTTTGCTTCTTTGTAACCGCCTGATAAGGGAGACACATTCCTTTCTCAAGTGGATAGAGGCGGACGAAGAAAAGCAGAAAGCGATATATATATATATATATATATATATATATATATATATATATATATATATATATATAAAAGGGAGACAATAAAGATTTGGGGACCTGACATACGCCCCCCTAAAAGAACGAGAAATCCACCTAAAAGACAGAAAGGGGAGGGGAACAACAATATATACACATTAATTAAGCTTATCAGGATATTGAGAATGGAACTTCTTAGAAGTTTAGGGGCTCTAACATGTCTCTTGTACACCCACTCATTCTGAGCAGAAGGGAGATTCTTCCAAGCTACTGAGTATTGTGTCACCCCATGATGTATTCGACAGTCCAAAATGTCCTTAATCTCAAAGTGTTGTTCACCCTCAACCATGATAGGTGTAGGCGCCTGAGGAGCAGGAGGCCTAAGGTTAGAAGTGACCTCTGGTTTGAGTAAACTGCAGTGGAAAATGGTTGATTTTCCATAGGTTCTTTGGCAAGTCTAATTCACAGGATTGATGATGCATTTGATAGGGAAAGATCCTACAAATTTAGGGCCTAATTTTTTAGATGGCTTTAAAGATTGCAAATACTTTGTGGAGAGGTATACTCGGTCTCCAGCTTTATATGGTTTTTGCTCCATCCTCTGTTTATTGGCCTGAACCTTATAGGCTTCTCTGGCTTCATTCAGAGCTTTCCTGACTACAGGCTTCTTGACAGGAAGTTCAGGCATGACCACAAATGTTTGACCATTAGCTACTTGAAATGGAATAAAACCTGTACTGGAATGCACAGCATTGTTATAAGCTACCTCAGCAAATGGTAACAGGCCAGACCAATTATCTTTTTGATAATTAATGAAACATCTCAGGTATTGTTCTAGAACTGAGTTCAGTCTCTCTCTGTCCCTCCATTCGTTTGAGGATGGTGCAAAGATGATAGCCCTTGACTAGAACCCATCAAGTCCAGAAAAGCTTTCCAGAACTTAGAGGTGAATTGAACCCCTCTGTGTAAAATTATACATTATGGGGCCCCATGAAAACGATATACATTCTGCACAAAGAGTTTGGCAAGGCTCTTTGCAATTGGGATCTTGGGGCATGGGATGAAATACACTTGTCTAGAGAATAAATCTGTTACAACTCAAAGTACAGTGTTTCCAGCACTTTCAGGCAGTTCTACAATAAAATCTATGAGATCTCTCTCCAGGGTGCTGACAGACTTGCTACTGGTTGAAGCAATTCTGGGGATTTTCCTTGTCATCGTTTAACCACTGCACACATGGGGCAGCTGGCTACATAGCTTTCTATATCTTTTTTCAAAGCAGGTCACCAAAACTGCCTTTTAATGAGATGTAAAGTTTTTACAAATCCAAAATCCAGTTTTTGAGTCATGCCCTGTTTTCATTACTTTAAGCCTTAAAACTGCTGGGACATAAAGTTTCTCCCCAATCCATGCTAGTCCATCTTTTAACACACGCAGGTTATTGTGGTTTTGAAACCACTCATCGGTCTCTAATGCAGTTTTAAACTCCTGTAATAGTCTTTTCAAGGGGAGCCACAGGTTTCAACTGGGCTCTGGTGGTTACAGGAGCTGCTAATTGATGAGGGTGCAAAAATAGTTTAGTCACTTCTGCTTTCTTGCTATTATATTGTGGTAATCTGTACAATGCGTCAGCTAGGAAATTCTTTCCCCCAGGGAGATAATGAATAGTGAAATCAAAACAATGGACACGTTGAGACCATCTTGCATGTTTAAGGGAGAATTTCCTGGGGGTTTTCGTAGCTTCAAGATTCTTATGATCAGTCCATACTTGAAATGGGATTTTACTCCTCTCTAGGAAATGCCTCCATATTAGGAGAGCCCATCATACAGCATAAGCCTCCTTCTCCCAAGCTGCCCACTTTTGCTTAGTCTCTGATAATTTCCTAGAAGTATAAGCACAGGGTTGTAATTGTCCTTCCTTATTTCTTTGTAATAACACTGCTCCAAAAACTACATCACTAGCATCTGCTTGAATTATAAATGGCTGTTCTGGGACCGGGTGTTTCAAAACTGGCTCCATAGAGAAAAGTCTTTTAAGTTTCTCAAAAGCTGCTTGACGCTCCCCTGTCCATTTCAACGGTTGGCTGGGCTTTGGCTTGTCCCCCCTCTGGTTTTTAACAAGTTTGTGATTGGGAGGGCAATCTGTGCAAAAGATGGAATGAATTGATTGTAAATACTAGGAAACTTTGGAGTTGTTTCCTGGTTTTTGGAGAGGCCCAGTCCAAGACACCTCTCACTTTCTCTGGGTCCATCTCTGTTTCCTCGTTCGATATACGGTAACCCAAGTAATCAATATGATCTTTGTGGAACTCACACTTTGGCAGTTTGGCATACAACTTAGCAGAGCGCAACTTTTTTGGTACCGCTCTGCCCAGTTTAATATGTTCATCTTTGGTTTCGGTATACATAAGGATATCAACCAGGTAAACCCAACCCCCTTTGTACAGGTGATCATGTAGGACCTCATTAATTAGTTGCATGAAAACTGCAGGAGCCCCTTGTAGGTAAATGGGAGAACTTTAAATTGGAAGCAATCAAGGGGGCAGTTGAAAGCAGTTTTCCATTCATCCCCTTTCTTTATCTGTATCTGCACTTTTGATAAGTGCACTAACATATCTTTCATTAAAGATAGTGGGTATATGTTTTCCACACACACAGCATTAAGACTCCTATGATCCATACACAGATGAAGAGAGCCATCTTTCTTTTCTCTGAACAATACAGGGCTGCTACCTGGGGTCTGGCTGGCTCTATAAAAACCTGCTCTAAATTCTTTTTGATGAACTTTCCTAGTTCGTCTAATTCCCTTGAGTTATAGAGTACATTTTTGGCTTTGGTAGTTTTGCCCGTGGAGTGATTTCTATAGCACAGTCTGTGGATCAGTGAGGGGGGAGTTCGTCTGCCCTCTGTTCACTAAAAGCTTCAACCAAATTTCAGTATTCCATTGGGAGGGCTTTCAAGTCTGACTCACTGAAGGCAGAAGCAAAATTGCAGCGTAATCCATATCTCCCACTTAGAAGCAGGCAGGGCTCCCCCTTTTGGAAATTTTAACTGTCCTTCCTTCCAGTTGACCATGGGATTCCGCTTTTTTTAACCAAGCCAGACCCAGGACTAATGGTCACTCCATCCCTGGGGCCACAATAAAAGCTAAAGTCTCTACATGATCTCCCAGGTCAATACACAGTGGTCTGGTGGTAAAGCTGGTGGGAACCCCCTCTGCCACGGAGCCATCCAGTTGGCAGAAAGTAATTAGGGTTTTAGTCTCCTGAGGGATATGCCCATTTTCCTCACTAGTTCTGAGCTAATAATGCAGCGGGTACACCCAGAGTCCAGTACTGCAGCTAACTTTACTGTCTTTCTAGTGCCAGGTATAGAGAGTTCTAGGGGCACTGTTATAGGGTCAATTGGCCCACTCACCAATGGGTCATCCTTGTAGTCATCTTCTGCCACTCCTGGGACATCGTGACTTGGAGTCAGAGCTCAACCCTCTCAGTTGCGATCCCATGGGAGCTCTACGACTTCCTTGGAACTCATCGCAGTCTCCCTGGGGTTTGGTGAGGCTCTTAGAGGTTTTCCAGCTGGTAGACGATCCCCTTCTTGGTTGGTGCCTTGCTGTGGCAATCCTTGGCTCGATGTCCCTCTTTACCATATTTGAAGCAGGCAGTGCTACGAGCTGGAGCAGGCGAACTTCATGCGGTCTCCCCTCGTTTCTCTGACTGTGGCTTGAAACTTGGTTTCACCAGATGATGTAGTTGCTTATGTTGGTCAATTTCTACTTTCTCGGCTACTAGGCACCAGTTGTACAGCCACCCCGGGGCTCCACGGGCTATGCAGGCATTGTACAGCTTGTTGAGCCCATCCTGGAAACAGCTTACCAGGATGTTTTCCAGCCAGCGAAGGCAACTGGCCAGCTCTCTGAATTCTTCACTGTATTCAGCGACTGGTCTCCTTCCCTGCTTCACTGTCTTTATGCACTCCCAGGCTTTCTTGTCTGCCAGCCGGGCTTCAAACCGTCTATGGAGAGCAGCCATAAATGGTTGAAATTCCTCAATTTGGGTGTGTTGCAATTCTACAAGGTCACCATCCAGTCAGCTGCTCCACCTTCCAGGGCTAGGGTGATGACTAGCACCTTCTCAACATCAGTAGACAGTGTTCTCCCATAGATTTGCCTGTAGGTGAACACTTGTGCCAGGAAATAGCCCAGGTGCTTTGGGTTCCCTTCAAACTTCACTCCGATCAGGATTGGTTTCACCTTGGCTGGTTGAGGTGGTCTGCCTCTGGTTCCTTGAGATGGATGGTGATGCTGCCTCCTGGTCTTCAGCTGCAGCCGTCTCGGAGACCTCTGACTCTTCTTCCTTCGATTCACCTTCTAACTCTTCTTCCGATTTGGGGCTTTCTTTCAGCTGTACCATACACTTGTCAAGGGCTTTTTTCACATATTGCATCACAGCTTCCATCGTCCCCGATTTCAATTCTTCTTTTTCCCCTTCTTTATCAGGAGGGGCAGGTTCTGCATTTTTCTTCTTTGCCTTTTTCTTTCCTCTGCCTCGGGTAAGAGTAACTTTTGGGGCTTTCTCCTCCCATCTTTCTTTCTTATCAACCCCGAGTGACCATCTGGCTGTATCTTCTCCGCCAGAAGTCTAGCTTCTTCCAGATCCCTGGAAAGGCTTTCATCAACTTTTAGGCAGAGGAGATCTTCAGCCCATTTCTCTGCCTGGAACTCCTCCATGTAGAAATCATTGCGACTCCTTTGGTAGGGCAGCAGCTTCTACAGATTGAGTACTATGCAGATCTCGCCTTATGTAAGAACCCACCTCAGGTAACCACCCAAGAAAGCAGAACTCTTGAAACAGGCATTGTCTCAAAAGGAAACTTTTATTAGTGGTTAGTGACAGGGAAGTCAAGGCACAATCTGGAGAAAATCCTGCTTAAATGGTATAGTTAAACCAGCAATATTCCTCCTCCCACCATAATCATAATGTCCATTTGAAATTCAGCCAATCCACAAGTGGCAACGATGTGTGGGTAACTAGCACAGTTGGCTTGAATCTAAGGTCTTCTCCAGTTTTGTTTCTTTGTAAACTCTCCCTGATAAGGGAGACACATTCCTTTCTCAAGTGGATAGAGGTGGATGAAGAAAAGCAGAAAGCGAAAGTAATCCCAAGCGAAACCAAATAACCCCTCTCTCCTCAATTAAATGGCAGGCCCCAAAGCAAAGCACAAGAATATATATATGAAAGGGAGACAATAAGGATTTGGGGATCTGACAGAACATTATCTTTTTTCCTCTGTTTCTGTCCTCCATCCAGTGGTGATTTATTCATTGAGCTGATTGTGGCCTTTACTGCACTCATACCAAAAAAGATACACATGCATCAGATTCTACTGTGAATTAAAGGGAATGTGTTCAAAGGACTGCATAAATAAACAAAACATCTATAATTCTTTGAAGCTTTTTAATGGTATTTTGGCCATGCCAATTTTTTTATTCAAGTAAGGAAACAAAAAACCCCAAATATTCATGGAATATTTCATTTTCCCAATTTTCAGTCTTGTTTAAAAGTGCTGTTTTTTCCCCTCTCTATCTTTTGCAGAGCAAATATCTCATAATAATTCAAGCACTACCAATAGTGTTCATGCCTCCAATGTCAACAGCATAGTTTCTGAGCTTGAAAGCTACTTAACTGCAGAAACAATAGCACCATCTCTTGGACAGTCGATGCTGGAAAGGGTTAGCTTCCTTCTAAGCATGCCCCAATCACAAATATATCCAGTGTCTAAAAGGTATGTGTCTATAATGTAAGAAACATATTTCTGTATAAAATCTTTTTCTTGAAATGAACATTGTGTTTACAGATGTCCTGTGATTTTTTTTAAGGTCTTTGAAATGTAATTTTTCATTGTTTTCCAAATATATTTCACATCATCCTCTTGAGATGGTATAGAAGAAAAACTATATTATTTCTCAAGAAATTTAACTTTTCGTAATAATTATCTTTATGAACGTGTTTGTACTTTAATGTAATTCAACTGAGATAAGTTTTCATGAAATTATTGTACTTTTAAAAATCAGCAATAAAAAGCACACATGTAATTATCTATATTACTATCTCAATAGAATAATAAAAATAGTGGATGTAATTGGATTAAAATTGAAATTCTCAACAACATCCATTAATCTTACCACTCCTACTTTGGCTCTGGCTGTCCTGAAAGTCAACAGTAGCTCTTTTAGCAAAGTTTCTTTTGCTGTTCAACATTCCTCAGATCTTGAGGTAAGCCATATTTTTTTACTTTTAAAATTTCTTTCGGGCTTTAAGTAACACTCTTTATAATATAAATTTGAGTGTAGAATTTGTTAGTAAATCCAAAGTCCCCAAAGCTAAATATGTATCAGAAGAGCAGATAAATACAACTCTTGATTAGATTTTTGCCCATTTTTTTAATTAGGAATGTATTTTATGCAAGTCTCCTCAAAAACAAACCACACCATTTTAGGTTGCTTTTAAATAATTAAAAATTAAAAGTATAGGATCTGTACATTGTATAACCTGATACAGGCAGGTATACTGGTGTACTTTATTGTGAATACATCTTGTATGTCTATTTAACTAGCCCCGGCTGGGCTTTTGTTTTTAAAGAATGTAATACAGGTAGTCCTCAACTTATGATTATAATTGAGCTCAGAATTACAATTATAACTCTTGCCAGTCTTCAAGTGGGTCATCACAAGAGCATGTCTGACTACAACCTTATTTGCAGTGGTTAAGCAAATGTGATGATAATCAAATAAATGCAATGGTCATTAAGCAAATATTTTTGCCATTAAGCAAAAGCAAAAAAAAACATTGTAAATTGCAGTCATGTGACTGTAGATAGTTGTAAATGCAAGCAACTTGCTGAGTGTTAAAAATGCTGTCACAGGACTGGGGTAGGGTCTGGTCATTGAAATTTCAAATCCAGGTTATAAGTACCTTTTTGGGGGAGATTAATTGTAACTTTGAATGGCTACTAATATAGTGGTGCACTTTTTGTCTTTTGTAAAGAACGGCAATAAGCATAACACGTAAACTTTTCAATCTGAAAAACCTATTGAAAGGTTCTGTAACTGGAACAAAAAGCAATTGTTTAGCCCAGGGCTTTTCAACCAGTGGTATATGTACCACCTGTGGTACATTAGCACGTGGCAGATGATACGCGGCCCTGCCCAGCCAAGTGTAGTGGGAGAGGGAACGAGCCAGCACATTGCAGGACTTATTGTGAGAGAGTCCTCCAGAGCTGCAGAATGACTGGGGTGAGGCACAGGCCCCAGGCTCACCCAGAAGAGAAAGGAGGAGGGGGCAGAGACAGGAGAAGCTATAAAAGGAGGCAGTTTGGATGGGGGAGGGGGGAGAGAAAAAAGAGGCAGCCTTGGGAGGAGGCAGAGTCAGCTCTAGCTGCACCGAAGGGAAAGAAGAAGGAAGGTGGGGGGAGAGGAGAGGAGATCAAGCAGGCCAGCCATGAGGTGATCTACAACTTCTGTGGTAGCCATCCATGCTGGCAGCAACAGAGAGGCAAGAAATGCAGCGGGGGAGGGGTCGCCCTCCACAAGGAATGAAGAAAGGTAGCAATGAAGAAAGGCAGCATCGGCTGGAGGTGAGGCAGGGAGGGAGGGAGATGGAGAATGGAAGGATTCTTATGTGCTTTTGTGACTTTGAAGTTCTGGGATTTGTGCAATGTGGGCTTTGTGTTCTTTTTTTTGACAATATTTTATTAAGTTTAATAAAGGTAGGGGAAAAACAGGATCAATATAGGTAGTGGGATTCGGGGGTGGGTGGGGATGGGGGTGGGATGATGGTAAGTACAACAATGGGGTTACCCCCAATAACATTTCCAAGCTTTAGCAAGCAAACTATTGTCTGGATAGAGATATTCAATGAGAATAGTTAATATAATAATAAGTAGCTATAGTCAACAAAAAAAGAATACTTATAGAGTATGTCAATTAATCAGTAAACATCAATCATCTTATTAAATTTCACAATCATTTCTCGCTAACTCGGTTTGCTAACCATTGGTAAAAGTTTTCCCATGTTTTAAAATAGACTGAATCTTCTTTCTCTTTAATCTCTGGGGTTAGTCTGTCCATTTCTGCACATTCTAGGATTTTCCTAATCATGATCTCACTAGGTGGTACATTTTCATTTTTCCAATATTGGGCAAATGCTATTCTCGCAGCTGTCAATATATGTAATATTAAATACTCATTCTCTTTCCCATAGTTAGATCCTAGTATTCCTAACAAAAACAATTCTGGCTTAAGTTCTGTCTGTATTTTAGTCATCTTCTCCAGCCATATATGAATCTTAGACCAAAATTTCTTTGTACTAGGACATACCCACCAGATATGGTAATAAGTGCCTGGCTTTTACATTTCCAACAATTATTCAAAACATTTTAAAACATTTTCACTAGCCTAACTGGTGTCATATACCATCTATAAAACATTTTATATAGGTTTTTGTTATATGAAGCTGCTTTAGTCAGTTTAATATTTCTATCCCATAACTTTTGCCAAGCTTCTAAGTCTATAGAATATCCAAAGTTTTTTGCCTAGACTATCATTGTCTCTTTTACTTGTTCTTCTTCCATCTTTCAATTTAGCAGAAATCTATAAAGTTTCTTAATTAAATTTTCATCTGTTTTCAAGAGTATTTGGTCAAATTCTATCTGTTCTATATAAAATCTCATTGTCTTTACATCTTTCTCATATCTTGTTTGTATTTGTAGGTAAGGCCACCATGCTAGGTCAATACCTTGTTGTTGTAGGTCTTGCCTTTAAGTTTTCCGTCCTTATCCAAAATGTCTTTATAAGTAACGAGTTTGTCGTAATTAATTAAATTTGGTTAAGCAAAAGCTTCTGGCTTTGTTTTCTTAAAGTGTGTTTGGCAATTTCTATTTGGCTGATGGCTGATGTCTTGTGTTAGATTCTATTGCTCTGCTATTATTAGCTGTAAATTTTGCTGCAAGGGATTTTGAAGTATTTTTCTCCTGAATGGATTTTGCCTGCAGCGTTCCTTTACTTATGAATGGAGTCATTTGGGGAGGCTGCCTTAGCCGGCAGCCAGTACTTACTACATTTTTTTTCTTCCTTAAGTGCCAGCTGCCAGCTCCTTAACTTTCCTTTCTGGCCAGTAGCTAATTCTTAAAGGGGAATGCGCCTTTTTAAGCTAGTTCCTTCAGCAGCTTGTCTTTCCTGTCTCTGGAGGCTTTTCCTTGTTTGATGAATATATAGAAGAAGGAAAATATGGGGAGGGGTGTGTCAAATTTTCCTTCAGAAGGAGATGGGAATGAAAAAGAGGGAGGCAGGAAAGGAGGGAGGCAGGGAAGGAAGTCCCACCTTAGCACTTGGCCACCAGCAGCCCTGCCATTGACTTTGCTTGTCAAAAGGTTGCAAAAGGGGATCACATGACCATCATAAATATGAATCAGTTATCAAGCATCCAAATATAAATCATATGACCCTGGGCATGCTGCAATTGTCATAAGTATGAAAAATGGTCAACTTTGAACAGGTTTTTTTTTTTTTTTGGTCATCAAGTTTTTGACACTTTGCTGGGTAGTACTCAAATATTGCCATATCCTAAAAGTGGTACAATCGGTGAAAAGGTTGAAAAGCCCTGGTTTAACCTAACTATTGCTATCTTGCTTTTGTAATCAGCATTTGCATCAGGGACAAATTTCATGCAAGCTCACAACTGTACTACATACTCAAGTCACTTCCTCCTACTAGTCTGCTTGTGGACCAGATCTAAACATATCATGATCTGGATCTGGCCCACAGGCCTTGAGTTTGACATGTCTGGTCTAGTGGTTAAGACATCAGGCTAGAAACCATGAGACCATGAGTTCTAGTTCTGCCTCAGACATGAAAGCCAATAAGGTGATTTTCTCTCACTTTCTCTCAGCCCAGTGGTTCTCAACCTTTCTAATGCCGTGACCCCATAATACAGTTCCCCATGTTGTGGTGACCCCCAACCACTTATACATCACCGGGTGCCAGGGGCGTGGCCAAAGAAAAGGGGAAAAAATGGCGGACAGCCTTGTTTGGCGACCCCCGTGAAATGGTCGTTCGACCCCAAATGGGGTTCCGACCCACAGGTTGAGAACCACTGTCTTAGCCCAACCTCCCTCATAGGCTTGTAGTAGAGAAAACAGGAGGAAGAAGGAATATTATGTATGTTCCCCACCTTGATTTTTTTATAATAATAATAAAGATGGGATAAAAATAAATAAAATTATGTGCCTGCTTTTCATGCCTCAAGAATGGATGCTTCTAGGATCATTCACAAGAAAGATACATTTCGGTCTGGAGAAGATGGATAGATTATATTCAGAATAAATATGGGACTAAAAAGTTCCATCTAGTTTATGAGTAAATTTATAGTATTATTATTATTAATAGCTTATTATAGTAGAATTTTTATTAGTTTTATTATTATTTTTAGTATTAGTATTGTTAACAATTTGGATATTGTATTGTTTAATAATATTGACTTTTTATATTATTATGTTTATTTTTAATTTGTTTATACCTATGTTAAAGGGGAGTTAAAGCGCATTATGGACTTGGTTATTATATGGTTGGTTAATGTTAATTAGAGTTTGATTATTATATTTGTAACCCTGTACTCAGCTCTGGGAAGTGGGGGAGGGAGGGTTTTTTTTAGGGTGGGTGGGTTTTGGGGTGTATACTGTAATTTTTATAAAACTTTTCAATAAAAAAAAAGAATGGATGCTTCTTTTACATTAATGTTGATCTATTATACAAAGCACAAGCATATAGATTAATTATCTATTTTTAGGGAACAATGTGTTCTTTTTTTTCTTTTTTTAAAAAAGGCTACCCTTGGAACTGAAGTGCCATCAAAGGTTATTGGAGCCATTACACTTCCATCATCATTAATGGCAGACTTGAAACCTCAAGATAAGCATATATCTTCTAGAATTACATTTAACTTTTTTAAAAAAACAACTCTATTCCAGGTATTTTTATAGTTTCAAAGCATGCTTGAAATTTTTAAATGTAATCTATTGTTTATAGCAATCAAAATTATACTTAATTAATAAGATATACATGGTTGTATTTCATAGGATTCTACACTGAAACAATTCTCTTTGTTCAGTTATGTTATATCATCCAGTATTGCTAACCTTTCAGTCAACAACTTGAAGACAAATGTGACTGTCACGCTACAAAATATCAGGCCTAATCAGGTACCAATTCATACATTATATTTTATTTTCTTATGCTTTATTTCAGAAATCAATCATTTTAACTACATTTAGATATTTTTATTAATCTAGCTGAATAATCTTAAATCTAGATACAATTTACCTAATTATGTTGTCATGAGAGCTGTATGCAACGAAATTTTATTTTGATGTATGCTAATTGGTGTACATTCAAAGTGACAATAAAGTTGTTGTTATTATTTATTATTATTATGGATCGTCGCACAGTCAGCCAGATGTTCAGACTGGATCTGGCATTTTGCCTACCTATCGAGTCCTTACCCAGGACCTGTTGTTGTTGTTGTTGTTGTTATTATTATTATTATTCTGACATAATGCAGGCAGATATGTCTTTCAAACTGAAGCTGCATATCCATATTTATACTACTAATAAAAAAGGTTCATTTCTGCTAATTTTTCTTTGCATTACTAAATAGAGATTTTCTAAGCCTTTTTGTATAAGGTTCAAAAGCTGCTTGATGTTTTGCATGTTTTGACAGATATCCAGAACAGTCCTACGCACTCAGTTCCTCATGATTTATTCTTGGTACTAGTACTTTCTATTTGTAAAAACAGGAATAAATTAGGGTCCGGTTCAGAGGACTCACCTGTGCAAACTCTGTAGGAAGTATCTGTGGTATTTTACAATTCCTTGTAGCTCTACAGGAACAGTCTGAAGTGATAGATGTACCTACATCTAAGCAAACAAGTGGTACTTCTTTTTAATATATGAGTCATGTGATATGTAGCTAAGCTTTTTTTTCCTCTTCCAATCAGGCAAATTTGACTGTTAGATGTGCCTTCTGGGATAAAAATGGTATGTTTCACGATCATGTGACTTCATTTATGTTAACTAAGCTAGTTAAAAACTATATTGCTTATAATATGATAATAGCAGTATTTTAATGTTTGGCAGATGGCCAAGGCAGTTGGAATTCTGAAGGTTGTATGGTAAAAGAAAGAACAATGAATGAAACCATCTGTAGCTGCAATCACCTGACAAGTTTTGGCATATTACTGGTAATCCTTATACTATCTAAGCAAAAGCTGCATAGAGGCTTAGTGCGTCTTGAGAGTTTCTCAGTGGCTGTAATGTGGGATGGAAAGGGAGAAAAGGCAACTTATTTCAAGGTTCACAGGGTGCCATTATAAGAAGTTTAAAAATATGAAGCTTCTGGATTCAGGAATAGGAGGCGGGCAGGCAGAGGAAATGGTTCAAATTTATAGAAACACTAAATACCGATAGTTCTCGATTTACAACCATAAATGAGCCCAAAATTTCTGTTGCTAAGTGAAACATTTGATAAGTGAGTTTTGCCCATTTTACAACTTTTCTTGCCACAGTGGTTAAGTGAATCACTGTAGTTGTTAAATTAGTAACACGATTGTTAAGTAAATCTGGTTTCTCCATTGACTTTGCTTATCAGAAGATCGCAAAAGATGAACACATGACCCTGGGACACTGAAACCATCATAAATATGAGTCAGTTGTCAAGTGTCTGAATGTTGATCATGTGATCATGGGGATGCTACAACGGTTGTAAATGTGAAAAACAAGTCATAAATCACTTTTTTCAGTATTGTAACTTCGAATGGTCACTAAATGAACTGTTGTAAGTTGAGGACTACATGTAACCTGTAAATCATTGGGTTGTTTCAGAGTTATTTCCTTACCAGATATCGCAATGCCTTCAAAAATGGCAGAGCTTCTAGTGTACTTGAAAAGTTCCTAAAAATTTAGAAAGATATTCAGAGATGTATATGTCTTGAAAGTAGCCCATGCTTAATAACATAGCACAGTCAAACATTAGCAATTGACCTTGAGAAATGTTTTAAGACATTTTGTATTATGTTATAAATGCTTTATGATCATTTTTGTGTGTCATAAAATTAATAAAATTGGTCTCAGATGTTTGATGCATTCTATAAGTTAACTTATTTGAGATACCTTAGGTCAGGGGTGTCAAACTGCTGGCCCACGGGCCATATGCATTAAGGCGAAACCACATCCACCCATTGCCGGGAATGGAAAAAAAATCATGATATGTCGCAACATGTCACGTGATGCTGCAAGTTTGACACCCCTGCCTTAGGCGAAAAGGTTTGCCCTATGATGCATCATTTCATCCATTTAAAGTTTACAGACATGAGAGTTTTGGTAGTATATAGATGTTTGTGTGTGTGTTTATTTAATTTATATCTCACATTTGTAACTCTAAGCAACTCACATAATTAATGGATATAGCATACATGTATACACACAAATATACATATAGCTGTGTATATTGACAAACTGCTAAAATTTAAACAGATTTTTAAAAAATATTTCTCTTTCTGTTTAGGATTTATCAAGAAACCCCACTATATCTCCAGTTCAAGTGCTAATTCTAACTTTCATCACCTACATAGGTTGTGGACTTTCAGCTATTTTTCTTTCTGTGACTCTTGTTACCTACATTGCATTTGAGTAAGTACTTGGCTATGCTAAATTATATGGCATGTTTATGATATTATAAGGCATCTTTGATTAGCCTGAGAAAGAATTGTTATAAATAACAGCTGAAAAGTAAAACAAGGTTAGATTACAACCATTTTATTTAGCTAGGAACTCAAGTGTAGAAATGGAAAAACAGTAGGTCAGATAAGACAAATTGATTTTCTCAATTCATTTCATAATAAAAAATATATCAACATATCCTAGAATTTTTGATTCTAGAGTTAGTGATTTAAATGAGTAGCTTGCACAGATTTTTCTTTCACAGATTTCAGATGGGTCTATTCAAGGTTTTCCTCACCTGATACCTTTTCACCTGGAGAAAATCCTGTTCCTTGTTTTTTTTATTCTCTGGTTTCTCTCTATATTTCATTAGCAAAATATTATAGAGATTTTGTTCCTGCAGTTTTCAAGTAATAACTTTTGGTACTTCAGTAATTACAGTTTTATAATTTAGTAACTTGCCATTATTAGAAAAACATATTTACAGCTTGTCATGGAAGTAAAAAAATAACTAATGTAGAAAGTTGTAATTTCAGGTAGAAATTGCAAGGATTCTCATGCTTTTATGATCTTACAACAGTATTTGAAAAAGGCTACAATGTTTAAGAGATTAAAACAATATAAATATTGCCTGTATCATATTGTATATTATTAAATGTATCAAAAAAGGTGTCAGCTTACATATTTAATTTATTTGAGTTTATAGGAAAATCCGAAGAGACTACCCATCTAAAATTCTTATCCAGCTCTGCATTGCTCTGCTTCTTTTAAACCTGGTTTTCCTGCTGGATTCTTGGATTGCTCTGTACGAGATCCAGGGTCTGTGCATTTCAGTTGCTGCCTTTCTTCATTATTTTCTTTTGGTTTCTTTCACCTGGATGGGCCTTGAAGCCTTTCATATGTATCTTGCCCTTGTGAAAGTATTCAATACATACGTTAGGAAATATATTCTAAAGTTCTGCATTATTGGCTGGGGTAAGTATATATATATCTATATATATTCTGAATTTATATTGCAAAGACTACACTGTACTTTTATTTATTCCAGTTGTCAAGAACTATCCATGTGGAGAAGTTATGGGCAGTTAGGTTTCATGAAAACTAGCTTCAGCCTCGTGGATTTTATTGTGTCTGTTTTATACGTACATACATACATACATACATACATATATATATATTTCAGTAAAAAAGGAAAGCGATCACCAGGAAGTAAAACACCAAGGTTTTAATAAATAAAATCAAGCTTTCAATGGCTAACATCTGCCATCATCGTCAGGATACAAGCCAGTTAGTGAGGAAACCTGCTTATAAGCATAGCCACACCTAAACTCTACGCATGGACCTTGTAACAAGTCCAAGCCAACTAATCCTTACTTCACTTACAGCCTTCAGTGATTCTTTCTTTTAGCTCTTACTTACATCCACCTAGCTTTCAATGGCTAGCACCTGCCATCATTGTCAGAATACAAGCTAGCTAGTGAGGAAACCTGCTTATAAGCATAGCCACACCTAAACTCTACGCATGGACCTTGTAACAGGTCCAGGCCGACTAATCCTTGCTTCACTTACAGCCTTCAGTGATTCTTTCTTATAGCTCTTACTTACATCCACACAACCACCCACTTCCTCCCTCCCTTTAGTTCCTGAGTCATATAGGCAACGTGTGTTTCTCAAAATTAAAGGGTCCTCTGCACTATTGAGTTGATTCTTCTTCCTGTGTTCCTCGGGACGTTTCTCTCCTCCACTCCTCCGGCACGCATCGCACTCATTTGCATTCTTCAATCCTGTCACTCCTTCAATCCCCCCACAATCCTTGCCACCAATCTCATCCACAATTTTATTTCCCCCCACTGTTCCCAGCATATCGCATCCTCCATGCTCCTCCTTCATGCCACCTGGTGCGACTCTCAATCCGGTTGCCTCTCTTTCAGTCTTCTGTAACGCCGCTCTCCGGCAGCGCGTGACCACCCCCATAATGGGGCGGCTGTAAGTATTGATCTTCTGTACATCCATTGGAGGCATGTCTCTGTCTCGATGGCTCTGATCAGTGTGGCCGCATAGCAAAGGTGTTATTCTGCCATCGCTCATGGTAGGTGTTGCCTTTTTTGAATTCCTATCCATTTCCAAGGCGCCGGCGACCAGATGCGTTGTAGCGGGGGCACCATTGGGGACAATGGAGCCGATATAGTCACTGGGGTAGCGAGTTTGTTTTGTGTTAATTGGGACACTTGTTGTTCTTATTCTTGAGTATTGGGTACAATGCAAGGAGGTGTCTGGGGCATCCGAGGATGGGCTACTAATATCAACAAATTTCTTAATTAACGGCGGATGTACACACGAATCGTTAACTAAAGGGGGTCTAGATTGTAGATGTCTCTCTTCTTTGTTGCCAGTTTCATCTAATGGACACCCAGAGTTTTTGTTACTCAGATGTTTTTTCCCAGGTCGTCTACGCATTTCCCATGCCTTCATGGTCTGATATGCCGGGCGTAGGTCCACATGTCGATTGATTGACATGCTGTCTGAGAACCAGGCTTCTTTGAGTAACCTACCACTCTTGGAGGTGTCACTGGCAACCACCCTTACGTCGTCAAAATTAAATTTATGACCAAACTCCTCCATGTGAGTCAGTATTTGGGAGTACTGCTCACCTCTTCTTATTGCCAGCTTGTGTTCCTGCATTCTTGTTCCGACCCTTTTGGAAGTTTCTCCCACATAATTGCCGGGACAGTCATTACAGTTAATCCTGTAAACGACTCCAGATCTCTCAACTATGGGGAGTGGGTCCTTTGGTCTCATAATGCAGGAACGCAATGTCCGGTCAGGTCTATGTGCAACCCTTACACCATAGGGTGCCAATAGTCTGGTGGTGGCTTCTGAGACATTGCTACTGTAAGGGAGGGTAATACGAGTCGTCTGTGATGGTGCCATCCCACTTGATGGATTTTGGGATGGTTTGGACAGAGTACTGTGGCGTCTGATGAATTTCATGGGGTACCCATTGTACCTACAGAGACGGAGGAGATGTTTTCTTTCCTCCATCCTAGCTTCGGCTGTACTGCAGTGGGAGTCCACCCTCTTAAAGAGGGTTCTAATGCAGCTGACTTTGTGGGCCACCGGGTGATTGCTGTTGTAGTGCAAGATTCTATCGGTGTGCGTGGGTTTGCGATAGACCCGGGTGGTTAAGGTCCCATCTGGCTGGCGTTGGACTAAGACATCAAGAAATGCCAGCCTACCCTGATACTCCTCCTCCTCCGTAAATTGCAGATCCACGCACACCGAATTAAGTATGTCCACAAAGTCAGCTTTTTGACTCCTCTTAATTATGACGAACGTGTCGTCAACGTAGCGGGCCCAGAACTTTGGGCAGTATTGGGTCATCGCTACGTGTTCCAACTGCTGCAATACAGCCTCAGCAATAACACTTGAAATAGGTGACCCCATGGGGGTTTGGTCATAAATTTAATTTTGACGACGTAAGGGTGGTTGCCAGTGACACCTCCAAGAGTGGTAGGTTACTCAAAGAAGCCTGGTTCTCAGACAGCATGTCAATCAATCGACATGTGGACCTACGCCCGGCATATCAGACCATGAAGGCATGGGAAATGCGTAGACGACCTGGGAAAAAACATCTGAGTAACAAAAACTCTGGGTGTCCATTAGATGAAACTGGCAACAAAGAAGAGAGACATCTACAATCTAGACCCCCTTTAGTTAACGATTCGTGTGTACATCCGCCATCAATTAAGAAATTTGTTGATATTAGTAGCCCATCCTCGGATGCCCCAGACACCTCCTTGCATTGTACCCAATACTCAAGAATAAGAACAACAAGTGTCCCAATTAACACAAAACAAACTCGCTACCCCAGTGACTATATCGGCTCCATTGTCCCCAATGGTGCCCCCGCTACAACGCATCTGGTCGCCGGCGCCTTGGAAATGGATAGGAATTCAAAAAAGGCAACACCTACCATGAGCGATGGCAGAATAACACCTTTGCTATGCGGCCACACTGATCAGAGCCATCGAGACAGAGACATGCCTCCAATGGATGTACAGAAGATCAATACTTACAGCCGCCCCATTATGGGGGTGGTCACGCGCTCCCGGAGAGCGGCGTTACAGAAGACTGAAAGAGAGGCAACCGGATTGAGAGTCGCACCAGGTGGCATGAAGGAGGAGCATGGAGGATGCGATATGCTGGGAACAGTGGGGGGAAATAAAATTGTGGATGAGATTGGTGGCAAGGATTGTGGGGGGATTGAAGGAGTGACAGGATTGAAGAATGCAAATGAGTGCGATGCGTGCCGGAGGAGTGGAGGAGAGAAACGTCCCAAGGAACACAGAAAGAAGAATCAATTCAATAGTGCAGAGGACCCTTTAATTTTGAGAAACACACGTTGCCTATATGACTCAGGAACTAAAGGGAGGGAGGAAGTGGGTGGTTGTGTGGATGTAAGTAAGAGCTATAAGAAAGAATCACTGAAGGCTGTTAGTGAAGCAAGGATTAGTCGGGCTGGACCTGTTACAAGGTCCATGCGTAGAGTTTAGGCGTGGCTATGCTTGTAAGCAGGTTTCCTCACTAGCTAGCTTGTATTCTGACAATGATGGCAGGTGCTAGCCATTGAAAGCTAGGTGGATGTAAGTAAGAGCTAAAAGAAAGAATCACTGAAGGCTGTAAGTGAAGTAAGGATTAGTTGGCTTGGACCTGTTACAAGGTCCATGCGTAGAGTTTAGGTGTGGCTATGCTTATAAGCAGGTTTCCTCACTAACTGGCTTGTATCCTGATGATGATGGCAGATGTTAGCCATCGAAAGCTTGATTTTATTTATTAAAACCTTGGTGTTTTACTTCCTGGTGATCGCTTTCCTTTTTTACTGAAATATATGTACCCAGGAATCGCTATTCTTCAATTTTTTTATATATATATATATATATATATATATATATATATATATATATATATATATATATATATATATATATATTGTATACTGTTGGTTTGAACAGGGCTAATATTCATGAAAACATTTGGTTTTGAAGCACACTATAACCTTTGCAAGTAACTTTCCCTCTCAGTTTATCACCCAAAAAAGGTTAAGAAAATACATATATATCATAATATTTAACAGCTTATAATACTAACATTGTTAATACCTTATATAGAAACTCTTATGGTATTTCTTATGCTTCCTACTTTGAAAAGACTAAATTTATGTAATTTATATTAGGTAAATAAGTGAACATTCATATTAGCCTCCCATCACATTTTTGAGTCTTCAAATTTTACCTGCTACAATTTGTATTTCTCTGTTACATTTATGAATGCTCCTTCTATATGGGGCAGATTTGTAGGACAGACCAAACTACATACCAAGCTATTGGAAAGGTTCTGTATGCTAGGCAGCAATCATGTAAAGGTCCAGCAAATAAAACTGCTGTTAGCAGACAGCAATCTAGATGTCTTAAAAGGAAGATTTTTTTTTTTAATACTCAAAGAAAATTTTTAATTAGTACCTAAATATGATTCAAATGGAGGCATATTTATATATTGCTAGCTACTGTGCACTCATGGAAAAAGACCTATATAAGTGACAGTTACAATAATTTCCTTGCTGTAGATTTCAAAACATCATCCTACCTATAAAACATTCCAGATTTATAGGATAAATTGAGATAGTGAAATGAAATGGCATGAACGTTTGAAATCCACTGGGAAAAATCTTTTCTGTTTCTTGAAAATCCCACTGCCAACTCTTAAGTAATTTATACTTGTTTATTTGTTCAACTGTATTATAGCCACCCATATTCTCAAGGTGATGTTTGATCTTTCAGGGTTACCAGCTATAGTAGTAATCATTGTACTAGCAGTATCTCCATATAACTATGGATTTGGATCATATGGAAAATTTCCCAATGGCTCATCGGATGAATTGTAAGTAAAACTTAGGCAATCATCTAAAAGATTTGTATGTATTAAATAGTAGCAAGAAAGCTGTTTCTTTTCTTATAAAACACAAATCTTTTAAATTTCTTTACAATACATATGATGGACATTTTTATATATCAACTTAAGATGCATTGCTTTCAACTGCCAGAATTCCCCAGCAAACTTGCTGCTATATAGCCACTCTTCATAGTCTTTCCAAAAATATTTCCCAAACTTTCAGACTTGGTCTGGCAACACCATATTATTGTTGTTGCTACAACTGTTCTAAAAGAATGAACAGAGACAACAAGCAATCTTCCAGTGAGCAGTAATGGAGGGCCAAATTCAACCTCAGCACCCCTGTATTTACTTTTTGCAGTGAAGTCATGAAAAAATAGTACATGCCATTAGCTACAAAACCACTTGGAAGCATGCTCTGGGGACATTGTGATACTCTAGTAGTCTAGCAGCTGTGGAAGGGAAAAGATCAGGGAAGGAGAGACTGATGTTCCCTCAAGACTACCAAAACTCCAGTATCATAAATTGCAAAATGAGAGTTTTATTGTTTGAGCTGTACCCCAACTGATCTGAGGAAAACATGATCAGCTGTCCAACAGCAACAATGGCTTCTTGCTAAGTTACCAATCCAAGACAAAACAAAAGCTCACAAAGTTCCCTCTATGGCAGGGGTGACAAACTGCCAGCCCGCAGACCAGATGTATCATAGCAAAACTGTACCCACCCTATTGCTGGCAATGGCAAAAAAGTTGCGATACGTCATGACACGTTTGACACCCCTGCTCTATGGTATTAGTTATCAACAATACGCCAAAAACACAACATATTAACAACTTCTCTACCACATATGTGTATAAAAATAAAAAGATAAAAATTAAATAAGGCTTACCTTGGACGTTAAAAAAAGATTTTATTGTAGATATGATTCATGAGTTACAATAATGGTTCAAATTTGACATTAAATCAGGTAAGCTAGATTAAGCTAGATATATCTTTAAGGAATGCATATTGTCTACATTAATTTCAGTTAATTTCTATTAATGGGTCTAGTTAGCTGACTTGCTGGATCTAAATTTTGGCCATTTTTAACTGATTTATACCTTATTTTTTGTATTTTAGCTGCTGGATTAAGAATGACATTGTATTTTACATCACAGTTGTGGGATACTTCTGTACAATATTTTTGCTGAACATCAGTATGTTCATAGTAGTACTGATTCAGCTTTGTAGAATCAAAAAGAAGAAGCAGCTTGGTGCCCAGAGGAAAACTAGTATACAAGATCTCAGGAGTGTTGCCGGCCTTACCTTCTTATTGGGAATTACTTGGGGATTTGCCTTTTTTGCATGGGGTCCTGTAAATCTTATTTTTATGTATCTCTTTGCAATTTTTAATACTTTGCAAGGTATGTGTTACCTACAATAGACTGATATTCTTTAACTGTACAAAAATGAATTATTTCATCCTATTTTACTATTTTGCTTTATCATTCTATAAAATAATTAACCCAATCAGTTCAGTATAAGTTTTAAATTACATTATTGTTATATTTAAATAAATCTTTTTCAAAACAGTAAATCACATAAGCCAAGCACTGCTTAGTAGTATTGATGTTTAATGAAGGCATTTTTAAAAAGCATGATGCTGTGATAATAAAGCAATTTTTATTTTATTATATTGCAAACACGGTCAAAACTGTTCATAAATATGAACATGGCTGTCTCTGAGGAAGAGTTGAAAAAGTCAGTGGTAATCATCACCACAAAATCAAAATCCCATCTCTTTGTACATGTGTCTGAAGTCAAAACACGTACAAAAGTGCTGAGATGTTGATTGCGCAAACCTAGCTGCCACTTTTACTTTTTTTGACACTTCCTCTTGCAGACCCCCTATATTTAGAATCAGCAAAAAAACCCTCTCAGGTTAAAAATGCAGAAGAGAATCTAAAGCACCTAAGGCAATGTTTCTTAAAAGTGTAGTCTTAGGATCCCCGGGGGGGGGGGAGCAATACCCTCTGCAAAATCAAAATCATTTGCCAGCCTATGTTGAAAAATAATATAGTATTAAAATCCCATTAAACAATTGCGAGAAGTGGTAACAACAGCAAATGCATCAATTTTAACTTTTAATATTTTAAATATTAGTAAATATAAGCTATGTAAAGAAAAGCTCTTTTGGGGTCCTCTATAACAGGGCTTTTCAACCAGTGGTATGCGTACCACTAGTGGTACGTTGGCACCTGGCAGGTGGTACACGTACGACGGGTTGAACAGCACTGTAAAAAAAAGTTTTAAAAAGTGTAAAAGTGGATGAGGTGAAGCAGCAGCAGTGCCGCACAGACTTGTGGGAAAGTCAACTGGAACTGCAAGTTCCCTGGGTCCTACTGAGAGCCCAGAATCAAAGCATGCAGCTCCAGCTGATTGGCAGCAGCCTTGGGGGTGGCAGGCAGCCTCACACAGTCTTCAGGTAGAGATTCAGCTGCAGCTGTGCGACGCATTGCTTGGCTCCTGCTGAGAGCCCAGGATCGGCGCGCATAGCTCCAGCTGATTGGGGGTGACAGGCAGCCTCACCCAGTCTTCAGGCAGAGATTCAGCTGGAGCTACGTGAGGCATTGCCTGGGTCCTGCTGAGGGGGAGAGAAGAGAGGATATTAAAGGGAATGAGAGAAGAAATTATATTAAAGGGGGTGAGAGAAGAGATTATATTAAAGGGGTGAGAGAGATGATATTAAAGGGGGTGAGAAGAGATTATGTTAAGGGGGATGAGAGAAGAGGATATTAAAGGGGGTGAGAGAAGATATTAAAGGGGGTGAGAAGAGAATATTAAAGGGGTGAGAAGAGATGATGTTAAAGGGAGTGAGAGAAGAGATTATATTAAAGGGGGTGAGAGAAGAGTATTACAGGGTGAGAGGATATTAAAGGGGGTGAGAGAAGAGAGAATATTAAAGGGTGAGAGAAGAGATGATATTAAAGGGGGTGAGAGAAGAGATGATGTTAAAGGGGGTGAGAAGAGATGATATTAAAGGGAGTGAGAAGAGGATATTAAAGGGGGTGAGAGAAGAGAGAATATTAAAGGGGGTGAGAGAAGAGATGATGTTAAAGGGAGTGAGAGAAGAGATTATATTAAAGGGGGTGAGAGAAGAGAATATTAGAGGGTGAGAGGATATTAAAGGGGGTGAGAGAAGAGAGAATATTAAAGGGTGAGAGAAGAGATGATATTAAAGGGGGTGAGAGAAGAGATGATGTTAAAGGGGGTGAGAAGAGATGATATTAAAGGGATGAGAGAAGAGATGATATTAAAGGGTGAGAGAAGAGAGGATATTAAAGGGGGTGAGAGAAGAGAGGATTGTCATGCTTCCAAAAAATGAAGCTCTTCAAAAAACTTTGAGGCATGATTTACCTTAAAGAATCTTTTAATTTGCAATATAGCTTCGGTAGTACATAGTGAAGCCAAAATCTGAATTCTCCTCCCCCAACACACCCGTAACAAAGCATAACTCACTCCTTCATTTAATAGGTCATTAATCACATTCTCCAATTAGTTTGAAGTGTGAACTTTCCCTCCCGTTATTTCCTCCCATTACAACTAACCTTGAAAAATACCCTACTGAAATATTGTTATGGCTAACTAGTCCCCATGTACATTCTTCCCCCCTCCCTTCCAGCACCATCCAATCTTAACTCTAAAAGTAATACACAGGTTAAAAAGAAAATGTCTGCATCTTCATATATTGTCAAGCAAGAACATCCAATGTTAGCAGCATTGACAAGGATATTAAAGGGGATGAAAGAAGAGGATATTAAAGGGAGTGAGGACTACCTGTACTTTATCACTTTTTTCCGTTATTTTTTGGTCATCAAGTTTTTGACACCTTGCTAAGCGACTGGTGGTACTTGAATATTGCCATATTCTAAAAGTGGTAGAATCAGTGAAAAGGTTGAAAAGCCCTGCTCTATAATTTTAAAAATGAAAAGGGGTCCTGAGAGAGAAAGTTTTAAGAAACACTGACATAAAGAAATATAACAAGAGGAATTGAAAGGTGACTTCCACTTTCTCTAGTAAGAGGCAAAATCATACACCGAGTCCTCAGTTAGTGACCAGAACTGGGACTGGAACTCAGTTGTTAAGTAAAGCGATCACTAAATGAAACCACAGTTGTGTTTATGATGCTATTTCAGCTTTCCTTTGCTTTACAGCAAAGGCCCTATTATATGAAATAGGTCACAAAGTTATTTTTTCATCCCTATTGTAACTATGAACAGTTGCTAGAGACAGTCACTAAATGAAGACTAACTACATTCTTTCTGTTCTATGAACTGCAGAGGATATGAACGTTATCCGCATTTTGATTTTTTTGGCATGTATATACAGGCATGTAAACTGGTCCCACAAGTCTTTTGCAAGATTTTATACATGGTAGTATCACTTTTTCTGGCAGCTGTGTTACGCAAAATTGCCCTCATGTAGCAGATTTTTAAAAGGTAAAATAAATTCTGAAAAAAATGGGGTTTGAATTGTATCTATTTTCTTAAAGTAAAATATCATAACTTCCTTTAAACATTATTTTGCAGGATTTTTCATTTTTGTTTTTTACTGTGTTGCAAAGGAGAATGTTCGCAAACAGTGGAGAAGATATTTGTGTTGTGGAAAATACCGGCTGGCTGAAAATTCAGGTAAATATTAAAAGACTATTGTTTGTATTTAGTTATGCAGTTTACAGGCACAGTGATTTGAAGTTCTGTTACCTGAGTATAAAACTGTTTTATTTTTGTTGAAACTTCAGCCCTCTATGTCCTTCCATGACTCTATTTCAGAGTCTTCCTTCCCCCCCCCCCCAAAAAAAACTTTCTGAAATGGATTTCAGCAAGTATAGCTGGAAGCCAGGGCAAGAAATGGGGTTAGTGGAAGGCAGAAGGTGGGGAGTATTGTATAAATAACTATTTTTATTGATTCTTCTACTCACTTTATATTTTTCTCAAATAAATGTGGCAATTTAAGTCAAATAAACTTGTTCCATAATATATTGTTTGCTGTTGAAGAAAATGCATGCAGTTTTTAGTTTTTATGATTGTAGACATCCTTATACATTTTTTTTTCTCAGCTGTATGATGGCATGGACTTTAAAGTAGAATTACAGAGCAATCCAGCATTTCTCTCCTCAGGTCAAAATGCTGTAGCAGCGAGGCAGAAATGAGGGTAGAAAATTAGTTGGGTCTCTCTGCTCTCTTCCAGAGCCATTTTATTTTCTTATTATTATAAATTACGGGAGGAAAAATAGCTAAATAGTTTGTTTATATTTTGATTTGGATTGTGGGCAGGATGAAGTAAGATAATTTAGAGCCTTGAGTTCTTCAGCCATTTTTTTTATTACATGTTGTATTTGAGACTTTATGCATTTCGGATATCCCAACCTCAGAAAAAGCTAGCTTCAAAAGCTGGGAGGGAAACACAGCTAATCTGATTCTTCTGAACACAGATGCCAAGGGAAGTAATCAGAAAGTGATGAATTGTATCATGATACAAAAAAGCAGAAATACTTGCATCGGATGGGGTGGAATTTGTACCATGACATTACTGCATGCATACTACCATTTTGATGCAGTTTTGGTTTGCTGGGATGCTTATGCTGGAAAGGGGGAGCAAGGTCAGGACTGATTAAAGATGCCACTCCTTTTCTGTATAACGTATATATGCCGCACACAAAAAGGAAGAGTTTGTGCCATTATTGGACAACCCTGCTTTTGTCATTCTGACAAAAGTAGGATAATCCTGCAGACCCTACTAGGAATCTTTAAATTAGATACAACTTTCAATTTATTATTTGGACTTTAATATATACCACACTATGTTTTGTAATCTTTTTTTTACTATAGACTGGAGTAGAACTGCTACTAATGGCATAAGGAAGCAGAATATTAACCAAGGTGTATCCAATTCTTCACATTCTTTACAATCCAATAGTAACTCTACTAATTCCACATCGATGCTAATGAGCAATGATTATTCTGTGCACTCAAATGGTAATGGCACGTATGTTACAGTATTCTTTATAAGCAACAATATGTTTAATGTACGCAGTACAAAATAAGATAAAGAATGGGTCAGTTCTTACATGATAGGGCCAGATTAAAGTCCATGTAAGGCAGGGGTGTCAAACTCAATTTCACTGAGGGCCGCATCAGCATTGTGGTTGCCCTTGGGGGGCCAGGTGGGTGTGGCCAGAGTGGGTGCAGCCTACTGGGTGGGTGTGACCTACTGGGTGGGCATGGCCAGTTCTACATCTTTCGTGTCAAGGGTGCCTGGGCAGGAGTGGGACAGATCTGAGGGTCTCTGGCAGAAGGGGGTGGGACCAGGGCAAGTGCCAAGATGGCCACCACAAAATTGTACATTGGCTTCCAGCTGGCCTGGGCCAGGGCCAAGGCAATGGGAGTCATTCCCTTACTGTTTCCAAGATGCTTCGCGGGCCACATGAAACCACTTCGGGGGCTGCATCCGACCCCTGGGCCTTGTGTTTGACATGTCTGATGTAAGGCCAAACCATTTCTATTTTGTAGAACGCATTTTTATAAGTGTATCAAATTTTATGGATATTTTTTAATATAAAATATCTATGTCATTGTGATATGTTCACCAAAATGCATTATGGTATCTTGGCTACTACTATGTACTGCCACCATATTTAGCATGGTTAACAAGGTAGGATATTATTTTGAGTTTGAAAGCAGCAAGAGGGTTTGAAGCATGCAGGGATGTAACATCTGCCTGCAACCCCTTAATCCAAATGCATGTTTCCAAGGAATATGCAGTGGAAAAGAGGCAATTGCTTTAAGGGGTTGCAGAAAAATACTACATGTATGTCTCCATGTCCTCTGGAGTGCCTCTGGCAAGTTTGACTCTGAAATGTTTGTTTAGCCCTAATTAATCATTTATATTACAGGGGGGAAAACATGACCTTTTTTTTACAGGCTGTTTAGTTTTAGTAATCGGTAGACATTATGAATCAGGGACACAAATTTAATAATAAATAAATATAAACAAATAAATAAAAAATAATAAATAAAACAATCCTGAAAGATGAGATTAGATTAGCATTCTAACAAGTATTTAGTGTTTTACATTTATTCAGTTCTCAGTGGCAATTATCAACTGAAACAGGTTCATTCCCACTTATCAATTAAGTCTTGATTTCCAGAGGAAACATGTCAATGATTATAGCATATCTGGAGACATATTTAGGGGCCAATTTACATTGTTGAGAATTTCTACATGACATGTATTCCACAACATTGTGAGCCTATAGAAACAGAACATGGAGAGGCCTCTCTAAGAGTTGATTAGGTGTATCTATCACAGTGGTTCTCAACCTGTGGGTCGGGACCCCATTTGGGGTCAAACGACCATTTCACGGGGGTCGCCAAACGCAGTCTGCCATTTTTTTCCCCTTTTCCTTAGCTGTGCTACTCTTTTATTCTATTGGCTTTTAAAAGCCAATAGAATAGACTCTCTTGAATAGAGTCTAATTCTATTGGCTTTCAAAAGCCAATAGGAATTGTCCAGGCTGTCTCTGCCCTGCTGAGCCCGCCAAAAGTCCCATTCTACAAACGGTGCTGCACCAGTTGAGTAGTCCTCGACTTACGACTGGTTGAGTAGTCCTCGACTTACGACCGGTTGGGGATCGCGGCATTAAAAAGGTTGAGAACCACTGACCTATCATATCACAGGAAAACAGTACTGAGGCCCAGTGACTTATCAATGATACATTCTAATAATTTTTTTTCTTTCAATTTTACATTTCAGGAAATATCTCCCGGGAAAAAAATGGTGTTTCTTTCCATGTACAGAATAGTGATGTGCAGCTTCCTGAGTTTTCAGTAAAACAGCATGTTTTTCATGAAAACAATGATATATCCCATAAAAAGTCTTGCATTTCACTCAGGAGGACTTTGAAAAGAAAGAGCCTGCAATTTATGGAACCATTATGACTTTTAAAATATTTTCCATTATTTTACCAAGTAATATACAGATTTATTTTAACTGTTACACATAATGTGAGAAAAAGAAAGTCATGTAATGTACAGGATCAAAACTTCAACTTTGAGGTCAAAGACCCTATATTATTTCTGTTCTTAATGCCATTGATAGATATTAACAACATACTTTAAAAATAGCTTTGTGGTTGCAAAACATGAACAACTGCATATTTGTTCTTTTCCCACCCCAAAAATGAGTTTTAAAAGTTTTTTTTATATACTTGACAGTATATAAACGATAATGCAATAATGCTATGTTAACATATATACAAATAAGCTAAATTCTGAAAAAGATGCTAATACTGACTTTCTGAATAATGTACATGGTATTATAACTTTCTTTTAACGGTGTGGTCACAGATATCATATTTTTATATACAGAAAACTCTTTTGGTTATCCAATACATTTATATTTATTTCTAATTAATTGTTAATATTCCTTTGTATAAAAATAAGACCGCTTTTGAAGTTTTACTGTAATTATTGTACAAACATGGAATGCTTTATTATTCTGGCATACAAACCATTTGTATCTACATATATCTGTAAATAACTTTAAAATGGTAATGTTAAATAAACCATTTAACTGTAAATACAAATTATATAACAATGGAAACTGCTTGCTTTATTGCTTGTCAGTGTTTCAACTTCCTTATGAATTGCTTGATCTTGGGGGGGGGAACTGAGATGAGGGAAAGAAGTAAATGGTTTTGTAAAGATCAAGCAAAATATAATCTTTTAAAATATAGTCTTTTATGTATAATCAATCTTTCATGTATAACATAGCCCAGCTATTGTTCATTTATTCCTGCTTGCTTTCTGTATGTGCTCCATTGTATTCTAAATTGTGCTGACCAAAGAGAAGGTTTCTGTTACTTTAAACTGTGTTGTTCCAAGGAGATAGAGAAAGCCTAGCTAAAAATCTGCTATACTTCATTCATTTTCCACCCCCTTTTCCCTTGGATCATAAATATATCACTTTGTTTTTTCTGCTGTAGTTTTAAAATGTAACGACTCTTTGCCACTCTACCTCCTGTGAAGTAACAAGTTGAGCTAATTGGCTAATTGCCAACTATTGAACTATTGTGTATTCAGGCTTAGAGATATAGAAATGTAGCTGAGCTAGAATACAGTAGATAAGGAAATTCAAAGAAACCTTTTAGATGTGCAGGAGCCTTGTAATGTGTATTAGTTATAAAAAGAACTTTTCTGATTAGGTTGTTCTTTCTCTCTCTTCTGTCTCACAGCAGTGCCTGGGTGTGACAAGAGACTCAGACACCTAGTTTATTCCTTTGATCAAAAGAATAAACCTGTATTTATATCAGCTGCCTCATGTTCAGAGACTCATTGGGATTTATTTGGATTCTGAGCTAAAAAACTTACATATTTCCTGGTGCCAAATGGGGGGCCTGAGGGCATTGTTCCCTTAGGGCAGCGGTTCTCAACCTGTGGGTCGCGACCCTTTTGGGGGTCGAACGATGTTTTCATAGGGTTGCCTAAGACCATCGGAAAACACATATTTCCGATGGTCTTAGGAACCGAGACACCGCTCTTCTATCCGTCTCCAGGCGAGGGGAGCAGGAGGCGGAGGAAAGCCCGAGAAGGGAAGGATCTGGCCCAGCAAGGGCAGAGCCGCGTTCGGGCGCTGCTTCTGGGGCTCACAGATGCTGGCCCGGCTCTGGCGTGCTTCGGGGTAGAGGTTGTCTGCTGTGTTGCTGCTGGGAGCCTCAGCTGGCTAAAGCGCCTTTCAGAGAAAGAGCCCTGCTTTCCCCTGCAGGGTGACCCAGCCAGCAGCATCCTACTCTTGTCGTTTCAGGGAGGAGGGAGAGGAAGAAGAAGAAGGCATCCGCCCGGCAGGCTGCTACCTCTGCCTCCTCGCGACGGAGAAGTGCTTTGAGGCAGATGGCAGGTTATAAAACTGACGCTCAGTTCAAAGGGGGAATGGGCGGGCCTACGAAGCCACTGCTCCTCCGTGAGCGGAAAGATAGCTGGACGGCTAGGAAAGTTCCCCGACTCTTCTGCTGTGGAGGCAGAAAACCAAGCTTCGAGATCTCGCGAGCAGGTGCGTAGACGCAACTGAGCTTGCAAGAAGCCTGGCAAGCTTTACGTTGAGGCAGGCGGTTTATAAAAGGAAGGAGCAGTCTCCTCATGCTCCGGAGTGGGGGAGGGATGATGGTATGTTTGTTCGCTTCCCAGAAAAAGCTGCTCAGGACATCTCCATTGCTAAAATATAATGCCCTTGCTTTCCTATGATGTCGAAGGTGTCCTATGTTAGGAAAAAACAAAACACAATCCCCATGCAAAAACAGTCCACCTGTGATAATGCAAAACCTAATGAAGAGCGTAGCTGTTTTTATTACTCTTATCACAACTCTGAGAAGTAAGTTGGTGGCAGTTGCTGCACAGGAGTTAACTGAGCTCCCAGATAACCCATCCTCACATTTGGAAGTTTGCATTAGATCCCCTAAATTCCCAGTGATAGATCACACTAATGATAAATGTGGGAGCTTTGTTCCTACTTATATGGCGGGCATAAAAGTATAGTAGCTTTTTCCTCTCTTCCCACGGCAGCTGATCCCCCCCCCCCTTGTCCTCTCCTCCTCTGAGATCCCTGCAGCCCTCCTTAAGACAGCACATACTTTTTGATTCCTGCTGCTCGATCCCTCCCCCCCATGGCTTCCTACTTGTGGGATGCAGGGGAAGGGAGCGCCATTTCATTATAGGTGGGAGAAGGAAAACTGGTCCAGGCAGTGAAAAGGAAGAGATCAAGGGGGGGGGGCTTTGGAGATGAACGTTGCTTTGGGTGGATGTTTTGGTCTGCAGCATGTGTTTCCCTTTCCCCTCCTGCCTGCCTTTTCTGTTTCCTAGTGTGCCTCTGGAAAGCCGGGAAGGGGGGGGGGCAAAATGAATCTGCTCCTAGTGTGGAATCAAGAAGCTCCAAGAGGCCTTTTCTTGCAGTTGCTGCAGTAATGCCCCCCAATCTTCCTGCCCTGGCTGCTGGACCAAAAGCGGTTGATTATTGCTCAGTGGAACCAGCAGTGGGGCGGGAGGAAGGAATGGATTTCCCTTCTGCTGCCTCTGCCTCAGTGGACAAGACCTCCTTCCAAAAATCTCTAAGATTCTGCTAGGCACAGCTCCAGAATTGAGCTATGCTGGCTCAGGAATTCTGGGAGTTGAAGTCCACAAGTCATAAAAGAGCCAAGGTTTCCCTTCTGCCTTCTTCAGAGAGAGAAGCTCTGAAGGTCATTAGGATCTGAGTGTGTGGAAGGACAGGGGTTCTCTTCCACACACTCAGTGAATTTCAGCTGGAGGTAGAAAAATGGGCAGTGGCTCAGGCTGAAGAGGCAAATTGTGTGGGCCACATCACACATGGACAACAAATGTCTACAAGTATAGACATTTGAGTATCACCCCTTGAGTATCACCTCAACTAATCCTTATTTTCTCCCATCCCATAAGCACTCCCCCCCCATACACAATCATATTAATTTTTCACAGGTCATGCTTAACCTAATCAGGCAACTTCAAGGATTCATTTAAAGAAGAGAAAAGGTCAGGTCTCCCTTCAGAGCCATAGGTGGAGCACCCATGCTTCAAGACAAAATTTCATTTATTTGTAATTAGAAATAAATATTTCACTATATATAATTACATATTGTTTTTGTGATTAATCACTATGCTTTAATTATGTTCAATTTGTAACAATGAAAATACATCCTACATATCAGATATTTACATTACGATTCATAACAGTAATAAAATTACAGTTATGAAGTAGCAACGGAAATAATTTTATGGTTGGGGGTCATCACAACATGAGGAGCTGTATTAAAGGGTCGTGGCATTAGGAAGGTTGAGAACCATTGCCTTAGAGTGACTTGCATTCAGCCCCCACTAGCCGTCATCATTTTGGATACGACAGAGAGCCTTCTTGTAAACTCCTGGTGGAAACCGGACCCAACAATCCCGACATCAAGAGCGCTCTCAGGGCCATTGCCCTGGTGATTTCGTGACTACTGATGACGGAGGACTCCATTGTGAGTGAATCGGAAAGCCCTGGCTAAATCGAGGCTCTGATAATCTAGGTGGTGGAAAAAGGGAGACCAACATGGTGGTGAGTATAACTTTTGTTAAAGGGGAGGTGGGGGTGCTGTTTGTTTGAATTGATGAGAGAGTGAGACGGAGAAATTCCTATTAGAGGTCTGTTCTGAAGTGGCAGGGAGAGTGCTTGTTGATTTTGGGAACAGGTTTCAGGTTGGTATCAGGCAGGGTCTAATCCGACACACAAAGGGGGGGGGGCTAGCTAATCTTGACGGAAAAAGACTGAGAAACCCTTTAAGGACAAGACAGAAGAAAACAGGATTATGGGGAACAGGGAAAGCAAAATCATTGGTCTAACCACCTTAGGAAAGGAGTGTATTTTTAGTAACTGTGAAGCTTTAAAACCCCGGGTGGCAATAAAGATAAGCTTTATCAAGAGCAAATTTCGAACCTTTTACACCATCATCTGGCCCACGTATTTCCTTGGATCTCAATTTTTGCCATGGCCAAAAGAAAGTTCTGTGAATATAGAAGAAAGTAACGCTTTGACTGAATATCTCAATACCCAAGGAAGAATAGAAGAGGAATTATAATGTGGGTTTCTTCCTCAATTTGACACTCAGACAAGACATCTTAAAACAATGTCATCTTAAGCCCGCCAGATCTATGTCATCTAAAATTTGCCCTGTTCAAAAGGGGGAGGAAAAAGCTGTGCCAGAAGAAATCTTGGAAGATCAACTGGAAGAAGAATTCCCCCCCTATAATTCAGGAGTAATTAATGCTCCAGTCCTGGAACCATTGCCACAACGTTCTCCACCTCTTTACCCCCCCCTTCCTCAGCCCTATGAGGAAGTGGCAGGCTCTGAGGACACGGCAAGCTCTTTTACAGCTGCAAATAAAAAGAGAGGGGAGTTAAGTCCCCCTAAAACCAAAAAAGGAATACCTTATGGAGGATTTGATGGGCCATCTACGCCCCCCCCCCGTTGGCCCTTTTAAAGCAATTGCCAATGGGAGACAATCTTGCTTATGTTCCCACTCTGTTTACAACCAATGATTTGTTCAACTGGCAAAGGGAAATGCTCCCATATAGAGAAGTCCCTCAAGCATATGTAGAATGGGTTCAAAGGATTGTGGCAACCCACAGACCAATTGTGCCCGACCTGCATACCCTGCTCATTGCCTTCCTGGGCCCAGAAGACAAGTGACAGATTTTGGAGGCTGCAGAAAAAACTTACAAAGCCAAGTGGGCAGCCATTAACAATCCCCCATTGGCATGCTGGTCAGAACCTGCAAACATATTGGCTCCAGCTTTTGAAATAGGTGCCAATAACCCTATAGACATGAAAGTTTTGAGGGAGACACAAGAAGCTGTCATTCAGGGTCTCAAGAAAGGAGTCCCCAAAACTACATTTTCACCAAGTGCACCAAATTATGCAAGAGTCAAAAGAAAGCCCAACAGACTTTTAAATCCATTTAAAAGATGGCTTCTGGGTCTTCCGGTGGATCTGCGCGCGCGATGGCGGCTACTTTGTAGCCGTCCTCCTGGGTAAGTGTTTGAATCGCTATGAACAGAGGACATCAGCTGTTCAGCGGTTCAAAATCCCCCTCCCAGGCAAAGGGAGGGGGAAGAGGATTGTCTGAATAGTGGTAGAACCTCCTATGCACCCCCAAGGCTTTTTCTTTTGGGGGTGAATGGAGTGTTCCCACGGAGTTCAGACTGTCTCCGCTTCCCAGCTGCTTTTGTCTCTAGGTACAAAACAAGCCGCTGCAGCCACCTCCGCTATTAAAGTGACCTGGTGAGTTTTTTTTAGAAGCGGACAGAGCTGAGTAGAGGATTTTGTTTTTGCTTTCTTTGATTTTATCTGGATTTTAAGTTTAAAGATTTATCTTTATATTCCCTCTTTTTATTTTTTATTTTTTTCCTTTGTTGAAAGGGAAAGTAAAATGGCGATCGGCAGGCTTTCGGTGTTTTTTTTTTCCCTTTCTCCTCTTTTCTTTAATGACTGGAACGGAATGTGGGTTTGATTATTTATAATGATTTTTTTGATGTTGGGTTTGGATTTTAGAAGGATTATTATTTTTGTTTAACCTTTTTGTTTTGTTTTTTGTACTTTTAAAAAATGGAATGGATTTTTTCTATTTAATTATTTTTTTCTCTTTCCCTTTTCTTTTTTCTTTTAAACTTTTTTCTTTTTATTATAATGATCTCCTTTTGAAGGGTTTCTTGATTTTTTGGAGTTAATTTCTCTTTTTCTTTTGCTTAATTTTTGTAATTTTTAAGAAGGAGTAAAGATTTTTTTAAGATGGCTCCAAAGAAAGATTTTTTTAAGATGGCTCCAAAGTGTCCAGTAATTCCTACAGCTCCCAAGGTGGTTTCTTCTTCGGTGTTATCATCAGGGCAACAACCTAAATTAATAGCTTCACCCTCTTCCTTGGCACAGTCAACAATGGTGAAGGATTTGCAAGATATGATGGGAAATGTTATATCTCAAATTAGGGGAGAAATGAAAGAGACTTTAGAGGAAAATAACAAGATTTTGAGGCAAGAGATAGTTTTGGCTTTAAAAGGAGTTGCCTCTGTTCTTGAAAAGCTGAACTCTCACGTAGAAGAGGTAGAAGAAAAAGTGGAATTGATGGAGGGAAAATTTGAAAGCATGGAAAAAGAGATGGAAAATTTTCAAGATGAGATTCTTATGCTTCAATATAGACAAATGGAATATGCTTTAAGAATCAGAGGCTTGAGAGAGTCTGCGCAAGGAGATTTGAGAGAGATGGTTGCAAAGGACTTTGCTGTGATTTTGAATAGAGAAAAAGAGGAAATACTTACTGAAATTGAAAAAACATTTAGAGTTAACTCTGTGGTGACAGAGCAGAAGAATTTGCCAAGAGATGTGATAATTTACTTTGGGAAAAGATCCCTGCGCAACGAAATTATACAAGCTTTTTATAAGAAGAGGTTTCAAATTGCTTCACAAGATGTTATAATTTTAAAGGAGATCCCATCTAAAATTTTAAGAAGAAGAAAGGAGTTTGCTTTTTTAGCAGATGAACTTAAAAAGAGACGAATCTTGTTCAGATGGGATGTTCCGACTGGAATGGTGGTGAGCTACCTGGGGATACGTTATAGACTTAATACTGTTTCTAAAGCAAAAGACTTTTATACTTTGGTCCTGGGGGTATGTTCATCGCCATTTATTACGTTTAAAGCTTTGGAAGAAAAGAAGGTAGAATTGCAGTCGGAAGAGCGTATACTTATGAAAATTGGGAAATCTCAGTTTGAGAGGCCTCAACAAGTTGAGATGGAGGAGCAGAGGATAACTTGTGCAACATATAATTGTAAAGAAAAGGAGCAACAGAAGAAGGTCAAGGAAGCCTCACAAGTACTGGTTTCTGAATCTGCGGGAGAAGTAGGAGTTACAAATTTTTTGGACCAACCTTTAAGGGCAGAATTGCAGTCTGAAGAGCCTATATTAATGAAAAATGGGAAATCTCAGTTCGAGGGGCCTCAACAAGTTGAGATGAAGGAGCAGAGGACAACTCCTGCAATATATAAACGTAAAGAAAAAGAGCAACAGAAGAAGGAGATTAAGGAAGCCTCACAAGTACTGGTTCCTGAGTCTGTGGGAGAAGCAGGATTTACAAACTTTTTGGAGCTACCTTTAAGGGCAGATTTCAAAGCACTTCTTTCGAGGTTTATGGATAAGAGAGACTGATAAGGAATGTGTTTACTGTGGATGGAATTGGTTATTGGAGAGAAGATCATGGAGATCGAATGAAAATTCTAGATAAGAAGTTTAAGTTTAAGTACTTAGTTTAAGTATTTAAAAGAGTACTGAGTTTGCGGGAGAAGCAAAATTCACAAACTTTTTGGAGCTATCTTTAAGGGTAGATTTCAAAGCACTTCTTTTGAGGTTTATGGATAAGAGAGACTGATAAGGAATGTGTTTATTGTGGATGGAATTTGTTATTGGGAAAGATTTAAATATGTATAAGGGAATTTCAATGTTTTAAGTAATGTTCAAATTTGTGTTTTGGAGGGAGTTTATAAAGAATGATGGATAATAATATAAGTATGATATGAAAAGGTTCAGAGTATATTATAATGTGTTTAATGATTGAGTTTTTTTTACTATTATTATTATTATTTTTAAGAGAAGATAACTTGTTTAATTAAATGTATTTAGATTTGTTTAGGAATTATATGTTTTTTAAGTTTTTTTTTTGATAGGAGAGAAGATTATGGAGATTGAATGAAAATTTTAGATAAGAAGTTTAAGTTTAAGTACTTAGTTTAAGTATTCAAAAGAGTATTTAGTCTTAATGGTATAATGAATGTTTATATGTTTATTTTTGTGTTTTAGGATAAAGAAAGAGGGAGAGATTAGATTTTATATTGTGGGTATAGATATTTAAAGAAAGTAATGTTTAAATTTAGGTTTTGGAGGGAGTTTATAAAGAATGACGGATAATAATATAAGTATGATATTAGAAAATGTTTAGAGTATATTATAACGTGTTTAATGATTGTAATTATTATTTTTCAAAGAAGATAACCTGTTTAATTTAATGTATTTAGATTTGCTTAGGATTTATATGTATTTTAAGTTTTTTTTTTTTGAAAAATTTTAATTAAGCCTGTACTCAACTCTGGGAAGGTAGGGGGAGGGTATGGGAGGTTTGGGGAGGTGGGGGAGGGTAAGGGAGGGTGTGGGGGTCTGGGGGAGGGATTTGTTTTGTAAAATTTAAAAACTTTCAATTAAAAAAAAAAGATGGCTTCTGATCTAGATCCAGATACCCTTCAGAATGAAGTCATTCTGAAAATGACTTTTGTGGGACAAAGCGCCCCTGATATCAGAAGAAAACTCCAAAAATTAGATGCTCCAACTGCCCAATCTTTGGAGGTCCTGATTCAAACAGCTTTTACTGTATATTCTCATCGAGAGGAAAGAGAAGAAGAAAAAGAAGAAAAGAAAATGCAGAAATAGGCTACCTTCCTAGTAGTAGCATTACAGTCACAGACTAAGAGAAGACCCCCAAACCCACATCAGGTTCTACCCCAGAACCTCTGGTGGAGTTACAAGTGGGGGGATTTTTCTTTTTCTTGTTTTCCTCTTTAGAAATGTATATCTGATTGAAGGAGAAAAGTCTCTTTAAAATTGGATCAATATTTTTAAATATAGAAAATCAAGTACTATTTTCCATTTCAGCAACTAATGTTGTTTAGAAATATTGCAGCCTTTTGCTTATTTTCTTGTGATTACACAGGAGCATAAACATCTGACAGTGGTTTGTTAAAAGAACTGTGGTTTAATATACAATATGAAACAACAATATTCAGGGATCATACAGAATACAAGATAGTCAGTTATATTCAAACAGTTGAAGTGAGCAAGCAGGTTCCAACTGCTATTCTCCTCAGGCACAGTCTCTTAAAGAGATACTACTCCCCAAATACTCTGCTGAACTCATTCTCTATATATTATTTCTGCCGGTCAGTTATTAAATTATAATTACCTTGACCACTAATACTGCTGACATGAAGTCTTAATTGCATCCTGCAATTATATCCATGCCTGATACTTTAATATAAGCAATTTACTTTTATATTCTTGCAGTGATTTAATTTTGAGCTATTTTTTAACCCATACACACACACACACACACACACACACACACACACACACCCAACAGAGGATTATTAGTTTGTCATCATACTAAATATATTGCCCCATGTCAATTTCAGTTGTTTCTTATAAGCAAAATAAATATGAATTATTTTTCTTTAAAATAATCTTAAGCATGCATGAAATGAAGGATATATCTAAGCATTATAAAATGTCTCCTAGTAGTAGCCAAGATACCATGTGTTTTGGTGAACATATCACAACGATATAGATGCTGCATCTCTACATTCAAAATATTTTCACCCATAAAAATTGATACTTATAAAAACACATTCTACAAAATAAATATGATTTGACCTTACAAGGACTTTAAGCTCTAAAATCTCTGTAGATTCTAGTGTAGAAAATCTCTGTAGATTCTAAAATACCACACAGAATTGGTAAAAAGTTAAAATATGGCTGTCAAATTTTAAAATAAATATGCATTCAAAGGGGTTACCTAAGGACATTCAGTCTGAAGTCTAAAGTTATCCGCCCAAATGCTTTAGAATTATTCGTGGTTATGTTTTACAAGTATCAACATAGCTATTCTTTTAGCAGTACAGTAATTTTAAACCCACTTGAAAGCTTGTAACTCTATGTGAGCCAATCACGACCTGCATAACGCACAACTTTGACCTTCAGAACCGCCAACTCGCTCCCGGGGATCCTGCTGACGCAAAAGTAAAGGCGGTCTGCAGCCACTCGCTTCCTGATAGCCTCATAAAGAAACCTTAACATAACGCTGAAAATAAAACGAAGGGCGCTCTTCCCCTACCCTGAGCTTATTACGTTATCGAATAAAATCTCTTCCCGTCGCTTGCCTGCATCTGAAGAACGATATCAATATCTTAAGCTTTAAGGCTCTCTACTGAGCTTTCAGGACGCGGCTAAAGCGCGAGCCTCTTAAGAAAGAGGTGGCGTTTGGTTCCGGCTTTTGCGGATCCTGTGAAGAGTCTATTAATGAGGAAGGAACACTGTTCAGGCCTTGGTAGCATGTGGACGTAATTAGCCTCGCTTAGCATGTTTAGGGTCGCGGGTTCCCGCAGGAACAATCTTCTTCACCCCACGAAACTCTGGGACCGGCTACAAAGACTCCCTTGCTGCAACCTTGCAAACTAGCCATTGGATTCTTAGAGGACAACATCGATTGTAGCATTGGGCAAGAATTTGGTGGATTGGTTTTAGTTTTTTTTTGGGGGGGGCGAAGAATATTCCCTTCCGACAGAATAGCTTCGAGAAGCAGATTGCTGCTAGCTGGAAAATGAGATCCCGTGTCAGTCTTTGGCAGGTAAGATCGGCATCTTTGCCTATGGCGCATTGGAGTTATGAGGAAGAGGGATTAGTTTGTTTGCGATGAAGTATCTAATAAATAAGTATCTACTGAGAGCCATACTCGATGACCTTGGGACTTCTTCCTAGTCCTTCTACGTATATTTGTGTTTCTATCTAACTATTCATCTATGTGTCATAATGTTTTGGAATCACTTTTACTTTGGTATTGGAGGACATCGTAGTGCCCTGGACATACGTCTATAATGTGTAATGAAGTAATATGATTTAATATGAAGTCACAAAGGCTTTAGTCTTTTTTGCTCTCCTAATCACATTCTACACAAATTGTAATGCTCACCATTTTATAATGATCTGGTCCCTTTCTGACATGTTAGGTTATGTTTCCCATAAATTCTCAATCAAGAGAGACCAATGCATCAAGAGGACTGTGCAAGATAGAAAAGACTACATTAAGTCTTCAAATCTGGATCCTATAGTTTTCATTTTATTATATAACTATCATGCTATTCCTTGCAAGATCTACATATCACATTGTAAATTACTCATGTTAAAGTTAAAAAAAGTGAAAAGGTACAGAAAGTAATATGGCTTTTTATCTAAAATGTTTCCAAATAGAAATCTAGTGTTTTTTTTCTTCAGTTAACAAACACTATTGTGCTTGATGTGGTCATAAAGTTCACATTCTTACTTATAAGGCATGCTCCAGAAAACAGGAAATGGCTGTCTAGATTCACACATAGGGAAAAATATAATCTTGAATGTAAGCAAACTAGGCAGTTGACTAGTTTGTCTCTACATTTTGATTAATTTTGGAGCTGCATTTTGCAGAAATAAGTTTCAGATCTGTCTGGACTAATAGAAGCAGAAAATAGAAGATAGAAAATAGAAGAACTGCCATAGATTTAATATAGTTTGTATAAAATTGCAGCCGGTTTAAATGCACAATTGCTTTCTTTGTTCAAATTTTCCTATGAATTTAAGAGGTTTTATCAGAATGTTTCCCAGATAGAAATATTTCAGTGATTGATATAAGAAAAATATGTGAGCTGTATTTCAAAAGGTCAGATGGCCCAAGATAGCAGCAATTGTTTAGTATTTTGTATCTCTTTCTGCTCATCTGGTGGTCATAATAGATTTTTGTAGCCTGGATCTAGTAGCTCTAGTGCAGGGGTTTCAAACTTGCGGCGTCACGTGACTTGCCGCAACATATTGCAACTTTTTTCTTCTTGCCGGAGCTGGGGTGGGTATGGCTTCCACGTGACACATCTGGCCTGCAGGCCAGCAGTTTGACATCCCTGCTGTAATGTTTACTTGATAAACATATTTTATAACATTTTAGGTAAAGAAGTGTTCTGGGCAGCCTATGTTCATGCATGACAAATTATAAACCATGGTTTATTAACTACTATGGCAAAGCCAAAGCAAGCAAACCATATTATGTTTTAATATGTAGGGTGGAACAGGACATCAAGTTAATACATAGTATTAAGGATTCAATTTAAGCCAATTTGGGGGGTTAGGGGGATTTTAAGGCTGGAGGTAGGAAATTTGTTTTCTAAGCCCATCTTCACCCTGCAAAACTGGGCGGGGGGGGGGAGGAGAACAAAACACTGCCCTTCCAGCAAAATTATCTTTTCAATTATATCACCTCTGCTCTTTGGAGACTGAACTGCCATGGTTGACTTCCTACGCTGCCTGCTTGCAACAGGCAACAATAATGGGAGGGGGAAGGAAAGGCATTGGAATGTGATGGTAGTTTGGGAGGGAAACTCTGGAATGTAAGTGTGCTATCTGGAGCCAGAGACAGTTCCACCCCAAGGTCACCAACTTTGTTCTCAAAACAACCCAGGTGCAACTGATTGGTGGACAAAAGACCGTGAGAGGACTGTGAGGGGGGGAGGGAAGGGGAATTTAGTTTATGCTTTCATGCACAAAATGTTAGAACTGCTTTTTCCATTTCTGTACTTACATGGCTTTCCAATAAAGTATATTCTTGAAGAAAAAGAATGTCACAGGATGGTTAACATTAAACCAGTTCTCTCAGTAATAGTCTACCTGGACTCCACCAGGAGGTCAATCTTGAGATATTGATTACAGCCGAAGACACAGAGGAGAAAAGCCAGGAGAGATCCCAGCTTGGGAGGAACCGGCACTGCTTCATGCTGGAGTATGGACGCAAATTATTGGTATGCCTCTGAAGCAAAAAACAGAGGTCTGAGCAGCCACCTGCAGCCATAAAGCAGCAAGTGAGGGAAGTCCCTACCAGGGCTGATGACCTGCTGGGCGATGAACATGGGTAAGGCAGCAGAGGCCGAAGACCCCCTTCTCCCTACCAGGGTCAATGTGATCTGAGGCAATAAATGGCAAGTGAGGTGATTAGCCAACTGGGATGACCTTGCTGAATGGAAGATCCCAATTGCTGGTCACAGCCTGTCCAGGAAACAGTTGAGAAAGAAGTTTAGAGGGATGGAGATTTGTACAGCAATGACGCCAGGAGGCAGTGGCTGCTATTGCCTGCCTAGTGGCCATGAAAACCCTGATGGACCTGGCGATTCCCCCTCCCCCTATACTTCAGCTGATGGCACTGGTAGCCATAGTTGTGGCTGGAGCTCCAACACAAGCAGCAGTCATGCTGCCTCCTCCACTGCAACTGGCAGCACCAATGGCACCAGCTGTGGTTGGGGCCCCAGCACAAGCACTCGTAGCCAGGGTCCAAGCACTGGTGGCGACAGCCGGCATTCCACCTCCTGGATATGTTCTAATATGGGAGGATCAGCAGCCCCCCCTTAGTGGTCCAAGCTACCTAGCCCATGTCTTTGCTCAAGTTTGGCAGCAGATGGAATGTTATGGGGCGATGTACCCAGATGACGCAAATCAGATCCATGTTACAGCAATCAACCTGGAGGAGAGCACTTCAGAGTGATTGGTGTCATTGCATGATGAAGCCCAGAGCTGAATGACCTCGACGCTTTTATGCAAGCTCTACGAGAGTGATTTGAAGACCCTATAGTGGCTTGACATGCAGAAGCCTGTATCTGTTCCTTAAAGCAAGGAAAATGACCAGTGACAGAGTACATCCACAACTTCCGCTGCCTGGTCAGCCACCTAGGAGACTGGCCTTAATGCTTGCTAGTTCACCATTTCAGAGAAGGGTTAAACAAGGAGCTGTACCAGAATTACCTGCCCATGGGGTGCAGTGCAACCTATGAGCATGGTACCACATGGCCACGGAGGTGGAGATCACCCTGTTGGAATTCCATGAAGACACCAGGCATGAAACTCGACCCATTGGCCAGCAGAGAGGCAAGCAGCTCCCATAATGTCTGTGGAGATTCTCAGTCATCCAGGTCATAGTTATCCCAAAGAAGCTTTTTCACGAGGCAACTGGACTTTCTTATTTTTCTTTGAAGACATTTCGCTTCTCATCCAAGAAGCTTCTTCAGCTCCCAGGGAAGGGAGAGAAGTGCACCTCCATCCAGAGGAGGAAGACCCCAGCAGAACCTTGGTGGCTGCTTTTGCTGCTGAAAGGAGGGACACTGAGCTGCTGAATGTTTCACACCATGGCCAATGACCACCCCTCCTCCTCCAACTCAATTGAAGAAGACAAAAACTCCATTGAAGCCAAAAGAGAAAACTCATGTGGGGCAACAGGTTGGAGATGTTTGGTCAGTCCCCACATGGTGGAGAAGTTAGGAATGAAACAAAGCTAAAGAAGCCCATAGCATTTCCCCAGCTAGATGGTTCAATAACAGGTGGACTGCCGACAACCTGCCTAACTGAGCCTGTGAAGCTAAAAGTCGGGACCCGCACAGAGACTATTTGATTTATTGTGGCTCGGGGATGACAGAAGCCATGGTCCTGGGCCCAGTGTGGTGGAAAAAATGGAGCCTATCTGTCAGTTGGGACAGAGACAAGTGGCAGATGTGAAAGAAAGCATCCAGCCAGCAAGAGTTAGGGAAAGTACTAAGAAGCTGCCATGTGCCTACAGTAAAGAAAGTGAAAGCGGAAACAGTCAATTTACTAAAAGAGAGTGATAGCTCAGAATCACTGATACTCAAGGAATATTGTAACCTGGCAAAGGTCTTTGGTGAAAGGGAATCTGACACGCTTTTGCCCCACTATCCCACAGACTGTATGATTGAACTTGTATCTGGGGCTAAGCTGCCAAAGCTATGTTCAATGACACCCAGGGAGATGGGAGAGCTCCGTACATTCATAGGCAAGAACTTAGCTAGGGGCTTCATTCAACCGGTGAAGTCGAGAATGGTGGCCCCTGTGCTCTTCAGAGAGAAGATGGGTCCCTTAAGCTGTATGTCAACTATAGAGCACTAAATTTTATGTGTGTGAGGAATTTGTACCCCCTCCTTTTAATGAAAGACATGTTGGGCCACTTTGCAGAGGGGAAATTTTTCACAAAGCTAGACTTGACGGAGGTGTACTACCAAGTGAGAATTAAGCAGTGGATGAATGGAAGACAGTGTTCAACTGCCCTCTAGGTTGCTACCAATTCCAGGTAATACCATTTGGGCTACAAGGAGTCCCCACAGTGTTCATGTAGTTAATAAATGAGGTCTTACATGAGCACTTGTACAAGGAGGTTGTGGTGTAACTGGTTGATATACTGATCTGTACCAATACCAAGAGAAGCATGTGAAGTTTGCCGGGTGGTGCTTGAGAAATTGTGGAAGACTCAGCTTTTTGTGAAACTGTCCAAGTGTGATTTCCATAAGACCAGCTTGGACTACCTAAGCTATCAAATCTTGAATGATGGCATAGAGATGGATCCTAAGAAGGTCCAAGCATTCCTAGAGTGGGTGCCTCCATAAACAAGGAGACAACTACAAAGTTTCCTTGGCTTCACTAACTTCTATTATTAGTTCATCCCCATGTTTGCTCAGATGGCCCTACTAATCACGAACCTGGCCATGGGTGCGGTGCTGCTTCAGAAGAACACAAAGGGAGAATTACAGCTATGTGCTTACACCTCCCGTAAGCTCTCTGAGACTGAGAGACAATGGGCTGTCTGGGAGAAGGAAGCCTATGCGGTCTGTTGGGCCCTCCTTACTTGGAGACAATTCCTGGAGGGCAGTAAAATCCCTTTTCAAGTGTGTATAGACCAGTGTTTCTCAACCTTGACAATTTTAAGGCATGTGGACTTCAACTCCCAGAATTCCACAGCCAGCATTGAAGTCCACATGCCTTAAAATTGTCAAGGTTGAGAAACACTGGTATAGACCATAAAAATCTAGAAGTATTGAGGGTCCCTGAAAGCTTTCTCCCAAACAGGTCCAGTGGGCCCAATACTTCGACTGATTCAACTTCATCCTTTGCTACCTACCAAGAGGCTGGAGCTTCTTGGCAGTCTCCCTTTCCCAGATACCACTATATAATATTGCTCAAGAGGAGGTAGTCAACTCCATCATTCCCTCCAAGCAAATAGCATCAGCCCTCATGAGACAGTAGGAAGCATCGTTATCAACATTGACCAAGGACCTAACTCGGCCACTAAAAGAAGCCCTGGCAGGGGATTAGTGGTTCCAGCAATACAAGAATGAGCTGTCATTAAGCAATGGATTGGACTGACTGTACAGTAAGCTATATGTCCTGGTGAACCAGAGGATTTTAGTATTGCAACAAAGCCATGATGCAAAGGCAGCGGAGCATTTTGGTTTTGTGAAAATCCTTCACCTTGTAAAGAGACAGTTTTGGTGGCCACAAATGAAGAAGGACATAGAAACATACGTAGCCAGTTGTCCTGTATGCTCTTCGGTGAAAAGGCTAACCTGCAAGTCTCCAGAACTTTTACAGATGGTAGGCCCCTGGAGGGAGATATTAAGGACTTTATTGTAAAGATGCTGAAGAGTGCTGGGGACACTGTGATCTGGATCATTACAGACTTATTTTCTAAATTAGGGCTTTTCAACCTTTTCATCCATTGAACCACTTTTAGGATATGGCAACATCCGAGTACCACGAGTCGCCTTGCAAGGTGCCAAAAACTTGATGACCCAAAAAAAGGAAAAAAGTGATAAAGTACAGGTAGTCCTAGACTTATAACAGTTCGCTTAGTGACTGTTCGAAGTTACAGTGGCACTGAAAAAAGTGCCCCCCAAGCCACAACCAAGCAAGACACCTGCCTGCCTGCCCAGCCGCGCTCTTCCTCCTGTCCGAGGTTTTCATTGTTGTGAGCATTTCTGTTGAGGATTGGGGGTGGGGTGGGGGGTGTTTGGTTTTTATTCCCCCCATCTGCTGGGTGGTTGCAGCAGGTTTTGGTCACTTCATATGACCCTGGGACACTGTGACCGTCATAAATATGAATCAATTGCCAAGCATCTGAATGTAAATCACAAGACCCTGGAGATGCTGCAACATTCCAGCTGATTGGCGCTTCTTCTGGCTCAGCAGAAGTGCCAGTATCAGTGCTGCTTTCCAGCAGATTGGTGCTTCTTCTGGGCTCAGCAGAAGCGCCAGGATCAGCGCCGAGTTCCAGCTGGCACCTGGTGCTGATCCTGGCACTTCTGCTGAGCCCTGACAGCCCTGCAGCTCCAGCCATCTCTCGCTCAGGCTTGTGCGGTGCTGCCACCGGTTCAGCTCATTCCCCTCCCCTGCTACCACTTTTCTAGGATGGTTGCGTACCACCTGCCAGGTGCCAATGTACCACAGGTGATACTTGTACCACTGGATGAAAAGCTCTGTTCTAAATAAGCCCACTTTGTGGCATGCCCTAGAATCCCCTCCGCCTGGAGGCTGGCTAAGCTCTTTATACAACACATGTATTGGCTGCATGGTATTCCAAAATGCATAATCTCAGATTGGGGGGTGTAGTTCACTTCAAAATTTTGGCAAGAATTTCTTTTTATTATTGAAAATTTTTATTTTTTCCATTTAAACATTATAAAAATACAATACAATTTTAAAATAAGATAAATTCATAACCATTGGTGCGACCCGCCCATTCCCCCCAGGCTGTGTCCACCCTTTCTTAAAACATTCCCTACTTCCCTCCTCTTTCTCTCCTCCCCTCCTATCTTTTCCCCTCCCCCTCTCCTCTCAATATCCTACTTCCTCTCTACACCTTCTCTCCTCTCATCCCTATCAAACCCATGAACGCAGCATAAGGGGAGTGCCCGGGCCGCACTCCTATAAACAACCATTATCTATACTACACTTACCCCCCCTCTTACCCTCCCTCCCACCCCCAACCCCCCTCCCTTCACTACCCAGAGCAGAATACAGGGTTAATAATAACAAAATTTAATAATAAAAAAAGAAAAAAAAAGAAAAAAGAAAAGAAAAAAGAAAATATCATAATTAACCTTTAACTCCATAACCTATAAGACAATTCTCTATAATATTTGTTATAATATTCATTCATAAAATAAATGAAACTTATTAATTCCATACTTTTTCTGAATATAATCTATCCATCTTCTCCATACAATGATGTATCTTTCTTGTATATGATCCTTTAAATAAGCAGAAAATTTTGCCATTTCAGCAAAACTAGATACTTTAAGTGTCCATTCTTCTAACGTAGGCAAAGAATCTTTCTTCCAGTATAAACCTACTAATAACCTTGCTGCAGTTACTAAATTCAACATCAAGAGTCAGGTTGTTCCACTGGTTAATTGTTCTAACTGTCAGGAAGTTTCTCCTTAGTTCTAGGTTGCTTCTCTCTTTGGTTAGTTTCCATCCATTACTTCTTGTCCTGCCTTCAGGTGCTTTGGAAAATAGCTTGACTCCCTCTTCTTTGTGGCAACCCCTGAGATATTGGAACACTGCTATCATGTCACCCCTTGTCCTTCTCTTTATTAAACTAGACATACCCAATTCCAGCAACCGTTCTTTATATGTTTTAGCCTCCAGTCCCCTAATCATCTTTGTTGCTCTTCTCTGTACTCTTTCTAGAGTCTGAACATCTTTTTACATTATGGTGACTAAAACTGGATGCAGTACCAAGTGTGGCCTTACCAAGGCATTGTAAAGTGGTATTAATACTTCACGTGATCTTGATTCTATCCCTCTGTTAATGCAGCCTAGCACTGTGTTGGCTTTTTGGGCAGCTGCAACACACTGCTGGCTCATATTTAAATGATTGTCCACTAGGACTCCGAGATCCCTCTCACAGTTACTACTATTGAGCAAGGTATCCCCTATACTATACCTGTACATTTGGTTTTTCTTGCCTAAATGTAGAACCTTACTTTTTTCACCACTGAATTTCATTTTGTTAGATATTACCCAGTGTTCAAGTCTGTCCAGATCCTCCTGTATCCTAAGCCTGTCTTTTGGAGTGTTGGCCATTCCTGCCAGCTTGGTGTCGTCTGCAAATTTGATGAGTTCCCCATCTATCCCCTCGTCCAAATTGTTGATGAAGATGTTGAAGAGCACTGGGTCCAGAACAGAACCCTGGGGCACTCCACTACACACTTCCCTCCATGTAGATGTGGTTCCATTGAGGACCATTCGCTGAATACGGCCAGTCAGCCAGCTACAGATCCATCTGGTGGTGATGCTGTCTAACCTGCATTTTTCTATCTTATCAAGCAATAGGTTGTGATCTACTTTGTCAAATGCCTTACTGAAGTCCAAGTAAATTATATCCACGGCATTCCTCTGGTCCACTAATTTTGCCACTTGGTCAAAGAATGCAATAAGATTTGTCTGGCATGATCTGTTTTTGACAAACCCGTGTTGGCTTTTAGTAATGACTTTGGAACCTGTTTGCTCACTTCAACTGTCTTGTATTCTGTATGCTTCCTGAATATTGTTATTTCATACTGTATATTAAACCACAGTTCTTTTAACATACCACTGTCAGACATTTATGTTCCTGTGTAATCACAAGAAGAAAATAAGCAAAAGGCTGTGATAGCTTATATTTTTAAACAACAGGTTATGGGCCCAGAATGAAGAAAAGCCCAGTGTGAAGTAAACAACAGAGTGAAGGAAAGCCAAGAGAAAGCAAGTGAGAACCTGACCAGTCAGAAGAACTGGGCATTGTGGTTTTGAGTGTGTTTTGACTTCTACCTTCTATACAAGGTAGAAGTCAAAAAATGGCCTCTGTTGGTGTTATGGGAGGAGGCTTTGTGGTATCCCGGCTGAATGATGTTAGCACCCCACGGTACAGGTGTTTGTGCAGCACCTCATTGATGAGCTGCATACATACTGTGGGGACCCCCTGCAACCCAAACGGCATCATCCTGAACTGGTAGTTACCAAGTGGGCAGTTGAAGGCCATCTTCCATTCATCCCCTCGTTTAATGCGGACTCTGTAATATGCCTCCCATAAATCCAACTTGGTAAACACCTCCCCCTTTGCCAGATGGGCCAACAGGTCTTTCATGAGTGGCAGGGGATACATATTCTCCACACAACCCCCCTTGATGCCACGGAAGTCAACACACAACCTCAAGAAGCCATCTTTCTTCTCCTTGAACAGGATGGGAGCTACTATCTGAGAACGGGCCAACGGACCTCCCAGCTGGTTGTCTCTGCTGGGTTTGCCAGCAGAGCTGCTCTCGGTGTTGTGCTGTTCCCCCCTCCCTTGAATGTCGAGCCCATGGGGCTTGACAGGCGGCTCCCTCTACCAGGGTTCCACCCCACTCCCTGCTCCACCTCCTTTTTCCCTTTCCTGGTCTGATGGCTGGGGACCGACCCCAATTCGTAATTTCCGGTATCCCCCTTCCCACCAAATGGTAGGGCCCAACTTATCCAGCCATGCCCACCCTAGGATCATGGCCTCGGTCATGGAAGGAACCACGATAAAGCGGAGGACCTCCCAATGGGCCCCCATCTCTAATCGGACAGGCTCCGTTATGTGGGTAGCGCCCCCGCCAAAGGGATCCATCCACCTCTTCGAATTTAATAGGGCTGACCAGTTGTTTTACCCCAATCCTGGCCTCCACCACCACAGCTTTACTAATCAGACAGTGGGTGCAGCCAGAATCAATTAGGGCCCTGTAGTCCCCCCGATGGCCTGTTGGATTTGTCAGCACGATGGGGATAGCGAATGGACGTATCAGCTCACTCACCATAGGATCGTCCATCGACTCGTCCTCACTTTCGTACACCACTAGCTGGTGTCTGGTGGCCGTCATTGCCTCCTCCTTCTCCTGAGGTCTCTGCTGGGCGGGTGACCCCCTCTGCTTGATGCACCGCCCTTGATCTCTCTGGTTTCTTCTTGGGTGTGGGTGTGGGTCCACCCTTCCCGAGGGTCGGTGGGATTCCCCATGGAACGGGGACAGGATACTCTGCTGCCCAATGCCCTAGCTGGTTGCACCGGAAACACTTGAACGACGGCCGAGAAGGAGGCCCAGAGGAACCTGTACCCAGAACCTGGGTCCTGCATCCTTCGTCCCTCAGGTTCTCCACACTCCTGCGTGGTACGCCAATCCTCCCCTTTTTTCCGGAACTCTTGCAGCCCTGCATCCACCACCACACGGAACCACTCTTGGAGTCTACTTGGGACCCCCCCGGAAAACACATGCCTGGCCTAAGTCCTGGTCCAGGCCAGCTTGGAACTGGTGGACCAACAGACGTTCTGGCCAGGAGCGCAGCCTACTAGCTGCCCACCTAAAGTCCCAAACATATTGCGTCACAGTCCAGCCTCGCTGCTTCAGCATCAGGATCTCTGCCTCAGCCCGCTGAACCCGTGAGATATCCTCAAACTGGGACCTCAGGGCCTCCAAGAACAAACTGGCATCAGCTAATTCCCTGGAGTGATCAGTGTAAAGGTCAGCCATCCAGTCTGCTGCTTTGCCCTATAATCCTGCCGTTAATGCCACCACCATAGCCCACTTGGATGGGTAGAGGCCGGCGTACTGATCCAGATGATTTATGGCCTGGCTGAGGTACCTTGCAAGCACTCTGGGTTTCCGTCGAATATGGCTGGTAACGGTAGAGGACCTCAGACCAGCCCTGGGCCCCATGAGGCCCCGTAGAGTACTCCCCACGGGTGCAAAGCATTGATTTCCGGATCCCACCACTGGCCAGATCAAAGATTCACATGGCCTAGCCCTCGGTCTAGTGGGCTCTCTGCCAGCATCCATTACCGACCTGTCTTCTCACAGAGGCCGTGAATGGTCCGCCGGTCCTCCCAGACTGGAGTCTCCAACCTGGGAAGCCACCGTGAACCTATGGCTGGCCAAATGGAACCGGGGTCGGCCTGACCTGTATGGCTGTATCTCTGTGCGGGGCCATGAAGCAGTCTCATGGTCTGCTTCCCATCTTGACCACGAGAATGGGTCCTGGAACCCAGCTTCACCGAATCTATCTCTCAGGATGTCCATGGTGGTTTTTCCAGGTGCTGTGGAGTAACTCCAATCCCTGTCATCCTCGTCTGTAAGATGCCTCTCCCTCCACTCCATTGGGGTTCCTGCAACCCCCGGTGTGTGCATGGCCAGCATCTGGGTTTGTGAACGCTAAGCTGTGCCACGACTCCCCCGAAGGCCCTGGGGCCCCTGCATCTTGGGCCTCACTCATTGGAGCTGCTGGCCGTGCCTCCCACACCTTGGGCCTTACCACTGGCTGGGCCTCCTCACCTTCAGCATCAGGCGTTGGTCTGGTGGCCTCAGCTGGCTCACCTTCTTCAGCCACCAGTGTTGCCTCCTGCGTTCCCTCAGCCATTGCCTAGAGAGTAATGGAAAGGGTAACAAAAATAGGAGCAGCACTGACTTTCCTGTCAACGTCCTTACCGGACCCTAGCCTCCTCCAACCTGATAGCAGAACGACAGGCGACTGGCACACAGGAACGTTGCAACAGATGCTTTAATGGTTACAAACAAAATCAGCACTGGGAATGTTTTGCTCCCAGTGCGTTAAATACCTTCCCTCCTGCAACTCCACCCTTCCCCCCACAGTAGGCCAGCATCCGGTGTTTATCCTTAAAGGCAGCCGGATCTCCCTGGCCTGCCTGCCTGTCACTGCTGGCCAGCATTGCTCAGCGGAGCGTCGGAGCTGTCTCTGTCCTGGTAAGTCCTTATCCCCAAGCACCCCATGGTCTGTGCAGCATTGGTGCTGCCTCCTTGCCACTGGTAGCTAGCTGCAGGCTTCCCAGCCGTCCGGTGGCGCCGTGGGCTGCTGTGGATGGTCGCCTGCTCTGTGGAAACCACCCTGGGCCGCCAACTGATCGGAGCCCTGTAGGTCTCCCGGCTGTTTGGCGCTACTGCAGCTGCGCGGAGGCCATCCTGGATGGCCAACTGATCGGCGGCAGCGAGAATGGGCTGACGGACCTCCCAGCTGGTTGTCTCTGCTGGGTTCGCCAGCGGAGCTGCTCTCAGCTTGACATTGAGACTGTTTACACTGTAAAACTTTGCTATGTGTGTGGTTCTACAGAACATCTCTAAAGACCCTGTCCAGAGAGAAAAAACAGGTACAGCAGGATAAGGATATAGAACTATGCAACCAACCAAAGATGAGACATTATTCACCCTGGCAGCAATGAAGAAAAACACGCACAAGTGGCTACCAGACAGTGGGGCAAGCAAGTATGTTGCAGCAAACCCACATGCATTTATTGGTTTAAGACCAACTAACCAGGATTTTGTCAGCCTGGTTAATGGACAACAATCAGCAGTTGAAGGGGAAGGAAACGTCTATGAACTAGGGGTAACATTGAAAAGGTGTTATATGTGCCAGACATAGACCATAATTTCTTAAGTGTTGCATGTCTAGATAGCAAGGGATATGAAGTAATTTTTGCTAGAGGGCAATATACTATCAAGAAAAATATGGGAGGATTTCTGCATGGGGCATTGGACAGAATGGTTTATACATATTAGAACAGAAGGATGTTTGTGCAAGTATTCTGACAAACACACACACACACACACATGATAACTGCATCTCATGCATAGGAGATTGGGTCATGCCAGCTTTAGAGTGCTACAGAAAATGCCAGAAATAGCACAAGGACTGAAACTGAAGAACTGTGATGTATACCTAGATTGTGCCATGTGTAAGGAGTCAAAATCTACGGTTTATCCTGTTAGTAAGAAAAGCTTAAGAAAGACAGTTTTACAGTTAGTACACACTGACTAAATAGTTAGTTAGTATTTTATAGTTAGTACACGCTGACTAAATAGGTCCTATGGCACTATCTATTGGAGGAGCAAGGTATGCTCTGGTAACTGTAGATGATTATACCAGAAATGGATTTTGTTATTTACTCAAACACAAAACAGAGGTATTGCAACAATTTAAACAATGGGTGACATTTGTGGAATGCAGATATGGTGGTAAAGTATGCCAGCTGCACACAGACAGGGGAGTAGAACTTATGTCTGACAATTTTCAATGTTGGCTTAGGAGTCTAGGTATTAGACACAGACAATCCCATATATACCACCTGAAAACGGAGTAGCTGAAAGGAGGAATGGCATTTTATAGACAATGAAGAACTCACTACTTGCAGATGCAAGTATGAGTAGAAGGTACTGGGGAGAAGCCATAAAAACAGCTATTTAATAAATAGATTATGAAGTTCTGCTGTGAATGAAACTCCATATTTTTTGTTATATGGTAAGAAACCCTCATTGGCTCAACTAAGAAGATTTGGTAGTTATGCCTGAGTATATAATCCTAAGAACACTAGAAAGAAAGAACAGGAAACGACCAGAAAACTGAGGTTTATAGGATATGAGCCAGGATCCAAGGGATATAGGTTTATTGATGGAACTCAGAAAGTTCACATTCTCCCCGCTTTGCAGAACATAGTAATTGGGAAGGATACATGCCAACACAGAGGTGTTTATTCCATCACATAGTAATAGATCTCAGGGAGAAGAAGACCCATCATCAGAGAAAATGGGTAGCAAGTGACAAACTGTAAAAATAAAGGAGGAGAGACCTGACATGAAAAGTGAAGACACAGAAGCACAGGAACAGGTGTTACCAAGGTCAGAACAAATTAATAAAGGAGTACCTCCTGATAGATACAAGGCAAGTGAGGTTAGAGTATGTAGTGTGCATTACAAATCTCGCAATTACCAAGAAATGATGTCTTTACCAAAAAGAGAACGAGAAAAATGGAAAGAAGCCATGGATAGGGAAATGGAATCTATGGATGTGCATCAAGTGTTCTCGCCCATGAGATTACCAGAAGGAAAAACGGCCATGGGATGTAAGTGGGTATATAAAAAGATGTTACAAAATAATGAACTGCAGTACAAGGCAAGACTGGTAGCACAGGGATTCACGCAAAGAAAAATGTTCATTATGATGAGGTGTTTGCACCAACAGTTAAGAGTGAAACAATAAGGCTAGCATTAGCTTTAGCAGCTGCATGTGATTATGTCATGTACCATTATGATATCTCCACTACATATTTAGACATTGAATTGGAAGAGGAGACATATATGACACAAGCTCCAGGCTATGAAACTAAGCAACCTGAATACGTATACAAATTGAAGAAAGCCATCTATGAGGTAAAACAGTCAGCTAGGAACTGGAATTACTGCCTAGTTGTTGCTCTAAAGAAATTAGGATTTAAAAGCAGTAAAGCAGATCCCTGTTTATACACTGGGCTATACGAGGGTGCAGAATGCTTGCTGTTGACCTATGTAGATGATATATGTGTAGTTACAATACATCATTCATAGGCCCACTCTTTTGCCAGTCAACTGGAAAAGACATTTAAATTAAAAAGCCTAGGAGAAATAAAGTACTACCTGGGTGTAGATATACAGAAACTAAAAAAATGGAGGATTTATAATAAGCAAAAAAAAAAAAAGATAGAACAGCTATTGGAGAAGCATGAGATGCTTGAATGTAACAAAGTAATTACTCCCATGGTTTTAGGATTCCAGAATTATATGGAGATGAAAAATGACACAGAATATGCTAAAGAGAAATATCAATCAGTGATCAGTAGTTCATTATATTTATCCCAGTGGACACGGACTGATATAACAAATGCAGTTAGCATTTTGAGTAGACACATGTCAGCACCAAAAGAACAACACTGGATAGGGATAAAAAGGGTAGAAGGAACTGTCAGAACCCATTTTCCCCTGGGGGGGATCTATCTCATTTCTTTCCTAATTCATTTCTTCCTGAGGATTCTGCCATTCTCCCAAGGGGGAGGGGGAAGGCTCTGTGTTCTGCTTTGCTGCAATGTATCCTTTCCGCTGTTCCTATATATACTCTTTGAACTGTCTCTCCCTTGATATTATCTTGGGATGAGAAAGGAATGTGCCTCCGGCCATTTGGCTTATCTCACTAGGGAAGGTGCAAAGACCCAACAACATCTTTACAAGCATGGGAAAAGATCCTGTTATCAGCTCCTTTCCCACAGCGGGCTTAACACCTGGGGATTGGCCCATTCAAACTGACCAGATGATCTATTGGGGTGGAGTTATGCTTGGGACTCTTAACCTATTGATCTGAGCAGGAAACCCTCAAATCCTGCCTATCATGGCCACTATCAGCTTCTCCTAATAAAAGTTCCTTTTGGAAAGAAACTGTTTCAAGTGTCCTGCTTTCTTGGGATGAGGTTTGGAGTGGGCCCTGACATTAGGCAGGATGAGCAGTAAAAGTCAACCTGGAAGGAAGACTCTTGCCGGTGGGCTAAGCAAACAATGTCCGATATCAGAACGGAAAGGGAAGAACCTGCCATGGGAGGAGAGCTCTCCCACGAAGCAGAGCCCAGCCTATACAGTTCTCAATCATCAAGCTCGTCAGACGAAGTAGTGGTCGTGGAACATCGCCATTGCCACAAGCCCAGGTGGCCAATGGATGTCGGGAAGAAGGAGGACTGGGAGAAGACATCCAGGAAAGTGATGTTCAGACACAGCAGTCACCAACCAGGCTGGAAAGTCAAGATGGAGAGGTCGCTTCGCCTTAGTGAAGACGAGGATGACCGACCGCCCCGTTCCAGCTGGTTCCTGGAGCAAGCCATCAACATGTTGATAGTCACCTTTTATTCCATGAAGGAGGAGAAAGCCAACCCATGCCAGGGAACTGCCAACCCAGGTTCAGCCAAAGGAACAGATGACCAGCAGTCCCAGGCCCTTCCACCAGCGCAGTTGTTACAGCCACTGCCACCCCCTGATGAGCTGCTCTGGCTGATGGAAATGGCCATCAACACAGGTGGAAGAAGAGGCATCCATCCATCCAAAAGTTCCCACTGCTAGGAGTGAAGTATTGCAGGGAGCCGCACCACTGGGGGTTTTCCTGACTCAAGTGTTGAACTATATGGAGGAATATGGCTGTGATATACCCAGTGATCGTGGCCAAATACGGATTGTGCAAGCAGCCCTGGATGGCACCGCATCAGACTGGATGGTGGATCTCCATGATGCCAATTCCCCAGAACTGCAGAATTTCAATTCATGGCAGCCCTCAAACACAGATTTGAAGACCCCTTGGCTGATTGAAAAACGTGGGAGCACATCAAAACTGTCAGGCAATGGTGACGACCCATAGCGGAATATACCCAAGAATTCTGAGCCCTAGCCAGCAAGCTGAATTGGCTGGAAGATATCTTGATTGGGCATTTCAAAGATGGCCTGAACTATGACCTGTATGATGCCTGCATCCCTTGAGGAGACCCAGACCGGCCCCAAGACTGGTACTTCCTAGCTGAGGAAGCAGAGATTGATAGAGCCGGAAGACAATGACACAGAGGGAGATCTTGGGGGAAATTGCCAGCGGAGCCACCTTGAGAACCAACGAAGCAATCACCAACCACCCTGAGGGCAACAGGATGTTTCAAATGTAGAAAGGAAGGGCACCACGCCACCAAGTGCCGCTTGCAGACCCCCGGCTGGAAGCCTGACCAAGTCCCAGCCAGGAAGTCTGGGAAGACCCCAATGAAACCAAAGGAAACGGCCATGAAAAGACTGGAGGTCATCAAGTTCCCAACCCCATCAAAACAGGGGAAGGGAACTCTGACACCACCGGGAGAGCCACCCAACTCGTCAGACGACAACTCGGAAGATGAACCTCTGGTAAGTGGACCCATAGCGCCCCTCACCAGGACTGTAGAACTGTTTAGTCTCGGAATGCCCAAGAGGGTTGCACTCAGAGCACTAATAGACTCCAGCTGCACCTGTTGCCTCATAAGCCCAACTTTAGTAGGGAATTTAGGAATTCCAGTGAGGAGGCTGAAGAAACCAATCTCATTTGGTCAATTAGATGGGTCCATTGCAGGGGGACACTGGCTACTCTCGCCACATTATCTGTCCAACTCACCATAGGGGATTGGGTAGAGACTATAATGTTTGTAGTGACCCCTGGCATGGAATGCCCCCTTATCCTGGACATGGCATGGCTAACCAAGTGGAACTGTGGATGGACTGGATGATGGGAGAGCTCAGATTCCCAGACGGAGAGGCAGTAAGAACCCTGACTCACCCCAAAATGGGGGAAGCCCCTCCAAAAGCACAGTGGCTGTGGGGGACAGAGAGTTACAAGAGGAATACTGGGACCTAGCTGAAATATTCAGTGAGGAGAACTCTGACTAAATGCCCCCCACCGACCCATGGACTGTTCCATTGAGATCCTCCCAGGGTGAAATTATCCAAGCTAAAACTATATCCCATGAGCCCATGGGAGCTAGAGGAGATGCAAAAGTTCATAGACAAAAACCTGGAAAGGGGTTTCATCCAGCTGGCAAAGCCCAAGACCGCAGCCCTCGTGTTATTTTGAGAAAAGAAAGATGGGACTCTTCGCCTCTGCGTAGACTATAGCTCTCTGAACGCAGTGAGCGAGAGTAACCTATATCCCCTTCCTCTAATGAAGGACATGCTAGCACACCTATCGAAAGGAAAAATCTTTTCAAATCTGGACTTGAGGGAGGCGTATTACAGGATTAGAATTAAAGAGGGAGATGAGCGGAAAACTACTTTCAACTGCCCCTTAGGGTGTTACCAGTTCAGGGTTCTACACTTCGACCTTCAAGGGGCACCCGCAGTGTTCATGCAATTAATAAATGACGTGCTCTTACAACCTGCTTGCTCACTTCAACTGTTTGAATATAACTGACTATCTTGTATTCTGTATGATCCCTGAATATTGTTGTTTCATATTGTATATTAAACCACAGTTCTTTTAATAAATCACTGTCAGATGTTTATGGTCCTATGTTATCCCAAGAAGAAAATAAGCAAAAGGCTGCAATAATTTATAATTTTAAACAACATATGTTGCAAGTTGTCATTTTGACTGCACCTGGTATGTAGCTAAAGGGGAAACTTTATCTGCTTGTTAATAGCTGCTGTTTGTTTTGCTTGTTGCCTGTTGCCAGCAAGAATTGCGGTTCCTCATGCTAATGAGTGAATGAACCACACGTGCTAACGGATGCCAGAGAGAAAGAAAGCGGCTCTGTCAACTTGCACAGTATCCAGCCACACTTTTCATGTTTCGTAAGGGATTGTGAGGAGGTTGGAAATGAGGAGTAGGAGCAATTCTGGAGTCCGCCTCGATGGCTACGCTCGGCTTGTTCAACAGACAATTTTGAATCATCAGGTGAGTACAGTACATTACTGATTATAATCTGGTACATCTCTCTAGATATGTTGTCTCTATAAATAAATCTACTGTGTCAGATATATGGGGTTATTTAGAATTGGTTTTTTCCCTATTGTATGGCAATAGCAATAGCCAATGAGAACATCATTCTTGTGGAAAAATAAAGCCTTAAAAAAATAAAGGGCTTTTACGAAATTCCATGGGTGAAAGAGAGATCTTTATTTTTACTTTATTCTTCTTTATTCTATGTTATTCTATTTCTTTCCCACTTTATCATGGCATTTTATTAGAATAAGGGGAAAAAAGAGTTCACTTGAACTCATCTAATTCTCTATCATTATGTCTTTGCTCTTAATCAGGGCTTCTGGGATTTTTTTTAACTAAAGGATTCTTCAGCCTGATAAAAGTTCCAACTCCCCTATTTTTAAAGAAATCTTAACCTTTGGTTTTATATGGATAGGTGTTTGTGAATAAGTGCCAATAATACTACAAGAAACACTGATCTTTGGTTAAAATCAGAAGCTTTGTAAATTTCTGAATAATTCTACTAATCTGTTCCAAAAAATTTTGAGGCAGCTGAAAAAGCTTTAAATGGTTTAGAGTGAAAAGGCATGTTCCTAAAAATAAAATATGGCATATGGTCTCTACTTGTGTGGTTGCATCTTAGACAGCTGTGATCTTTCTGAAGTCTGTAGTTATGCAGATATTTGTTCTTTTAGCTTCCCCTTCCAACTAGGCTTGTCTTCTCCTTGCTCCTATCATTTTTGCTCATCTGACAATAATAAAATGTGTGGTGTTCCTGGAAGAATGTCCTACTCCCTCCCCAGGCTTCTCTCTGGTTTTCCTATACAAGTGTCCAGGAATCATTTACGAGCAACTGCCTCATCCATAAGTATTTCTCTCACATGATGCTTTCATAGAATGGAAATCTGATAGCTGTAATAGCATAATTAAGAAAAGTTACAAACTAAAGGCCTTTTTAAAGACTTGCTATAAATACGCTTATAGAATATAACATTTCCATTAAGAAATAGCTAAGTAAGTTGCTGAGTGCTCTGTCTAGTAAGAATTTCACAGGTTAAACTTCATTCCTGTTGATTCTGGTGGTCAGATTATGAGTGCTATTGCTTATTTATGTATCCAAAGCAGCAACAAAAATACATTAGAAGGGAGTATTAGATTTGAGGAAACCTATTTTTAGAATTCCAGCCTTCCTAAATACCTAAAAGGACTGAGGTATCAAGTTAATATTTACTGAGCATTCTTAATAGCTATAGAATGTCAAACTACATTGAGATGTGGTTTAAATAAAAAAGTGGGAGAATGGAATAGTTGCAATGTTTTGTGACAATTTCACTTCTGTTAGTATAACTGTTAGCATTACTTTTGTTTTTTGTTTTGCTTATTTTTACTTCTATGTCATTATTTTCTACATTGTCTTCAGCAAATACCTGTACCTTCTCATACATAAATACATGCATGATATGTACACTTTAAATATAGTATATATTTATGATAGAAGAGGTCCTTAAAATAGATCTAATTCCAATGAATCTGATATAGTGTGTGTGTGTGTGTGTGTGTGTGTGTGTGTGTGTGTGTGTAGGAGTGAAGGCTCGTTCTCTGAGCTTGTGGGTTAGTTTCTGAACGTTTCGTTACCAGGCTAGGTAACATCTTCAGCAGAATTTAGAGAATGTCAGTGTCAGTGTTCTTCTGTTTATAAGGGTTTCAGGTGTGGATGTGTCAAGAGAGGGTCTGTGATGAGTCCTGTGATGGGCCAGGTGTGAGTCATCATTGAGTCTTGTGATGGGTCTTGTAATGGGGAGGTTACATCAGGTCATGGTCTTTGGGAGATGAATTGCAGGTGGGAGGGTGGCTTGCATGGGTTGGTTGATGGTCCTGCTTAGCAGTTGATTCGGATTCTGAAGGTTCATAGGCTGGTTGTAGGTCAATGTGTCTGTTGATGGAATTGCTTATGGAGTGCCAGGCTTTGATGAATTCACAAGTGTGGCAGGTGGTAGTGTGGCTGATGATTTTTGTGTTGCTCCAATTGAACTGGTGCAGTTTGGTGTCAGTGTGGATAGAGATTAAGGATTTGGGATTGTGTCATTTGCCTATCAGCCAGTGTTCATGGATCCTGGGTTTTAATTGATGTGATGTTTGTCCCACGTAGAATTGGTTGCAATGGTTACAGTTTATGTAGTAGGTTACATTGTAGGTTATATTGTTTTTTTCCTCCTTCTGTATCTTGTCTTTGTTTCTGGATAATTCCTGGCGGAATGTGGCTGTGGGTTCGTGGGCTATTGCTATTCCTAGAGTTTGGCGAATTCTAGCTGTCATTTTTGTGTATGGTAGGGTTAGTTTTTGTGTGGTGGTTGGCTTTGTGGTGAGTTGTGGTTTGGGTGCTGTGTGTCGGAATATGAAGTTATTTGAATAGCCATTATGGAGAAAGATGTTGAACAGTTGTTTCTCTTCTGCTTTTCTTAATGTTGTGGTGCTGCAATGTGTCCTGGCCTTTATGAAGAGACTCTGGACACAGCTTCTTTTGTGTGCAGTGGGGTGGCTGTGAAGCTGAGGATCTGGTCCGTGCGCATAGGTTTGTGGTAGACACGGGTTTCCAGTTCTCTGTTGACCAGTTTCCTTATATTGATGTCAAGGGATGGGAGTTGCTGGTTTTGGCTTCACGTGTGAATTTGATCCCAGGTAATATGTTACTAAATAGCTGGTGTGTTTCTTCAATTTGGGAGTGTTTGATAATGATGAAGGTGTCATCGATGTAGTGTGTCTAGAATTTTGGTTGGATAGTGGGTAGAGTCATTGCATGACTGCTTCTGCTATTAGGCCTGATGTGGGTGATCCCATCAGGGTGCCTTGTACTTGCTTGTAGATTTTCCCATTGAACTTGAAGTATGTGTTGTGGCATAGATCCAGGAGATTCATGATGGCTTCTGTGGACATGGAATGTTCTGTAGCGGCATCATCTTTGTGGGTATAGTTTTTAGTGAGTAGGTGGTGTATGATTTGTTTAGCCAGGTCGATGTCAATTGAGGTGAAGAGAACGGTGATGTCAAAGGAGACCAAAATTTCTTCCTTGTTGATCTTGATATGTTTGATGCATTGGAGAAATTGTTCTGGGGAGTTTATTGAGTGGGCTGAGTCATTGACCAGATGTCTGAGTTTCCTCTGCAGGGTTTTGTTAGTTTGTATGTCGGTGTTCCAGGCAGAGACACAATTGGGGATCCCGTTCTTGTATATACAAGACTCAATGATGACTTACACCTGGCCCATCACAAGACTCACAGAACCCTCACTTGATATACCCACAAGTGAAGCCCTTATAAACAGAAGAACGCTGACACTGACATCCCCTAAACTCCACTGAAGATGTTACCTAGCCTGGTAATGAAACATTCAGAAACCAACCCACAAGCTCGGAAAACGAACCTTCACCCTCATCCTACACACACACACACACACACACACACACACACACACACACACACAAACAAACAAACACATATCAGACTCATTGGAATTAGATCTATTTTAAGAACCTCTTCAATTATAAATATATACTATATTTAAAGTGTACATATCATGCACATATGTATGATCAGAAGGTATAGGTATTTGCTCAAGACAATGTAGAAAATAATGTTTTGTGATAATTTCACTTCTGTTACAGAGCTACAGATATTCACCTAGACAGACACACACACACTCTGTATGTGTGTGTGTACATATATATGTAATCCTCGAGTTAAGACCACTCACTTAGCACTCTTTTGAAATTACATGATCAGTGCCCTCTAGTGTTTATGAGCAAATCCCAAAATTATGACTATTGCAGCACCACAGCAGTCGTTTGCCCTTACAAGAAACTGACTGCAGAGGCTCTGCAATATTCTCTCTATTTCTCTTCCTGCTCCCCACAACTGCTTCCCCCTCCCTTCCTGCCACACTGGACTCACTTACCTTGAAAAATCTGTCTCTTCTGTGCCATGGTTTCTTTCTCTTTGAGGGAGAGGAGATTCAGCTTGGACTGGCTGTGTTTGAAAGCGCTTTATATGCGCTGAAAGCCTTTTTTATCCCAACAGAGATCTGGCAGAGACTGCAAGCTCTGTGTGTCTGGAATGGGTCACTTGAGAAATGGAGCGCTCCTTTCCATGCAGTCACACAGGGTGCTTCAAAAGGCAGGGAATCCCTACGTTTTGAATAGCCGCACCAGAGCACAAACACTCAACAATCCACAATGCCAAATTCTAACCCCGACCCCATCCTAGGGCATCCACAATGCCAAATCCTAATCCACACCCCAGGGCAACCACATTCCTTCACTAACCACCTTTCCAGCTCTGTTCTCCATGTGCAGGACAACAAAAGTAGTTTGTGAGACTAAAAAAAGAGATCACCTTCCAACATCTCACGAAAAAAAAAAAATCTCGCAATGTTGGGAGGTCTGATTGAACTTTTTTTTTACTGGTAGTCCCACAGGCTTCTTTTGTTGCCCTGCACGCAGTGGCGGAGAATGGAGCTGGAAAGGAGGTTAGTGAAGGGAGGCTTTGGGGAAGCGAGGGGAGATGGGGAAGGGTCTGCTCTGTCTGCCGCTGCCTCTGCCAGCTTCAGGGCTCGGAGGCTTGTTTTCGCAGAAAAAGCCATTTCTCAAGCCCCTTTCTGACAAAAACAAGCCTCTGGAGCAAGCTGGCCTTACTGAGAGCAATTCTGCGAAAACAAGCCTCTGGAGTGAGTGCACCTCCCTCTGTAGCTCCGGAAAAAGCCATTTCTCAAGCCCCTTCCTGGTGAAAACAAGCTTCCGGAGCAAGCACGCCTCACTCTTATTGAGAGCAATCCTGCAAGGAGGCTTGTTTTCACCAGGAAGGGGCTTGAGAAATGGCTTTTTCCAATGAAAACGGAGCCACAAAGTGAGGTTCTCCGTTTCTAAGCGTGCATTTGCATGCAGATGGAGCTTCCCGTTTTCCTAAGGTCTCCGTCCTGGTGAAAATTGTTCTGGCAGTAATGGAAAGGAGTTGGGGGCTGGAGCTAACACTGCAAGAGTTCAGACTCCCATTCTCTGCAAAAGAGGTTCAGTGCTTGAACTCGTGTGATATTATAGGCACACAGGAGCTTCCATCGACTCTCCTCTCCTTCAAAGGCAGAAACCGTGACAGAGAGGAGACAGATCTTTGGAAGATAAGTGAATCCAGCGCAGCAGGAAGGGAGGAGTAAGCATGAAGTATCTTAGTGGGTAGGAAGGCCTTGGGGGGGGCTATTCCATCACTAGACCCCCCATGGCCTTCCCTACCCTGAGATACCTCATGTGCACTTAACAAACTGCATGCGTCTTAAAGAGCAGGAGAGTGATCTCGTTTGAAGTACTAGATTCACTCTATGAGTTTTCGAGTTACAAGTGGAATGGGCAGGCTCCATCACACTTATAACTTGAGGACTACCTGTTTATTTGTATATATACATGAATATATATATATATATATATATATATATATATATATATATATATATATATATATAGGTCTTTGGTTGTTCGGGTTTTCTCCCGCGTAAAATTGGAAGTGTCTTGGCAACGTTTCGACGAAGTCACATTCGTCATCTTCAGGCTGGTGTTTTTAGCTTCTTGCTTTGAGCAGCAATGTGTGGTTTTAGCTGTTTCTTCCTTTTAACTGCCAGTGAGGGTATGAACTGATTGGATGGGAGCTTGGCTGTGTTCTGATTGGGTGGAGGTGTGTTCTGAATGGTTAGGGGCTTGGCTGTGCTCTGATTGGCTGGGGGAGTGTTCTGTTTGGTTGTGCTCAGGTTAGTCTGAGTTGCAGAGGGGTTTAAGATTTTGGGGTTAGGGAGTCGTTTGTCATAAGGGCAGGTTTCCAAATGGCTGGTAGGCGGGAGGTATCATCTCGCTTGTTCATGCTGTGTGGGCGTTTTTCTATCTCGATGGGCTTCTCTGATTATTCTGTTATTAAAATGTTCACTTTTGGCAATGGTTCTGGTATTTTTAAAGTCATTTCATGTCCTGTGGCTTTAAGGTGTTTGACCAGGGAGATGTTGGTTCCTCTTTTTTGACTGAGTTCTTATGTTCTTCAATGCGTGCACTTATTCTTCTGTTGGTTTGTCCGATGTATGTGGTGGGACAAGTGGTGCATGGGATTTCGTATACTCCTTGATTTTCTAATTCAATTTTATCTTTGGGGTTTCTAAGGATGGTGGATATTTTTCTGTTTGTGCAGAATGCTGTTTTGATGTTGTGTTTATGGAGGATCTTACTGATTCTGTCTGTGGTGCCTTTTATGTATGGGAGGAGGGCTTTGCCGTTTTCTTGTTCTTTGTCTTGGATTTTAGTGGGGGTTTCTTTTTGGATTAGGTTTGTAATCTTATTTCTATGGAATCCATTGGATGTTAGTACATTGGTGAGAGTGTGTAGTTCGGGTTTTAGGTGTTGTTCGTCAGCTAAGCGTTTTGTTCTGGAGATGAGTGTCTTGGCTACAGAGTTGATCTGTGCTGGGTGGTGGTGTGAGAGAGCGTGCAGATAGCGGTTTGTGTGTGTTTTCTTCTGGTAGATGGTGTGTCCTAGGGAGCCATTGGATTTCTTGTAGACTAAGACATCCAGGAAGGGAAGTTGGTTGTTAGCTTCTGTTTCCATGGTGAACTGTATTTTGGGGTGTAGGCTGTTGAGGTGTGTGAGGAAGTTGTCCAGTTTTTCTTTCCCATGTGGCCAGATTATGAAGGTGTCGTCTACGTATCTGAGCCAGAGTTTGGGTTTGTGATCCGATTTTTCTAGAGCTTGGGTTTCAAAGTGTTCCATGTAGAGGTTGCAATGACAGGTGAGAGGGGTGATCCCATGGGTGCTCCTTCTGTTTGTTTGTATTTTTGTCCATTATAGATGAAGTATGTGTTGGATAGGCAGTGGTTGGTCAGATCTAAGATGTGTTTGGGGGGTTATATTTGTTTTGAATAGCTGTCAAGGCTTCTTTGATAGGCACTTGGGTGAAGAGGGATATGACATCGAAGCTCACGAGTAGGTCGCTGGGCTGTAAGTTTTGTTTCTTTATGATCTCTATAAACTGGAATGAGTTTTTTTACGTGTGAGGTGATGGATTCTGCATAGGGCACACCAACAAAGAATAAGTGCACGCATTGAAGAACATAAGAACTCAGTCAAAAAAGAGGAACCAACATCTTCCCTGGTCCAACACCTTAAAGCCACAGGACACGAAATTGACTTTAAAAATACCAGAACCATTGCCAAAAGTGAACATTTTAATAACAGAATAATCAGAGAAGCCATCGAGATAGAAAAACGCCCACACAGCATGAACAAGCGAGATGATACCTCCCGCCTACCAGCCATTTGGAAACCTGCCCTTATTGACAAACGACTCCCTAACCCCAAAATCTTAAACCCCTCTGCAACTCAGACTAACCTGAGCACAACCAAACAGAACACTCCCCCAGCCAATCAGAGCACAGCCAAGCCCCTAACCATTCAGAACACACCTCCACCCAATCAGAACACAGCCAAGCTCCCATCCAATCATTTCATACCCTCACTGGCAGTTAAAAGGAAGAAACAGCTAAAACCACACATTGCTGCTCAAAGCAAGAAGCTAAAAACACCAGCCTGAAGATGACGAATGTGACTTCGTCGAAACGTTGCCAAGACACTTCCAATTTTACGCGGGAGAAAACCCGAACAACCAAAGACCTATATACAAATACCCGCGAAAACCTCAGAAAACATATATATATATATATATATATATATATATATATATATATATATATATATATATATATATATATATAAAACATTAAAAATAAAAGTGTGATTCCTGGGTATATTCATCTTCCAAATAACCAAAAAACACATGAGCACCAGGAATATTATAAAACTATAAAAGTTTAATACGATAAATCACCTGGCTTTCGCCAACATCGTCAGGGTACAATATCAGTCGATGGGAGAGTTTATTTATAGGTAAAGGGCTGCTTTACCTATAAATTGGGACCGGTGACGAGATCTATGAGCCGGGTGCAAGCAGTGCTTTACCTATAAATAAACTCTCCCATCGACTGATATTGTACCCTGATGGCACAATAAAAAATCTGTCATATTATTGTTGGGTGAAACCTTAGAATAAATACAATATGTAAGAGAAAGAAGTGCTATTATAACAAACAGGCCTTCCCAGAAGTTCCAAAACTGACTGATGCTTAGGACAGTGATAATAAGAAACTGTAAAACTACTAATACTTGAAAAACCATTATTACTTTAAATAGCAGAAAGCAGCAGTATTTATTTATTTGATTTGTGTGCCACCCTTCTCATCTAGAGGCAACTATTGAGATGCCATTGATTGTGCTTGTTGATTAACTTTTGCAGAGTTCTGTCAGGGATAGTGAAACTTCCTGTTTTTGATCTCTTGGTGGCTTTTGGTACCATTGACTATGGTATCCTTCTGGAATGGGATTAGAAGTGGGAGGCAGGGTATACTAAGGGTTCATCTATTTTCTTTGCATTCAGGCCCAGTTGGGGTTGACGAGGTAGGGGAGTTGGAGGCTTCTCCTGTTTTGGGTGCCTCAAGGCTCAGTACCCTTGCCTGTCCTGTTTAGCATCTTCATGAGACCGCTTGGTGATGTCATATATTATTGTGAGGTCCAGTATCATCACTATGTTGATAATACCCAGCTATATAGCTTGGCGACTGATCAATTAGGTGATGCTGGAAAGATCTTGTCTCAATATCTAAAGGCTGTATGAGTCTGGGTGAGAAAGAACAAACATAGATCAACTCTGACAAGATTGAGCAGCTATGGATATTTCAACTCTCTAAGCTTAGAGTATTTCCTTCTTTCCTCCTGAATGGGATTGCATTCCCTTTTCAGGACTGGTAGTCAATTTGGGGTCCTTCTTTGACTCACAGCTCCTGCTTGAACTGAAGATAATAGCTGTGATCGGGATGTCTTTTGCCCAAATTCATCTCATGTGCCAGTAGTGCCATACATAGATAGGGAAACCCTTTATGTCAGTCATGCTTTGATCACTTCCCAATTGGACTATTTTGTTGCAGTGTGGTATCTATAGAGCTGTGCAACTTTCAATCTCTGAATATTTCCCTAAATTTTAAAGAACTTTTCAAGTGCATTAGAAGCTCTTGTCATTACTGAAGGCATTTGGGAGTCTGGTAAGGAAATCTCTCTGAAATGATGACCCAACGGGTCATGGGTTGTCTAGTATCTTCTAATATTATATGGTCAACAGAAAGTCTTAGACAAAATGACTGTTAGAATTAACTATCTTGCCTTTATCATAGTGGATTTGCATTCTGCTCATTTTCCTGCAATCTCCTACTTCAGCCTGGTGAGGCTTATCAAATGGCAACTTAGAATGTCTTTATTTTGTGTAAAAGCTTCCTGTTCACTAAAGGGAAGTAAACGGGATCTTGTGATCATTGTCTCAAAATGTATTGTGTTCCTCATCTTAATAAATTTTAAAGTAACCCTATAATGTAGCTGGTACTGTTTCATAATAGACTTTGTATATGTTGGTTAATTAAATAGTAGAGTGCCCATGGCCATCTACTTTCATTATAGAGATTACATTTGGAAAAAAAAAAACCTTCCTAATTCTCAGGTTTACTCCTCAACCACTATGGAACAGTAACTCTATATCCTGTTTAATAAATTGCTTCTTAATTTCCTTCCATTCATTTTTTAAAATTTAGAATCCAGTTACAGGACTACTTTCTGCCAGCACAGAACAAAAGGATGCTTGGGTGCGAGATAATATATACAGCATTTTGGCTGTCTGGGGCCTAGGGATGGCCTACAGGAAGAATGCAGACCGTGATGAAGATAAAGCCAAAGCATATGAATTAGAACAGGTAGACCTTTGATTGCTACTACACTTATTTCCTTATACAGTATGTGAAATACTCTGCCAACAAAAGTATGTATAGTCAAGGCCATGGTTTTCCCAGTTGCAATGTACGGCTGTGAAAGTTGAGACCTTTGAACTATGGTGCTGGAGAAGAATCTTGTGAATTCCCTGGACTGCAAGGCGATCAAACCGGTCAGTCCTAGAGGAGATCAACCCTGACTGCTCTTTAGAAGGCCAGATCCTGAAGTTGAAACTCGAGTACTTTGGTCACCTAATGAGAAGGAAGGACTCACTGGAGAAGAGCCTAATGCTGGGAAAGATTGAGGGCAATAGAAAAAGGGGACGACAGAGAATGAGGTGGCTGGATGGAGTCACTGAAGCAGTAGGCGTGAGCATAAATGGACTCCAGAAGATGGTAGAGGACAGGAAGGCCTGGAGGAACGTTGTCCATGGGGTCGCGATGGGTTGGACACGACTTTGCAACTAACAACAACAAAAAATGTCACCAGTGCTTTTCTAAGAATGTGCCCTTTATTTTAAATATATCACAGAATCTGTTATTTTGGGAGTAATGTTAAAATTTGAGAAGATAAAGATAAACATGGATTTTTGAATAAGAACAACTTTCTTTTAAAGCTTTTGGCATGCCATCTTTTTTTAATTATATGATATCTTGATTAATTTATAACCACATAAATTGACAGCATATCTTTAATATTGTAATATGTCAAAATGTTATCTAAGACAGGGCTCCTCAACCCCCGGGCCATGGCCCACTACCGGGCCATGGTCTTTTCGGAATTGGGCTGCATGAGTGGCTGCACACGAGTGGCTGCACACGAGCAGCTCAACTTGCAGGAATGGCGGTTGAGTGGGCACTTGGTGTGCGTACTGCAAGTTCGTGTGTGCTGGCCCACCACTTGCTGGGCTGCCAAGCTGCAAAGATTGGGGACCACTGATCTAGGACAAATGTTTTCTTAAATACTGGAAGAGTTTTAAAACACTGTATATAAATGCATAGATCTAGATATTCAATTTTTGTATGAACATTGATCATTAGTTATACCGTAGGTATACCTTCTAAAAATTAAATTGGATAGTAATGGTTTTTCTTTTTCTTTTACTTCCATAGAATGTTGTGAAACTAATGCGGGGGCTCTTACAGTGTATGATGAGACAGGTAAAAATCAACACAAATCTTTATTAACTTAATGTATAAGTGATAGCATAACATCTAAGTGACTGTGAGTTTTGGTATAAAGAAGAACACTATTTAGTAGCCCTGGCATCCCACTAAGATTGTGGAAAAAAGCTGAATTTTGACAGTGTGATTTCCCTTCCTCCTCTTTTTGGAATGGGAAAGAGTTATAATCAATATATTAAGTTTCTGTAATATATCTGTTTATAGTATTACTTTAAATGGTCACAAGGTTCCCCTCCCTCCCAAAAAATCTGACCAAAAGTTTCAATTCCAGCTGGGGTATGTCAACTATAAACATACAATTTATAGATTATGTAAGTAAATAACAAAGTATGCTTTCTTAGCTACAGTAAATACTCAGCTCCATCCAGTCACCTCGAATTAAGGGACTACAAGGTCATAAAAATATAAGATAGATAGATAGACAGATGAAAATGGGGAATGAAGCCTTGCTTATTTTTAGATTGAAGTTAGTTGCTTAGGTAGTTCATTTTTTTCTTTAAGTAAAACTCCATTTTGTTTACATTGATAAGAACACGATGATGGATTGGTTTAGCAATTGTATCAACTCAGGTTTTTTTTCCATAATATTTTAGCAATTGTATCAACTCAGGTTTTTTTCCATAATATTTTAAGTATGATGTATTGGCTGCATTTAGAGTAATTTATATCCCTGTTTAGCAGCTGAGAATTAAGAATATTACCTAACTCTGCTAATTCCAAATATTGTATTTTTGCTAGTTATCCCAATGTGATGTAATATATATTTAATTACACAGTGATGGATTTCCCAGTTAAGCTTTCAGTTGTTGTTTTTTTTTTTTAAAAAATACCAAGGTATTACTGTTGCAGTAATATGCTGCCACACTAGAGTGAATGATTCCATTGAAAAGTAATCTGCTTGACTTCCGGTTCCAGTTCGCAGCGTCTCTAGTCGCATGGGGAGACTTGTCTCCTCTTCAGCTAGTTTTCCCTCTGCCGATAGACCCTTATGCGACTCGAAAGTCACCCTGGAGGGTGCGACTTCTGTCGAGGAGGCTTTGCTTGGCTGTAGAAGAGCGGCGGCTCCTCCAGCTGTCCGAGCTATCTCTGAGGGCCGAAGGAGAAGATCGGCCAATAAAATGGCTGATCAACCTGCCGCTTCAAACCACAAGTCAAAGAACATCTAAGCTGTAAGAACCCCCGTGGTGAATTCGGGTGAGACTTTTCCTTGCTACTCTCTCTACTCTATTTTGTTTTTTGTGCCTGTAAGAGCCTTGTTGGAATTATTTCCCTGGCTTCAAAAAGCAGCTTCTACATGTTTGGGAAGAAAGGCGTTGTATAAAAATAGAACAACATTTTAAAAACTATATTTTATTTCCATATTTTGGGGGGCACAGAATTTTTTTTTTTCTCTTTCTAAGAACTGTACTATCATCTTATACTGGAAGATTATTTCTTTTTTCACATTATACTTTACAAGATAGAAAAAAGGAAATGGTGTCTGGAAAAGATCTTTTTTTAACCTACTGAGGACATCTAGTGGTGAAAACCTAATACTGCAACTTCTGGACACTCTTTGAAGATGGAATAGAACTGACTTTCAAATTATTTTTGAAGAGAAAAGATAAGCTGTGCAGCTGTGAGAATTGTGGGGGTGGACACTGCCTAACTTTTATTAAATATAGCCTCCACAAAAAAGAAAAAAGAGACTCTTTAATTACTATCAAAATAGAGAAACCTCAGTTACAGTTAAACTGTAAACTTATATTGGAAAAGATTTATGAGGCTACTGCAGAAATATGTGCTACAATGAAAGAGTTTACTACAGAATTAAGATCCAGAAATTTCACTTCAAACATTCAAACTGATGTCCAGACTACATCTGACTATTCTATAAATCAAAACATACTACAAGAGGAATCAACAGAGATCAAAGTGGAACTTATTCTATCTTATAAACTTTCCATCTGTAACTTTGAGGAACAGAAGAAGCAAAGACTGAGATTTAAAACTACAAAGCAACGAAGCTTTAAAGATGAGAGAAATAGATGCCTAATGCAGAGGATGGGATTCCTATCCTTTCAAAGACCATTGCAACCAACAAAAATAGATCTACTGGCTGAAAGGGAAGCTTGGTTATGGAAACCTGCCTGGCACAGAAAAAAAGCCAGAATCAGACTTAAAAGAGAACTTTAAAAATGTGTAATGGATTAAAAGGCAATGTTGGATTTATGGACTGTTTTAAGGATTAAGATTTAGACTTATAAGTAAGAAAAAATATATATAGGAGGGTGATTATTAGAATAGATATTTTAAATAGATTAAGAATGTACCTTTTGAAATAATAGATTTATTTTTATGAAAATTATTATGTATTGGAATTGAAAAAATGTTGACTTTTTAGATTTGGATGGTTTTAATAATTAACTGAGTGTTTTAAATTAGTAAGATGACCTTTCTGTATGATAACATAGATATGATAAGGCATGCTAATCAATTGGACGAAATTTGAATTTTGTTTAATGAATTGAAATGATTTAAGGTTTAACATTATTTTGTTATCTTAAAGAGATAGATCGATTGTGGGATTATATATGTATAGGGCAGATTATTTTTTTATTTTAATTAGGATATCTATTGTAAAGTGGAAGAAGAAATAAATGAGATTGGTGATAAAATGAAGGATGTGAGAGATTAAGAATTAGAATATATCTGAAGGGATACCTGAATTGATAACTTGTTGATTTAAAGTTAAATTTGATTATGGTAATTGTAAACTGACAAAGTTTCAAAACAGGTTTAGCAGTAATAGAAATTTAAATTAGAAATGGAATATTTTAAACGTATTATGCTATTTGAGGGAAATAGAGAAGGGACAGTGAATGTATTGAGTTGAGTTGTTTATATATGTTTTCACTTTTGAATTTTTGATTACCCAAACACCATGGTGTGTCCTGAGTACCTTTTCTTAAGAATTAAAAAACCAATAAAATGTGTTTAAAAAAAAAGTAACCTGCTCAATTAAATTTGGTTTTGATAAATGTTTTAAATGAGAATGAGAAAGAGTCAGTTTGGTGTAGTGGTTTAGGTACCAGGATAGAAATGGGGAGACCATAACTTTTAATCTTGCCTTTAGCATAAAGACAGCTGTTGACCTTATTTAGTAAGTTATTAAATTTATCTGCCTTTGAGCAAGTCACTTTCTGCCAACCCTAGAAAGAAGGCAGTAGCAAACCATTCCGGAAATTTAGCCAAAAACTCTGCAAGGACTAGTCCAGGCACTTACTAAGAGTCAGAATTGATTCAAAGATGTACATACAATATTTTATTAAAGTTTTGTTGATTAAAGCTCCTGAAATTAAACTGTGTGAAAATTTGGATCTTGAGACAAAATCATAATTATGAAAGTTTATGCTTCAAAAATTGATTTTGGAATGTTGCCTGATTTCATTAGGTAGATAAAGTTGAAAAGTTCAAGCACACTCAGAGTACCAAGGATTGCCTGCATGCCAAATATAACACGGCCACTTGTGGAACAGTAGTTGCAGATGATAAGTGGGGGCATCTACAAGTAGATGCTACTTCCCTTTATCTTCTTTTCCTGGCTCAGATGACAGCATCAGGTAAGCTATGTCATAATAAAAGTGACCTTTGGAATCTTCTGAGAAGAGTTCAATGTTGTCATAATCAGCTAGCTGTAAAAAAAAATAACTTCAATATTCGACTTATTGTTTTTGCCATATTCAATAAGGTGTGGATAAGTTACTATTCATGCTTCTAATACAGTGGTTCTCAACCTTTTTAATGCCGCGACCCCCCCAACCGGTCGTAAGTCGAGGACTACTCAACTGGTGCAGCACCATTTGCAGAATGGGACTTTTGGTGGGCTCAGCAGGGCAGAGACAGCCTGGACAATTCCTATTGGCTTTTGAAAGCCAATAGAATTAGACTCTATTCAAGAGAGTCTATTCTATTGGCTTTCAAAAGCCAATAGAATAAAAGGGAGTAGCACAGCTAAGGAAAAGGGGGAAAAAATGGCGGACTGCGTTGTTTGGCGACCCCCGTGAAATGGTCGTTCGACCCGAAATGGGGTCCTGACCCACAGATTGAGAACCACTGTTCTAATAGCTGTCTAAAATTCTTAATCTTCCTCATCCTTGAGAAGGTCATATATTATGTTTTGTTTTCTAAAATATTTTAACTGGGTTTAAGTATGAATTGTAAACAGATTGTTTTGCAAAGGATTGTATTTTAAGGAAAGCACCTATATGCCCATGCTTCTTTTAAAATTTGTTCCTGTGAGAAATTTCCTATAAGAATGATAAATGAATAGAATAAAAACACATAGTTCATTTTATTGCATGTGATTTATGTTAAAAGTCTTATTAATGGTTCTTTCTTAATCAGGATTGCGTATTATTTTCACACTTGATGAAGTGACCTTTATACAGAATCTTGTATTTTACATTGAGGCTGCCTATAAAGTTGCTGTAAGTATTTTCATGGCATTCCAAATTGAGTATGTATCATTTGAAATCATTTGAAATCTCCCTGTCAAAAAAATTCTTCTAAGTTAATAATGATAGTCATCTCCTTATCCTGTTTAACCTCTCCACTTGGAGAGTTCTTAGCTACTTGGGTTTATCAAAAACTGATCATGCCAGACAAATCTTATTGCATTCTTTGACAAGGAGACAAAATTAATGGATCAGAGGAATGCTGTGCATATCATTTATTTAGACTTCAGTAAAGCATTTGATAAAGTAGACCACAAGTACTACTAAATAAGATAGAAAAATGTGGGTTAGACAGCATCACCACCATTTGTAATTGGCTGACCAACCGCACTCATCGTGTAGTCCTCAATGGAACTGCCTCTACATGGAGGGAAGTATACAGTAGAGTATCCCAAAGCTCTGTTTTAGGCCCAGTACTCTTCAACATTTCATCAATGATTTTGATGAGGGGATAGATGGGGAACTCTTTAAATTTGCAAATGACACCAGGAATAGCCAACAACACTCCAGAAGGTAAGCTTAAGATACAGAAGGCTATTGACAGACTTGAACATTGGGCGCTATCTAACAAAATGAAATTCAATGGTGAAAAAAGTAAGGTGCTACATTTAGGCAAGAAAAACCAAACACACAGGTACAGTAGAGGTGGTACCTCGCTCAATCATAGTAACTGTGAGAGGGATCTTGGAGTCCTAGTGGACAGTCACTTAAATATGAGCCAGCAGTGTGTTGCAGCTGCCAAAAAAGCCAACACAGTGCTAGGCTGCATTAACAGGGATAGAATCAAGATCATGTGAAGTGTTAATAGCACTTTATAATGGCTTGGTAAGGCCACACTTGGAATACTGCATCCAGTTTTGGTCACCATAATGTAAAAAGATGTTGAGACTCTAGAAAGAGTGCAGAGAAGAGCAACAAAGATGATTAGGGGACTGGAGGCTAAAACATATAAAGAACGGTTGCTGGAATTGGGTATGTCTAGTTTAATAAAGAGAAGGACAAGGGGTGACATGATAGCAGTGTTCCAATATCTCAGGGGTTGCCACAAAGAAGAGGGGGTCAAGCTATTCTCCAAACCACCTGAAGGTAAGATAAGAAACAACGGATGGAAATTAATCAAAAAAAGAAGTAACCTAGAACTAAGGAGAAATTTCCTGACAGTTAGAACAATTAATCAGTGGAATAACTTGCCTCCAGAAGCTGTGAATGCAACACTGGAAGTTTTTAAGAAGAAATTGGACAACCATTTGTCTGAAATGGTGTAGGGTCTCCTGCCTAAGGAGGGGGTTGAACTAGAAGACCTCCAAGGTCCTTTCCAACTCTGTTATTCTATTCTATTTATCCTATCCTATCCTATCCTATCCTATTTAATACATCTCTTTAGCCCAGCTCTAGGAAAATAAAAAGGAACATGTTCTGGGTCCTATTGTCCAAATCCCAGAAATGCAGAATATCACAAATCTTGTTCCAATTCTGGAATACAAGGGATGAACTATGAACTATGCAGTCTTGCATGTATGGAGGGCTTTAAATCTTAATTTCCTTCTCAAACCAAAATGCCACAATCAGAAAATTCCAAATAAAATCCATATAGTCAGCCTTGCTAAACCAATCCTTATAACCTTCCTAAATAAGCTCCTCCCATGTTTATTGTGAAGAGCTTGATTGAAAAGAGAGAATCTGAGCAGCCCTGATTCTGCTTCCATCTATTTTTTTCCTTTCCTTTCTTTTTTCCTTAATTTTTTCTTTTTTCAGAATATTTATCCTAAGGTTAATGGAATGTGGGGAGCCAATGTCTTTGAGGAGACATATTTTTCATCTGCTCCTCATGCAAATGCCCATGTACATAATTTTGAACTAGAACCTATAAAATGACAATTTTCAGATTGATTGGTTGGCAGCTCCATATTGTTCATAACAATCTATTACAGTTTCTGCATATTTTTGGATCTGTGTTTTTAAAATGCCCTTGCTCTTTTTCTCTTGTTTTGTTTCAGGATTATGGCATGTGGGAACGTGGTGATAAGACAAATCAGGGCATTCCTGAGTTGAATGCAAGCTCTGTTGGAATGGCAAAAGTAGGAATGTTTCTGTTTTTTTATAAATAGATCAGAAATAATCACAGCTACTTGTGAGTTGATTGAAACTTAAAGAACTATACCTATAGACTTGAATTTAACAAAGCTTATTTCTGAATATTCACATGTTTATTTCTATTTTGAAATAAAAAATACTGTAGTAACTGATAGATTTGTTATTGATTTGATAAGGATCTTGATTAATTTTCTGGCTGTGAAAGTAAAATATATGCAAACAAGCCAGTGGATAAGGATCAACTGAGGTTTTTGGGATAGGGAAATCAACAAACTGGATTTTGCACATCTTTAGTGGCAGGATCAAAGTTCCAAGATGTATAGAAGTATTACTAACCATAGATCCTCTTGCAACTGACTGAAGGGATTGTAATTCATATTTCTGATCAAGCACAATTTAATGAGGATACTTGTGCTAATATACCTCAGTATAAACTGGCTTGTTTTTATGAAAGCTGATATTTTCACTATATGGCAGTTGTGTTAGTACATATCAACCAGGGCCAATATAAAGATACTAAATTGAGTCACCTTGAAGAAAACAAGATCATTTCTAGATCCACCTGTTTTTGTGAAATTTTTGTTTTTAAAATTAATATTTAAAAATTTATACTTAAAATTAAGTATTGGAAAACACTTAATATGACAAAGCATTAAAACTTGTTTCACAGTACACAATCCTGTGGATGAAGTCTTTTGTATTAATACAGCTGAGTTGATTGCAAGACTTGTGCAACTGCTTTGGAAATTGGTTCTGATGGTCATTATTCTGATTGCATTAATGATTTGAAAATAAATGCTTTAAACTCATGCCTGCTAGCCACAAAATACCTCTTTTGGAATGCTTAGCACTGCCTTAATACTTAATTATTTTAATAGTTTGTACATACACTATTTAATATCTGGTTGCATCCCTATGCTCACTTACGTGGGAGAAATTCATGAAATTATACATACACACACACATACACACATACATACATACATATTCAAAAAACTAAAACACAGATCACTGAGACCAAACAATTTATTTAAAAACTTAGCTTTTGTCAGCGTCTGCTGACATTGTCAGAGTTCTAGCCAGGATTGAGAATCACGTTCTTATAGTCTCTGTAACACCAATCGTTTGGCTAACAAGCATGTTACTGGTCTATTCTGCTCCTGCCCTCCCTTGGTTAAGCGGTGAGATGACGGCAGAACATACATTCCACATGGGCAGGGCGCGAGGAGAGGAGCAGGGCGCCGAAATTCAACGAGTGCGACGGAAACAACAACAGAGCAATTAACCACGGGAGGGTGGGAGCTGAATAGATGGGTAACACACTCGTTAGCCAAACGATTGGCGTTACAGAGACTATAAGAACGTGATTCTCAATCCTGGCTGGAACTCTGACAGTCAGCACATGCTGACGAAAGTTAAGTTTTTAAATAAATTCTTTGGTCTCGGTGATCTGTGTTTTAGTTTTTTTAATATGAATATACCCGAGACTTGTATCTTCAAAACTATTTTAGACATACATACATACATACATACATACATACATACATACATACATACATTGACTCCCTTTGAGTCAATCGTGACTTCTGACAACTGCCTGGACCAATCTCTAAAATTTTCTTGGTAAGGTTCTTCAGAAATGCTTTGCCATTCAGAAATGCTTTACTTTGCATCATTGATCTCATTTGTCTGTAAAGATACAGGGTCTCCTCAAGGAGGGGGTTGGACTAGAAGACCTCAAAGTCTCTTCCAACTCTATTATTCTATGTTCTATGTTCACTGCTTCTTTCCTAGTGCTGAGAGAGAATGAGTGACCCAATGCTATCTAGCTTCGTACTAAAGCGGGAATAGAACTCACAGTCTCTCAGTTTCTAGCCTATTGACTTAACCACTACACCAAGCAGGCTCATGGATACTCTGCATATGAGTTAAATCTCCTTTTCTAGTAATAAGAATTGACATATGTTTTTCTGAAGGCTGCTTTGGAAGCAATTGATGAGCTGGACCTGTTTGGAGCTGGAGGAGGACATAAGTCAGTCATTCATGTACTCCCAGATGAAGTTGAACATTGTCAGGTAAATCTGAATCTTTTTCATTGGGATATCCAAGAAGCTGTAACAAAGCCCTTTAAAGCTCTTAACCAAACAATATATGTGAAGTCAAGGGAAGTGGGGGGGTGGGAGGCAAAGAGAGAAAGATGAATTTTCTTTCATTTATTCTGAAATGTTTATATTCTTCAATCTTCTCCTTCCATACTTGAAAGCAGCATCTGGTAAGTGACTTGAAGGATTAATTATAATCAGTTTTACATAATCTATCTCCCAGATCTATTACCAGTTTCTCTTTTTAAGAACTGATTTTAACAAACTCAGAGCTTGGGAAAGGGGAAAACAACCCAAGAAGTTTTTGAAACTCTGAAAAATATGATCATAAAAGTCCACTTCAGCACAATACCAATGAAAATGAAAAACAAATCCAAGAAGAAACCAGCGTTGTTGCACAAAGATCTCTCTGATAAACTGAAAGACAAAAAGGATAAGTACAAACAATGGAAAGAGGGACATATAACTAAGGCAGAACATCAGCAAATAGCCAGAATCTGCCAAGATGAAGTCTCAGGAAAGCAAAGGTTCAAAATGAACAAAGACTTGTAACAAAAGTCAAAGATAATAAAAAGTTTTTTTCAACATATAAATAACAAGAAAAAAGTCTAGGAAACAGTTGGTCCACTAAAGAGGGAAGATGGCAAGGAAGTAACGGGGAGCAAAGAGAAAGCAGAACTGCTTAACTCATTCTTTGCATCTGTCTTCACACAAAAAGAAACTATAGCCCAACCTATCAAAAACATAACTGTAAAAGACAGATTAGAAATAAAAATTAAAATAAGCAAGAAAATGGTAAGAACACTTGTTCTCTTGATAAATAAACTTGATAAATATAAATCACCAGAACCTGATGGATTACATCCCAGATTTCTAAAGGAACTGGCAGATGTCATCTCAGAAACATTGTACCATATCTTTCAAAAATCCTGGAGGACTGAGGAACTACCAGAGGATTGGAAAAGAGCTGATGTGGTTCCCATGTTCAAAAAAGGGGGAATAAACAGATGCTGGAAACTACAGATCAATCAGCCTAAGATCAATACCTGGAAAGTACTGGAAAAAATAATACAAAAACCAAATCTATGAATATCTAGAAACAAATAAAATTATAACTAGAAGCCAGCACTGGTTTGTTAAAAACAGATCATGCCAAACCAATCTTATTTCATTCTTTGATAAAGTGACTAAATTAGTCGACCAGCGAAATACTGTGGACATAGTATACTTAAACTTCAGTAAGGCATTTGACAAAGTAAACCACAACCTACTTCATGGTAAGCTAGAAAACAGTGAGATAGATAGCATCACCACCTGATGGATTTGTAACTGGCTGACAAATCATACTCAACAAGTAGTCCTTAATGATACTACATTTATATTGAGGGAAGTAAGGTTTCTTCTTAGGCCCAGTACTCTTCAATATCTTCATAAATGATTTAGATGAGGGAATAGTAGGGGAACTCATCGAATTTGTAGATGATACTAAGCTGGCAGGAATAGCCAATACCCTAGCCTAAATGATTGAGTCAAGATCCAAATGGTTCTCGACAGTCTTGAACATTGGGCCCTATTTAACAAAATGAAATTTAATGTAGAGAAAACTAAAGTCTTATACCTAGGCAAGAAAAACCCAAGGTACACGTATAGATTAGGTGAAACCTGGCTTAATAGCAGTAACTAGGAGAGGGATCTTGGAGTCCTAGTGGACAATCTATTAAATATGAGCTAGCAGTGTGTGGCAGCAGCCAAAAAAGCCAATTAACAGAGGGATCGAATAAAGACCACGTGAGGTACTAGTACCACTCTAAGTAAGACTTAGTAAGACCACACCTAGAATACTACATTCAGTTTTGGTCACCACACAATAAAAAAAAAATGTTGAGACTCTAGAAAGAGTGCGGAGAAGAGCAACAAAGGAGCCTGGAGGCTAAAACATATGAAGAACAGTTACAAGAACTGGGCATGGCTAGTCTAGTGAAGAGAAGGACCAGGGGTGACGTGGCAGTGTTCCAATATTTGATGGGTTGTTATAGAGAAGAGGGGGACAACCTATTTCCCAAAGCATCTGACGACCAGACAAGGAACAATGGATGGATAGTGATCAAGGAGAGATTTAAGCTAGAAATAAGGACAAATTTTCTGACAGTGAGAACTATCAACCAATGGAACAGCTTGAGTTCAGAAGTTACAGGTTCTTCATCACTGGAGGCTTTCAAGAAGTGACTGGATAACCACTTCTCAGAAATAGTATAAGATCTCCTGCTTGAGCAGGGAGTTGAATTAGATGACCTATAAGGTCCCTTCCAACTCTGTTATTCTATTCTATGGAATGCATAGGTAATTGAATTAAGTTCCTGATGATCATGGTTTTCAGTCGATTAATAACGGTCCTATGCTGTTGCTAGAAGAATCAGGCATGGATGTATTGGAGGACAATTTCTTGGAGACTGTCTTGTTAATAACAATTTAGAATCCAAACTAGTACTATTTCTACATCTGATAATATACTTTGGAATGAAACTAATGTTTTTTTTTAATCTTTGTTTTTTCTTGTTTTTCAATGCTGCTTATGTATGTCCTGCTCAGTCTATTCTATACTCCATGTTACCAAGGGCATCCACATCAAAGGAGATTGATGCTGGCCTTTTGTCCATTATTTCTTATCCAGCCTTTGCCATAGAAGATATGAACATTGTTAATGCAACGAAAAATGAAATTATCACCAAGTTGCAAGTAGGTCCTTAATTTTGGCTTAAAATAAATCTTGGATTAATTTCTTTTTGAGTAATATGTTCAGCCTTGCTTGTTACCAAAGGATAAGCAATATGATTAAGAATAGTATTATTCTATATAAAACCATTCCTGCATCATAAACACTTTATATCTTTACAGGGGCGTTATGGCTGCTGTCGTTTCCTCCGAGATGGCTATAAAACACCAAGAGAGGTTGGGTTGCTGAAACTTTCTAAGCTTTACAATTTTATAAATAACAATGTTATGTCATTTTTACATAGACTGTGCCTAGCTTCCGAATAAACATTAAACATTGGAATATTATAAGATATTAGTACAGATGTATACATTATGATATTTAACAACAAATTAGCAGGGTCAAATAAACAGGAACAAAAGATCCCATTTTAAAATTTCAATACCATTGTTGATAGTTGTCTTCTTGAAACTAGGATTGAATGAAAGTTAGGCTTCCCGGAGAAGTGGGTCACAGCTCCTTTCTCATTCAAGGAGTTTGACTTCTTACTCGAGCAACAAAGGACAATACTGAGAAATGGCACTAAATCTGTTGCCAGTTGCTTAGTAAAATCATAAAAATTCCAGAACTGTCTAGAGTGCTATAATGCTAAACAATCACATTGTAATCAGCAGATTATAATTTATGTCCAATATTTTTTCATGTGTTTCTGTAGTGTTCACCCTCTATGCCAAAAATTCCAATACAACAGAGTTCAGCTGCTTTGCACTGAAATGTACTGAATAAAAGAATTCTTAATTCTGTTTGATGAAGCCATTGTAAATGGGTGTCCATGTGGGTTCTGGAATAAACTGAATTGTAATTTATTTTATATTTTCCTGAAATGCTATGTTCAAAATTAGGGGAATCAAGCAAATCCATATTTGCAAGTCCAGTGATTATTTTTGACCTGATTTCATTTCATTTTTTGTTGGATCTTGGGTGCTTTGAATTTTTATGATTAAGCCATTGATCTTTCCAGCCTATTTTGTAGTTGTCCCCTGAGATGTGCAACTTCAATAATATGATTTTGAGGCAATCTTATATATTTCTAATAAATAATTTTAGTCAGTTTTATGACATGGAGTTAGTGTGTTAATCATTTATCTTATGTGCTATTTACCATCCTGAGTCTTGTGAATGGTTGGTATAAAAATGTTAAAGAACTAAATATATTTAGAACTTTAATATGAGAAAAGCATGGAAAATTTAACCATGAAATATTTGAGCCATGCAGTTTCACTAATTTAATTAAGATTAATTTAGATTCATACTAGGATAGAGATGCCAAATGAAAAGTGCCAAATGGCATCTAGACAAAAATGTGAATTGGATCATAACTTTTAGCATGTCTAGCTTTTAAAATATTTATAATGTATGAGCCTGTTCATAATCAACAGCGCAGAATTACCATTTCCATTCCTCCAGTGTTCCAGAAGATGATTTTCTAGCTTTTCCAGAGCTTTGCCCTTAGCCATCCAAACTTACTTCCAGGAGTTGAGAGCAGCTTTAGGAAAGGGGAATGACAGAGAGATGGGGATAATATCAGAATAGTAGAGGAAATCACAGAGGCCACTGAGTCCTTTCCCCTTCTCAGTGCAAGTATTCAAATTGAGGCAGCTTGGTCCCCTCACACAGCCCAATTCCAAATATGCCACGGCCTGGTAGTGGGCTGCGGCCTGGGGGTTGGGGACCTCTGCTGTAGGTAAACATAAAGTAGCTGTTTTTTTAACATTGATTCAGAATTGCCTGCCTCTGACTTAAAGCTGTTATTGTAAGGTCTCGCCTCAGCTATTCCTCATGAAAGTAGAACTCTTGAAGCAGGCAGCATTTCAAAAGGATCTTTTATTGAGAGAAAGTGATTGCAGAGAAGATAGGCAGGACCTAAAGTTCCCACGCGGAAGATTAAACCCCATTGTTCAAAACCCCTCCCAGCTGCCTAGTCCATGGAGAGCCAATTCAGAGATACGAAGGTGTTGTGGGAACTCCAAGTCGAGAAGGTGATAACAAGTTTTTCTCAGACACCGCGAACTTGGTTCTCCGGGGATGAGACAAAGCAGATGGCCCCAGGCGCATTCCTCCTCCCCCCAGTTCCCAGGAAGATACATCAAAGCAAAAGAGAACAACACAAAATGGATACATCATAGAAAAGCCCCGAGGTCCCCCCTCCCTCCAGAATGGCAGTGTCCCAGTAGGGATCTATGGGGACCTGACAGTTATTCTCTATCTTGTACTTCAGAGCAATAGGGAACAGACGAGGGATGGTAGCAAGTAACACAAAATACATCACAATGTTGTACTGGAAACTCTACTCCTGGCACATTTCCATGAGACATAGCAAAACTTGCATTATGATGTCACAATGGACATGTTATCATTTTGAAATGGCCACAGCTAGCTGCCATTCTTCTGAGAACAGGTTTTGACCCACGTTATTTGATGAATACTGTCATATCTTCCCTTCAGCCTTTTCATTTCAAAGCTAAACATTCCTTCAATCTCTTTTCTTAGTACCTATGTTTCTGATCATTTATATCCGGCATGTCAAACAGGAAAGATACCAAATGATTGGCTAAAATCAACCTTTGTGACAATCCCCCAAAAAATAAATGCAAAGAAGTGTACCAAATACACAATAAGCTTAATGAGTCATGCCCTGAAAATATTCCTGAGAATAATTCACACAAGAATATATAACAAAATTGAAGAGCGTCTAGGTAACACACAATTTGGTTTCAGAAACAATCTTGGTACATGAGATGTGCTGTTCAGCATACAGGTTCTTGTACAGCGTTGTAGAGATGTCAGTCACAGTGTTTACATGTGCTTCATTGATTTCGAAAAAGCTTTTGATAAAATAAGACACAGCAAACTATTAGAAATCCTGAAACAAGGGGTACTAGATGACAAAGACATCCAAATCATAAAGAATCTGTATTGGCATCAGGTAGCAAATGTGAGACTAGGCCAAAAATACTCAGCTGATGCAGAAATAAGAAGAGGGGTCAGACAAGGATGTATTCTGTCTCCACTGTTGTTCAATATCTACTCTGAATCAATCTTCAATGAGGCATTGGAGAACATCGAGTAAACGGTGTTTGGATCAACAACTGAAGATATGCTGATGATATAGTTCTGCTTGCCAGTAAGCATGAAGACCTTCAGCTCCTCATCAACAGAGTCACAGAAATATCTGAAAAATATGGCTTGAAGCTTAACGCTTCAAAAACCAAGATCATGGTTGTCAGTAAACAACCCATTAATTTACCACCAATAAATTCAGAAGGAATACCACTAGAAAAAGTTGAAAGGATCACACACCTCGGTTCCAATTTACATGAAAGCTGGGACATGACCATTGAAGTAAAGACAAGGATAGAAAAAGCTTGAACAGCATTCTTAAAAATGAAAAAGGTCTTCTGCAGTCACGACATAAGCCTAAAACTGAAAATCAGGCTTGTCAGATGCTATATTTTTCCTATCCTGCTCTATGGAGTAGCGAGTTGATCTCTGACAGAAGGCCACCTGAAGAGACTAGAAGCATTTGAAATGTGGATTTACAGGCGGCTGTTACATATAAACTGGGTTGACAAGATCAGAAATGAGGAGGTGATAAGCCACCTGGGAAAGCCAAGGGAAATCATCAAAACAATTAAAAATGAAAATTAGAATATTTTGGACATGTGATGCGACACCCAGAAAAATATGGCATACTCCATTTAATCCTCCAGGGAAAGATTGAAGGCAAAGAAGGTCCAGGCAGAAGAAGAACATCATGGCTTCAAAATCTAAGGGACTGGTTTGGACAAAACTCAGAAGCACTTTTTTGTGCGGCGGCTGATAAAAACAGGATCACCAACATGATTGCCAACATCCGATAACGGATATGGCACAAGAAGAAGAAGAAGATGTCAAACTGCCGGCCCACTGAAGATGTCAAACTGCCGGCATCATACTGAAATAGCGCCCACCCCATTGCCAGCAATGGGAAAAAGTCACGATACGTCGCGCAACGTCATGTGACGTCGCGAGTTTAACATGCCGGATTTATATTCTTCATGAACAACAGGTATATTGATTCTTTTCTCTTCCTTTTATTTTTGATGCATCCCGTTTATCTTGTTTATTTCCTATACTCAAGAGTGCTAGGATATAATCATTAACTTAAAGTAATGCAGAATAGGTTCCACACAGCAGCACTTTCACTTCCTTCTAACGTGAGATATGCGTTGCAGGATTTTTATTTCCAATCTCCACAGGATTAAATTGAAAGCCCTCTTGATCAGGCTCACTATGCACTGAAATAAAGTTTGTTATTCCTTATAAGATGCAGCCTATTCTATGCCAGCTGAAATTCATTGGATAGTTGAGACCATGTTCCTAGAAATCAAATCTGTCCTATTGACACAATTCATTTGCAGGATTATTTTTCTCTCACACATATTATTCTTTCTCTTTCCAAACGTCTTGGAATTAGAGGGATAGATGACAAAGCCTCCAGAATTCTCAGTTTCTTGGTGTTTTTTAAGGCTTGATTACTTTACATATAAATGGGTGAAAATTTAATCAGGCAAAACTCCTTGGGATCTTGGAAATCGATAGGATGTTAATATTAATAGTGGCAGAATATTTTCTGCAATAAAGTGAAATGGTAACAATAAACTATGTAATTAATGTATTTCTAGGATCCAAACAGATTACATTATGATCCTGCTGAACTCAAGTTATTTGAGAACATAGAATGTGAATGGCCTGTATTCTGGACATATTTTTTAATTGATGGAGTGTTCAATGATGACAGAATTCAGGTAGGTAAAATAAAACATTTTGGATCAACTTTTTCTGGATGAAGGGATAGTGGAAGGATGGGCTCTAAAGTGCATGTGCATATGCACATGCACAGACACACATAGAGACATACACCATTTCTACCCCATACATCTGCACACACTATATGCTGGAAAAGAGTTGATTTAGGTGGTCTAATCTATAAAAAAAAATCAAAGAGAAATCCCCTGTAAGTGAAAAAATCCTAACACATCAGGTAGCAGAAACTTCAATCTCAACTTTTGCCCTGAGTTTCTAAATGCAGCAAGCATAAATATCACCTTTTTCTTAACTCTAAAATGCTTTTTACCTGGTTGCAAAGCCAGGCCCTTTGCTCTCTTAAATTTGTTCTCTGGCTCAACATTGGTGAGGACTTATAAAGTCAAAGCAACAACAGGTCAACATTCTCACTATTAGAATGTTCAGGAGAATAAGGTTGTTTCTGTACTGTTTAGTTTTTTTCCCCCTTTTATTTGAACACAGTTCTTTATTTATTGGATTATATGTCTGACTATCTCACCATTTTCTTTTCCTTTTGTTCACTTTGTTTTCCTTTTGTCTCCTAGAAATAGGAGCCTGCATGGTAAAAGTATTATTTTGTATTTACCAGGTGCAGGAATACAGAGAAGCTTTGGAAGGGATCCTTATTAGAAAAAAGAATGGAATTCTTCTGATGCCAGAACTGTATGCAGTTCCTTCAGATAAGGTCTTCCTCCCAAATTGCCTTAATCTGTAAATAATTCGCTTGTGACATAACATCTCTTCCTTGATTTGTAGATAGATTACTGTATACATAATCTCTCTATAAATCTGATCCAATTTACCTAGTGAATTTTTGTGGATGTTACAGAGATGAAACTCCACTGCAGTTTGTGGCTTCGAATTATTTTGCTATCAGTATAAGTGTTTCTTCTCCCATACTGAATTTGAGCCTGAATATCATATGCTCTCTATAAAATTGGAAAAAAAAATAAATCTGTGGATAAATTAACATTTCCATAGATGGGCTAGTGTATTTTACCTTATACCAAATAACTTTTACATGTTGTTTCTTTGTTCATTTATTGCAAGCAAAGATTATAGTCTTGAAGAATATTTTAAAAGTACTTGTCAATAGAGAGTTTGCTGTAAACATAGTCTAAAACCTGTTTGCAATTGCCAAATAAACTCTTGCTAAAAGAGAAAAAGCTTTCTAGATTTTATTCACTGAGAATCTACAAGTTGTGAATAAATTCACATGAACCAGTGCTCATTCACTGTTTGGTTTTCCAGGTGAGTGAAGAGTATGAAAATCCTCACACAGTGGATCGTGTTCCAGCAGGGAAACTTCCTCATCTTTGGGGCCAGTCATTATATATTCTTTCTGCCCTCCTAGCAGAGGTACGTCCTCTTTTATACAATTTGTGTGGGTTTTTTTGTTGTTGTTGCAAAGATCCTTTTCATTCTATATCTTTTCCAACACTTTTTCCCCTTTTGTCCTTACCTCTTTTTAGGCATGTCTGCAAGTGAGCCAAAATGGCAGGCATGACCACCACTGGATATCCCACTCTTTTCTTCACGCATAGAATGTTCACATGTGCCATTTTGCCCCCCTTTGCAGAGACCTCTGCTCCTTCAGCAGGCTAGAATATTTATATAAGTTGGAATTGCTTGTTGAGGTCTTTTGAAAATAGACCAAAGGCCTTATCCATTAAACTGAGAATTGTACATAGTTTACTGATATAGTTCTTAATGAATTTATATATTTCTGAAGTTCCCATACTAGTTGTTAAAGAACATTATTATCACCACTGAAATCTGCCTCATTTCTTCCTTTCTTTCATTTTAGGGATTTTTGGCTATGGGTGAGATTGATCCATTAAATAGAAGGTTTTCAACAGCTTTTAAGCCTGATGTGGTTGTTCAAGGTTGGTGATTATTCGTGTGAAATTTTTAACTCTGTAGAGAAAAGTGGAGAAGGAAACAAAATAACGTAATAGAAGGCTATCACTTCTACCCATGAGGTGTTATAACATATGTATAGAAGGGTAGTGGCAACTAACAAGACATGTCACTAAGTCTCAGGTGAGACAAGTGCTTAGACAAGTGCTGCTGCAGTTCAGCTATCAAAATGTGTGACAATTACACTTTCCTAGTTATCGCACTCCCTGTTTCTGTTGATTCTTCATGGCATCCACACATCGAGTTAATTGTTCCTTTTAGTAGATATTTCACAGCATTGTGAATGCAGGTATTTCTCGACTTATGACCATAGTTGAGCCCAAAATTTCTGTTGTTATTTAAGTGAACTTTGCCCTATTTTATGACCTTTCTTGCCACAGTTGTTAAGTGAACCAGTGCAGTTGATAAGTTAGTAACCTGATTGTTAAGTGAATCTGGCTGCTTCATTGACTTTGCTTATCAGAAGGTTGCAAAAGGTGATCACATGACCCAGTATGCTGCAACAATCATAATTATCAACCAGTTGCCAAGTATCTGAATTTTGATCATATGATCATGGGGATGCTGTAAAGGTAACTTTGAAAAACAGTCATAAGTCACTTTTTTCAGTGCCGTTATAACTTTGAACGGTCACTAAATGAACTGTTGTAGGTCGAAGACTACGTGTAATGTAAAAGATCATTATTCAGAATGATGTTGTATTTCTACATATACTTACTGTGTTATGCAGTCTAAACTGCTTTTGACATTGAAGCAAGGAAACTGAGAAACCTGGATAAGCAGAACTTTTGGATACCATCACAATTTCTGTCGCTCTTTTGGGAAAAATATAGAAAGAAAAATGTGGAATTCTTTCATAGGAACATATATTCCCTAAACCGTAGCAGTGAATGAAACTATATTTTTAAGGAAATTCATTTTTATCAAATACAAAAACATTCGTAAAGAGTCATGGTCAACTTACTTTGATCATAGTTTAAAATATATTTTTAGCAATTTCATGTCACCTTGTTCCAAGAATCACTTCATTGTAACTCAAATGGTAGTTTAAGTCATCAGCAGAAATAAATTTTGAAATGCTTTAAATTAAGCTGGGGTCAGAGCAGTTTCTTAATACTAATTATGAAATTCAATCACATTATGTTGTACCTTCCCAAATCCCCAAGTCAGCAAATCCATACGTATAGCAATTAATCATAGTCATTAATAATATTTAAAATATAGGTTGAACCTAAGTTGTTCAGAAATGCCTATTATTTAGATCTTTTTTACATATTGGGGAAAATATTTAGAAATATTTAGAATATTTAGACTTATAAAGTCAATAAAGCAATGCCTTTGCTTTATTGACTTTATAAGAATTCTGGATTGAAGCTGCAGAGGATAAGGACAAAAATGGGTATCAATCTGATAAAAAAAATGGCCACTAGTTGTAACTAGTTCAGTTATAAAATGGCTTCACAAAGATTCAGAAAAAAGCGTTTCAGACCTTGTACAAACTGCTGTTCATTAAAGTAACCTGATCTCTCACAGATTTAAACATAGGATTGAAGGAAGGTATTGCTCCTTTAAAAATTATTATAGTTTTAATGAGAGAATTCCTTGTAGTAACACCAACAGCTTGTTTTCAGGCTTGTACAAAAGTCAGAAAAAAATTAGACTGTTTTGATGCATAGCAGAGTCAGGGTTATAGGACCAAGATATAGTCACAACCACTCAGTCACAACTTTTCCTATTTGTATGCTGACACACAGATAAAAGGAGCAGGGCTTCACTCAGTTGTGCAATGGAACTGCCATCTGGGGACTTTTTAAACCCACTTCTCCAGATGTTTCTATTGCATCATTTTTAATACCTATGTATTCCAAAATTTTGGAAAAGGTGTATAGGATTGTGCTTTGTGAAGCCCCTCTCCTTGAAACATTAAAGCAGCTGAATTCTTGGATCTTTACACAACTTTGCCAAAAGATATCCCTGACTGTCTGTGCCTGCAGGTGTCTACTTGCATTGCTGGCTGTGCTAGAAGTGATGTTATCTGGGTACGCAAATGCTTGTGTAAAGAATCAGGGAATATTTACAGTAGCTAACATTGAGAAAGGATGCTGTCTCTATTCTAATATGCTTTATAATAAGACCATTTGGAATGCTTAGTACAAACCTAGTAAAGTGTCATTCTAATAGGCAATCATTTCCATTTATTTGTACTAGTCCAACGCTAGTCCAGTGAAAAAGTCTTATTTTTTTTACTGAAGATCCTCTTTGATTATGCTCTATTCACAGAAAAATAAAAGTAATTGTCATCTTTGATTGTGGTTCTTCATTTTGTTTTTGAATAGTAAACGTTCTAGCAGAAACAGATGAAATTAAGAAACTATTACGACATCATGGAATTAATGTACAAAGCATTGCTGACCTGAGTCCCACCAGAGTGCAGCCATCTCGGATTCTGAGTAATCTTTATGCTAAGCTTGGTAGGTGCTATTAAAAAAACAACTGAGTAATTATATTGGACTTTTCCAGCATTGCGCCACTGAGACATTTTTAATAAATTTTAATTATTGTTTTTCAGTAAGCTATTTTAAAAAATACTGACAGATAGTATTGGTTTATAAAGTGCAGTTTTTATATAAGAAGCACAATTGCATGTTTTTAGGACTTCAAAACTGAATTGTACTCTTATATTAAAGGAATTGTTGCATTACCTGTGACAACAAATGTGTTTCTTTTGTATTGTTATAAAAAGCAGGATTCACCCATCTTGTTAAGCTATGATATGGTTTGTCTGATTTTGGATTGGCACCAATGGTGGGGAAAGGGTGGTCAAACAAGTTTCAGAATGACAAAAGAGGCAGTGTGGCATGGCAATGCAAGGCCCACCTCTTTTCTAAATGCATTGTGATGTCTCTTCTGATCCAATACCTGGATGTTGCTTTATTATTCTTACAAAAGTAGCAACTTCTATGGCTTCCGCTGTTACATTGTATATTTAACAAATTATTAAAGCGTGCCATGGCTTAACACAAAAATGACCTTCCTGTAGGGTAGATGTCAAGCACTCTTTTATGGCCCCCAAGGCACTTTTGAAATGCATAGGGAAAACATTGTCAGACTGGTTTCTTTTCAGGATTGGAATGTAGTTAAGACACAACTGGGTTGCCTTAACTTCTTAGCACTTACAAAAAATTGTCTATTTTAACCCAAACTGACTGGAAGTCTCCAATGTGCTTTTTCAAAAGGCAACTGGACTTTGTTTTTTCCTTGAGGAAGATGTTTTGCTTCTCATCCAAGAAGCTTTTGATTCTCCATAAACGTACGGAGTGGTAGTTAACAGTTATATTTTTTGAGTTAGGAAATATACACTAATTTCATTTCTAGTCCCCCCAGCAGGTGGCAGCGTCTATGCCACCATGGTTGATTTAAAATGATGAACTGTTGGACTGATTAACATCTGCAGAAGAGACTAGGAAATTTGAAAGATACTGTATATGCTGGGCTGGACAAACTCTTCTATACTGTTGTCAAGAAAACTGTGTTAGGAGTTGAACCCCAGATGCCTTTATTATATAATCTCATAATTATTCTATACAGTTCAACACTAGGTAATCTCTAGTGGCAGTGTTCATTTCAGTTGACAATTTTGAGCAAGTTGGAGAAATTGTAACTCAGTGTTTCTCAATCTTCGCAACGTTAAGATGTGTGGATTTCAATTCCTAGAATTCCCTAGCCAACATGCTAGCATTTTGAGAGTTGGAGTTCAAGCAAAGTTTCCAAGGTAGAAAAACATTGTTGTAGCTTATGGTTTATGTGTGAACCAAGTCACTATTACTTGTAAAGTAAACCACAATTAAATCATAGCTTAGCATCCATTTTTTCTAACATATCCCCAGCTGTGAAGGGTACAGCCAAACTTGCTTAAAGTACCAGAATATAGCGATGAAACATTTGAATTGCATAACAATATACAGAGTCCATCTGTGACAGAGATGGGCAGTTCTAAGATGTGAATGTGATAAATATAAGTAGACACCAAATATTAGCTTTGGGATGTTTTTTGTTTGCTTCATTTAGGGCGTAACAAGAACATGAAGTTGAGTGGGAGGCCTTATCGGCATATTGGTGTCCTGGGAACATCCAAATTATATATCATAAGAAACCAAATATTTACGTTTACCCCTCAGGTAATTTTGAAAATATCAAGAACATTGGTTCCTTCCTACTGCTCTATTCTACTTGCTTTTGGAACTGATATTACAAAGGTTGAACTGATAAAAATCTTTATTTAAGCTGTGTAGAGCTGTGTAGAGGAGAACAAAGTAGAAGCACTGAGAAACTTTAATTTCCACTTATAGAATCCTAGCCTTGCCAGTGGCACAAACTTAAAGGGAATAATAAATTCATACTGTACTACATATGTTTTGTTGACTGCTCTTGTGCTGCAGGTTAAAAATTACTCGAAAGTTTGTGCAAAAGGCTTAGAAGCATAGCATTTCCTGGTAATCCTCCTTTCATTTGATGAATAACTTTAATTTTATTTATTAGTACTTATGGTATAATCTGGCCTGATAAGTGATTCTGGTTTGTGCATTAGGTATCAGGTTGTTATCACCATTAATTAGAAAAAATAAAATGCCTGACTATAATTCTTTTACTTCTTTGCCAACTTCTAATGCATAACTGTGATATGCATTTTTTGATCATCTTAGAAATTTCATGCAGTGGTTTACATAAAAACAACAATACAACCACCAGTAACACTAGGCTGAGACAAGTAATCCCATTAAGCTCAAGTAATGTGGGCATACTTCATGCAATCTTGTACCTTACTTCTGGCTTCTAAGTATCTAAAAATCATTAGACTGAAATTGTGCAGCAAAATATTTGTATTTCAGGCCATTTTAGAGATTATTTTAAGTTGAGAAGGTAATGGTTCTTATCATAGATAACTCCTAGTTCCATTCCCAAAATTCTTAAACCCTCATTCACAAGTAGATAGATAGATACCACTTCAGTAGGCACATTAATGGGGACATGAATGGAGTCCTCAATCAAGTGTCTCAGGGCAATGGTGATGTCACTGACTAATCCTTTCAACCCGAAAATGCCTTAGGTGCTTCCAACACGAATGCGAGCAATCCTCAAAACTAAACTGATAATTTTGGAATCATGCCTTCCAGTTTCCTGCATCCAGCCAGAAGTAGTGCATATGTAGCTCAAATGTTTCTCAGTCCTAGCTTGAGATTTACCTAGAAGTAGGAAGATTTTGAGGGATTCTGGTCCCAAATTCTAGTCCTTGTAGATTACTATTAGACTATAATCCAAATGTTGAACTTACAGAATAACAGAGTTGGAAGGGAATTTGAAGGTCTTCTAATCCAATTATTGATCTTATTGTTGTGGTAACTGTAGTATCAAAAGCATTTTCAGGGAGAATTCCCTATAAAATGCAATGGACCAAGTGGAAAATTAACAAATGTTTAACTAAGCATCAGTCCCGGTCTGAAGTGATGAAAGCTGTGATACAGACTTTATATATTATAGTCATATAAGTCTGATGCTAATATGTACTCTGTCCAGCAGTGTTGGGAGTAGTAATCCAACATATCTGGAAGACATCAGATTTGGGATTCCACCTCTAAATGCATAATACTTTGAATTTCCTCATAGTTTACAGATCAGCATCACTTCTACTTGGCTTTAGACAATCGGATGATTGTGGAGATGCTACGAACTGAGTTGGCTTATCTAACTTCCTGTTGGAGAATGACTGGAAGACCAATTCTTACTTTCCCAATCACCAGTACAATGCTTGGTCAGTAAAAAAACTTATTTGGTATTTTTATAAATGTTTAAGCTCATATAATATGGAATATTAGCATTTTGATTTCAAGCAATGTTCCCTACTTGATACCAACATGAAGACACAAAGTAACAAATTAGTATGTTTGGAAATATTGGTTTACTATTGAAAATACATATAAAATATATATGTATATATCTATATCTATACATCTCTCTCTCTCTCTCTCTCTCTCTCTCTCTCTCTCTCTCCAAATTGTAATGTCTGTCTGTCTGTCTGTCTGTCTATCTATCTATCTATCTATCTATCTATCTATCTATCTATCTATCTATCTATCTATCTATCCAGATTCTCCATAAAGGTACAATATAGTTTGTACTTGAGTTACAGAAGACAGATTCCAATTGAACATTAGAAAAAGTACCCCGACAATAACAATTGTTCAACAGTAGAACCAATTAGGCATGGTTATGGCAGATTTCCCTTCACCGGATGTGTTCAAGTAGATTTAGAAAGCCATTGTAAGAATGTATAATTGGATTACTGTACTGTGTAAGGAAGGACCCAAGTGTCCCTTCCAATATTTCAACTCTATGATTTCAATTCCCTTTGCATACACTAAACATAGTACTGGAAATACAGCCAGGTTTGTTTATTAGTTTGTTAGTTGATTTGTTTTTATGGCTGCCTATCTTAGTTAATGATTCTGAGTGGCTTGCAATTCAAAAAATATATTACAGGTGAAAATCTTAGAAACATTTTAAAACAATAAAAATACTAAAACCAATAAAAACACTTTTGTTGTTGTTAGTTGCGAAGTTGTGTCCGACCCATCGCAATCCCATGGACAACGTTCCTCCAGGCCTTCCTGTCCTCTACTATCTTCTAGAATCCATTTAAGCTCACACCTACTGCTTCAGTGACTCCATCCAGCCCCCTCGTTCTCTGTCATCCCATTCTTCTATTGCCCTCAATCTTTCCCAGCATTAAGCTCTTCTCCAGTGAGTCTTTCCTTCTCATTAAGTGGCCAAAGTACTTGAGTTTTAACTTCAGGATCTGGCCTTCTAAAGAGCAGTCAGGGTTGATCTCCTCTAGGACTGACCGGTTTGATCGCCTTGCAGTCTAGGGGACTCGCAGGAGTCTTCTCCAGCACCATAGTTCAAAGGCCTCAATTCTTTTGCACTCAGCCTTTCTTATGGTCCAACTTTCACAGCCATACATTGCAACTGGGAAAACCATGGCCTTGACCATATGTACTTTTGTTGGCAGGGTGATGTCTCTGCTTTTTAGTATGCTGTCTAGATTTGCCAGAGCTTTCCTCCCCAGGAGCAAGCGTCTTTTAATTTCTTGGCTGCAGTCCCCATCTGCAGTGATCTTGGAGCCCAGGAAGATAAAATCTGTCACTACCTTCATTTCTTCCCCATCTATTTGCCAGGAATTGAGAGGGTCGGATGCCATGATCTTGGTTTTCTTAATGTTGAGTTTCAAGCCAACTTTTGCACTCTCCTTCTTCACCCACATCAAGAGGTTCTTTAGTTCCTGAGGACAAAATGATTAAAAGAATATACCACTACCTTCTAGATCAGGCAATGTATGAAGAGCAGGTCAAGGAAACTACGTTAATGTGGAGTAGGGATTTTGGCTTTAATATTGATCTGCATCTCTGGCAAGAATTGTGGGAAAGAAACAGGAAACTCACCTTAGCTACTTCTTACAAGGAAAATCTCTACAAGATGTTTTATAGATGGCATTTCCCACCCACAAGGTTAGCTAAAATGAGCCCAAATCTTTCACCCATATGTTGGAAATGCAAAATAGCAATAGGGACCTATTATCATATGTGGTGGGAATGTCCTAAAGCTTGTGACTATTGCAATAAGATAAGAAAATGGTTGAAAGAAATACTAATGTTGGAGATAGAGTTAAAACCTGAATTTTTTTTATTGGGCATAACCACAGAGAAATATGATAAGGGGATAGTTTATTTGATGTTGCACATCTTGACGGCTGCCAGCCTGGCGTTAGCACAAAAATGGAAGAACGAAGAAATTCCCACAGAGGAAGAAATACTATACAAAATACTATCTTGTGCTGAAATGGACAGGCTTACGATGGAACTGAAGGATAAAAGTGGATCTGAATACTTTGAAATCTGGGATAAATTTTACTATTGGTGGGAGTCGAGGAGGACTGTTGGGGTTATAGATTAGCGTTAATATGGAAATGTATGTAATCTTAGGTTAGCAAATAAAGAAATGAATTAAGTATTGTATAAAAAACTTATATGTATCTATAGAGATAAAGAACTAAATGTAAGAAGAGAAATAATTTGATAGAAATGTTTATACTGGAATGTTACGTCATGTCCAATGTTTTCTTTTTTAACTGTATTATAAATAAAAAACGTTAAAAAAAGAGGCTCTTTAGTTCCTCTTCACTTTCTGTGACGTGGTATCATCTGCATATCTTAGGTTGTTGATATTTCTTCTGGCAATCTTAATTCCAACTTTTGATTCATCTAGCCCTGGCTTTCTCATGATGTGCTCTGCATATAAGTTAAATAGGCAGGGCGACAGAATACAGCCTTGCCGGACTCCTTTCCCAATTTTGAACCAATCAGTGGTTCTGTGTCGAGTTCTCACTATTGCTTCTTGACCTGCATATAGATTTCTCAAGAGACAAATAAGATGGTCTGGTACTCCCATCTTTTTAAGAACTTGCCACAATTTGTTGTGATCCACACAATCAAAGGCTTTAGCATAGTCAATGAAGCAAAAGTAGATGTTTTTCTGGAACTCCCTAGCTTTCTCCATGATCCAGCGTATGTTGGAAATTTGATCTGTAGTTCCTCTGCCTCTTTGAAATCCTCCCTGTACTTCTGTAAGTTCTCGATCCACATACTTCTGGAATCTAGCTTGTAGGATTTTAAGCATAACTTTACTTGCATGTGAAATGAGTGCAATGGTGCGATAGTTTGAACATTCTTTGGCATTGCCTTTCTTTGGAATTGGAATGTAAACTGACCTTTTCCAATCCTGTGGCCACTGTTGAGTTTTCCAAATTTGCTGGCAAATTGAGTGTAGCACTTTTACTGCATCGTCTTTTAAGATTTTGAATAGCTCAGCTGGAATACTGTCACCTCCACTAGCTTTGTTGTTGTTCAGCTTTCCTAAGGCCCATTTCACTTCACATTCTAGGATGTCTGGCTCAAGGTCAGTGACCACCCCATCGTGGTTATCAGGGATGCTAAGCTCGTTCTTGTATAGTTCTTCTGTGTAATTTTGCCACCTCTTCTTAATCTCTTCTGTCTCTGTTAGGTCCCTGCCATTTTGGTCCTTTATCATGCCCATCTTTGCATGAAACATTTCCTTCATATCTCCAATTTTCTTGAAGAGATCTCTGGTTCTCCCTATTCTATTGTTTTCTTCTATTTCTTTGCACCGTTCATTTAAGAGGGCATTCTTATCTCTTCTAGCTATTCTCTGGAATTCTGCATTCAATTGGGTGTATCTTTCTCTTTCTCCCTTGCCTTTCGCTTCCCTTCTTTCCTCAGCTATTTGCAAAGCTTCCTCAGACAGCCATTTTGCTTTCTTGCATTTCTTTTTCTTTGGGATGGTTTTTTTTTTATTGAGAATTTTTAAAAGTTTTTACAAATAACAAAAAAAGAACAATAACAAACAAACAAAAAAAACAAAACAACCCTCACCCAACCCCTCCCAAACCACCCCCTCCATCCCCCCCCCAAGCTTCCCAGAGCTGAATATAGGCTTAATTAAAAATTTTTGTGGATCAAGGTGCCATCTATAAAACATTTTATAAAAATTCTCCCTTAAATTCTGGGCTTGTGTAAATTTAACATTCCTCACCCAGATAATTTCCCAGGTATCCAGTGGGATTGGTTCACCAAAATTTTGTGCCCATTTAATCATACAATCTTTGATTAATTCAGATTCTGAATCCAATTCCACTAGAACCCCGTAAATCCTCTTAATGTGAGTTTGTCTTTGATCCTTTACTTGTTTAAAAAGATTTTCATCTTCTCTAAGCCAGCCCATATTACAATCCATCTTCCATCTGTCCACTATTTGTCTATATTGAAACCATGAATAGGTAATATTTTCATGTACTAAATCTTCCAAAGATTTTAACTGCCAATTTTGACCATCCCATCTAAGTAGTTGTGTATAAGAAACCCTATCCATTTTAACTCCTCTCCTTATCCCCTCTATCGCATGCCAAGGTATGGCCCATAAAGGTATTTTAAAATCACTCTTATAATACTTCCTCCAAACCCGAAGTAAAGAAATCCTTATAATATGTGATTTAAAAACTCGATCCACTTTTTTATTAAAAATTAAGTAGGCATGCCATCCAAAAAGTAAGTCCCAACCCTCCAGATGGAGTATTTCTACATTTGTTAAATTTACCCAATCACTAATCAATGTTAAGACCACAGCATCATAATATAATTTCAAATTCGGTACCTTGAGTCCACCTCTCTCACGAAAATCTTGCATAATTTTAAGCTTTACCCTTGGTTTTTTCCCTGCCCAAATAAATTTATTAATGCCTTTCTGCCATTCATTTAAGTTAAGCTCATTCTTTAAAATAGGTAGCATTTGAAACAAAAAAAGAAATTTTGGTAAGACATTCATTTTAATCACTGCAATTCTACCCATAAGAGATAACTGTAACTTATCCCAATTCTTCAAATCTTTCTGTACCCTGATCCACAACTTTTCATAATTATTCTTATACAATTTTACATTAGAAACAGATAAAGTAACCCCCAAATATTTTACCTTATCAACAACTTCAAAATCTGTTAAATTAACCAAAATCTGCTTGTCCCGGTTAGTCGTGTTTTTAGGTAATATTTTAGTCTTATTATTATTGATTTTAAAACCCGAAACACATCCATATTGATGAATCAGTTGTAGTAACTTTACTACAGAATAAGTAGGTTGAGACAGAGTAACCACCAAGTCATCTGCAAAAGCTCTTAACTTATATTCTTTTTTGTTAACTTCTATTCCTTTTATTTCCTGCGACTCTCGAATTTTGATCAACAAAATTTCCAATGTTAAAACAAACAATAACGGTGACAATGGACATCCCTTTTTCTATTGTAAAAACCTCTGACAAACCCCCATTAACAATAAGTTGTGCCGTTTGTTTTTGATATATAGCACCTAGAGCTTGTGATATTTTTTCTCCAAAATTCATCTCCTCAATTAATCTTAACATAAACTGCCAATTCAGTTGGTCAAAGGCTTTTTCAGCATCTAAAAATATCAGCCCTGCAGAGATTTGGTTATTCTTTTCTAAATATTCTAATAAGTTAATAATTTGTCTAACATTATTTTTCATATACCTTCCGGTTATAAAACCCGATTGATCCTTATGTATAAGCTGCTGCAAAACCCTCATAAACCTATTAGCTAAAATTTTTGCAAAAATTTTATGATCCACATTTAAGAGAGATATAGGCCTGTAATTCTTTGGTAAGGTAAGATCTTGATCCTCTTTTGGAATCAAGGATATAAAAGCACTGCGCCATGACGGAGGAATCTCTAAACCCTGTAATATATTATTAAAAAGCTCACATAAAGGTTGAGTCATCTCTTCTACTAAGGTTTTATAATAAATGGATGTCAAACCATCCGTACCCGGCGCTTTACCTAATTTTAATTGCTTAATAACTGTCACAATTTCCTCATTAGTAATTAAACCATTAATTTCTTGTTTCTGATCTTCTGTTAGTTTAGGAAAGTTAGCCTCACTTAAATAATTATTTATATCTAAAATTTGTACATTGGTACTCTTATATAATTTCTGATAATAATCTAGAAAAGATTTCTTGATCAGCCCTTTCTGATACACTAATTTACCATTATAATTTATTTTATCTATAATTCTCTGTCTCTGTTTCTTTCTTAATTGGTAGGCCAACCATCTCCCTGGTTTATTAGCATTACAAAATGTATTTTGTTTCATAAACATTAGATTAGTTGCGGCTTGATCAGCCATCAACATATTAAATTGTGTTTTTAACAGCTTTATAGCTTCTTTAACCTTTTCATCTGAAGGATTTAGAATCAAAAACTTCTCTTTTAGTTTAATCTCATCTTCCAATTCTTTACGTTTCTGAATCTGCTTTTGTCTATGAACATTATTCATCTTTATCAAGATCCCACGCGTGAAGGCTTTACCTGCGTCCCATACATTGATAATGATGTTCCCTTATACATATTTAAAGCAAAGTAATCCTTTAAGCACTCCTTTAATTTTTGAACATTTTTTTCTTGTTTAAATAAATTCTCATTCACCCTCCAGGATCTCCTCTCCTCTTTTTCGGCAGCCAATTCCATCCAAACTGGACTATGATCCGTCAGTGACCTAGGAAAATTTTTTACATTCTTTACCCTATTATATAAGTCAGTTGTAATCAAGAAAAAATCAATCCTTGAAAAAGATTGGTGTCTATCTGAGAAGAAGGTAAAATCTCTCTCCTCTTGGTTACGTTCACGCCAATAATCCCTCAACTCCCAGTCCTCTTTCAAATCAAAAAAGGCTTTAGGTAATTTAGCCTGTTTGAAGAAAGTAGAAGAACCTTTTTTGTCCTTTTGTGTATCTAAAACACCATTCCAATCTCCCATTAATATCACAGACCGTATAGTCCAGCGAAGTTATTTTCTGATGTAACAATCTATAAAATTGTTCCTGTTGCTGGTTTGGTGCGTACAATCCCACTATAAGTATTTTCTTACCATATAGACCAAGTTCAATCATAACATATCTTCCTTGAGGATCTGATTCTACCAGGCAAGCTGGTAGACTTTGCTTAACATAAATAACCACACCCCCTTTTTTCCCAGGGGCAGGAGATGCAAAATGAGATCCCAAGCGAGCATTAGCTAAATATTTTTGATCTTTAAGTAAGATATGAGTTTCCTGCAAGCAGATAATATCATTATTATGTTGCTTTAGATAATAAAAGATTTTCTTTCTTTTCTGCGGGGAATTGAGGCCGTTAACATTCCAGGTCAGGAACTTTGCCATCTCCCTTGACCAGGAGCCTGGAGAAAACTGCCTGAAGATCTGCCACTGAAGAATGTGTTGCAGAACTCTTGGGTCTTGCTCCTCCCACCGGCATTGAAACACTCTCATGAGAAGATTCTTTAGCTTCTTTCTTCTGTTGTTCCTTTTCCTTACATTTATGTGCTGCGCGGGTCATTCTCTGCTCTTTGACCTCTGTTCATTTCCTCCCTGATTTGAGATACAGCATTTCCCATTATATCTTTAATATCTTGTGCAGACAGGCCTGGCAAGGGAGGAGAAGATGGAGGTGTAACCTTAGGTTGCAGCACTGGTGGTGTAACTTTAAGTTGTTGTTGTACAGTTGCAATTGCAGGAGAAGAAACCACCTTAGAGACTATAGAAGCTGGTTGTCTCTTTGAAGCCATTTTTTAAAAAGTCTTATTCTCTCTTTCTTTCTTCTTAAAAAAAAAGATACTAAAATCCTTAAAATTAAAAAAAAAGACCAGGGAGAGTGCAAAAAAAAGAACTTCCAAAGCGCTTTAAAAAAAAAAGGAAAAAAGAAACTTGAAAGAGAAAAGAACTGTGCTCATTTAAGTCCGTTCTTTCTTTCCGGAAAGGAAAAAAAAAAAGCACTTTCAAAATGCCATTTTACTTTCACTCTCACTCTCCACCAAAAAAAAAAACAAACAAAAGAAAAAAGAATCAGCATAAGCTAAAAGAGAAATAAAAAGAAATACAACTCTAACTCTAAGTAAAATCCTTTAAACAGTTCTGTCCGCTTTAAAAATCACTCACCAGAAAACTTTAAGCGCGGAGATGGTAGCGGCGTTTCACTTTGTTTCCGAAGAAACAAAGACAGCTGGGAGGCGGAGAAAGCACGAACTCCGAGAGAACACTCTTTCTACCCCCCCCAAAAAGAAATCCAGGGGGGGGTTAAGAGGTTCTACCTCTATTCGTGTGGTCTCTACCCCTTCCCTTCGCCCGGGAAGGGGATTTCGAGCCACGGGCCAGCTGATGCGCGCTGTGCTCCGCAGATCTGACGCCGTCCCAGGAGGACAGCTACTAAGTAGCCGCCATCATCGTCGCTGACCACCGGAAGCCCCCTTTGGGATGGTTTTAGTTGCTACCTCTTGTACAATGTTGTGAACCTCCGTCCATAGTTCTCCAGGCACTCAGTCTATCTGATCTAATTCCTTCAATCTATTTGTCACCTCTACTGTATATTCATCAGGGAAATGATTTAGTTCATACCTGAGTGGCCTAGTGTTTTTCCCTACTTTCTTTAATTTAAGCCTAAATTTTGCAACGAGAAGCTCATGATCTGAGCCACAGTCAGCTCCTGGTCTTGTTTTTTACTGACTATATCTTTCGTGGCGAACCTATGGCACATGTGCCACAGGTGGCACACAGAGCCCTCTCTGTGGACACGCGCGCTATTGCCCCAGTCCTAGTCCTTCATCTGGATTTTATAAAACCGTTTCACTTTAGGCCTCCAGCACTGTGTGCAAAAAAAAAAAAAGGTTAATCAATCAATCAATTTCAACTTCTCATGGGGAAAAGAAAAGATCTCGCAAAGTTGGAATTGATTGATTGAACTTTTTAGTCCCACCCAGTCTGCCATTAGCACCACAGCCACGCCCACCCAATAGGCCACACCCACCCAATGGGCCATGCCCACCTGGCAAATGATTATACATAAGTGGGTTTTGGTTTGCAGTTTGGGCACTCGCTCTCTAAAATCCATCTTTGGCTACAGAGCACATACTATAGTCAATCTGATTTCCGTGTTGACCGTCTGGTGATGTCCATGTGTAGAGCCGTCTCTTGGGTTGTTGGAAAAGAGTGTTTGCTACGACCATCATATTCTCTTGACAAAATTCTATCAGCCTATGTGCTGCTTCATTTTGTACTCCAAGGCCAAACTTGCCTGTTATTCCGGTTATCTTTTGGCTGCCTACTTTAGCATTCCAATCCCCCATGATGATGGAGACATCATTTTTTGGTGTTGATTCTATAAGGTGCTGTAGGCCTTCATAGAACCGGTCAATTTCATCCTCTTTAGCACCAGTGCTTGGGGCATAGACTTGGACTACTGTGATATTGAATGTTTTGCTTTGGATTCGCACTGAGATCATTCTGTCATTTTGGGGATTGTATTCCAGTATTGCTTTTCCTACTCTTTTATTGACTATGAAGGCTACTCCATTTCTTCTGAGGGATTCTTGCCCATAATAGTATACCTGATGGTCCTCTGAATTAAATTCACCCATTCCTGTCCATTTTAGTTCGCTGATTCCTAAGATGTCGCTGTTCAGTCTTGTCATCTCTTGTTTGACCACGTCCAGCTTGCTTTGATTCATGGATCTTACATTCCAGGTTCCTATGGAGAAAAAATCTTTACAGCATCGGACTTTCCTTTCACCACCAGATATATCCACAGCTGAGTGTCCTTTCGGCTTTGGCCCAGTCGCTTCACTCTTTCTGGCACTACTAGTACTAGCCCTCTGCTCTTCCCCAGTAGCATATTGGACACCTTCCGACCTGAGGGGCTCATCTTCCAGCATCATATCTTTTTGCCTTTTGGTACTGTCCATGGGGCTTTCATGGCAAAGATACTGGAGTGGGTTGCCATTTCCTTCTCCAGTGGATCACATTTTGTCAGAACTCTCTGCTATGACCTGTCCGTCTTGGGTGGCCCTGCACAGCATAGCTCATAGCTTCATTGAGTTACGTAAGCCCCTTTACCACGACAAGGCAGTAATCCATGAAGGGGTCATTTAGGATAGTCCTGTGTAAAGTGACTTATTGTCAACTTGACAAAAGACAGGGAAAACAGATTTTCTTCATCAAAGCAAATAATCAGTATGATTTGCTTCAATAAAGCCCTTTTGTTGCCTTAAAATATTCTCTTCTCTCTTACCTAGGGCACTGGAAAAGTTAGAAAAAGTGTTTGCACATTTACTGATTTCACACCATAACTTTGGATTTCAACAAGGCTAGAAGAGAGAGCTGAAGGTTTTCTCAGATGCATTGACTGTTGTTTGTTGATCTCCTAGCATGTCCTTTAGTGTTCTCCAGAAATGCTTATCAAAGCCAGATGAGGCTTCTATGTGGATGATGTGCATGTGCAAAAACCTCCTTTGGTTTTCCCAAGGAGACTTCTGCAATTCTTTGAGGGGTGCTTTGTTTTAACAAAGATATCAGGACAAAGATATTCCTTTCACAACATGATCTCCTTATTCCTAAGAGCAAAGGGAAATCATATTGCTTTAATTTACAGCCCCTGTTCAGCATCCTTGGCATTTGGGAAAGGCAGCATATTTCACAAGATAATTTAGTACATGCTATGTAAAGAAATATTTATCTTTTAAATCATCTCCTAGTTATTTTCATTGGGTGGCTTCTTGTTCCAGTATTATGAATGATGTAAAAAAATGTCACCATTTTCTTATAATTCATAATTTTATAATATCTCCTTATAAGAATCTTTTCTCTAAACTAAGTGTTGCTCCCTGATTATCTTGATTGCCTTCTGCACCTTCTCCATTTCAACAATATTCCTTTTGATAACCAGAAACATATTATCAGATGTCTGGTGGCACTATTTCCAATTAATATATGATCATTGTATTATGAGTTGATTTTTGAATGACACCAGCATGGTTTTTGCCTTCTTTAAAGCACACTGTGTAAATGATTTTATCAAACTATCTGTGGTGAACCCAAGACTCGTTTCTTGGTTGGATATGCAGTACAGGATTTTAATAATTTTTGCAGTGAATTATGAAATACATGACAGTCCCTCCTCCCACTCTTGGGAAAACCCATAATCCAATTGAACTCAAGATTTCGGCCCTGATGCTTAACATCTATGTAATATGTCTCTGTATGGTGAATAAAATAGTCTACACATGCTGTGTTGTTGCTTTTCTTCATCTGTGAAGGGAAGACTCAAAATGATTGAGAATCTAAGTTAGATATTTCTTAAGCCAAAACTTTTCATACTGGATTTTTTTAAAGTGAATCATTAAAAATATTTCTCCAAAATATGTATAAGTATGTGTTTGTTGGTTTGTTTATTTATTTTAGTGGATGATGGGACTGATATTGATCCTGCAATTCTTGCCACCATAAGAAAGCTTGGAGATGGATATTTTGGAGGAGCAAGGTGAGCATTAATGTGCATTACAAATAGCTGAGACAGTTCCTTTTTCCTATTTTTGATTATTGGGTAAAACTTTTCTGCCTAATGTTTTTTTCTGATTGGATGTTACTGTACAATCTGTATAAATGCTGGATTGTTTGTATTTACATTTGCTACTTTAGTATTCAGTATATTTTAAAATATTTTTAAGTTCCAGAAATTCAATATAAAAGAATAAATTCTTTTATTCTTTATTTTATTTTATTTATTTTTTATTTATTTATTTTATTCTAAAATTCAGAACAAATTAGGCCAGAGGTTTATACAAAGTTTGGAAGTATAAAGTAATGCAAGGAGACAAATTAGATGACTCTGCAAAGTGTAAAAATAAGATGCGATGATAATGGGCATCTTTATTTCCTGAGCACCTGGCTATGGAACAATATATATTAATATGGTTATTTATCTATCATGATTCAAGTACTTGTGAAAAAACCATTTATTTATCAATTGTTGAACAGTGTGGTACTTAGGAATCTCTTTTCAACAGTATGCATATATGTATATATTTGTGTGCCTGCATGTGTCTGTGTGCACAGATGTGTGTGTGTGTGTATGTGCGTAACAAATATGTATTCTTCCTCTTCAATCTGTTCTTTTCCAGAGTGAAGTTGGGCAAACTTTCGGACTTTCTGACCACTTCATTCTATACAAACCTAAGCTTCTTGGATCCTGATTGTGACAGCAAACTGTTTGATGATGAAAGTGAAAGCTTCTCTAGCCCTGAAAGTGGCTATGAACTAGAAGATTATGCAGACTTTTGTAATAAGGGTAATGATGTCTTTTCATTTTATTTGAGCAGTATATCCATGTATAGATATTGCAAATAGTAACCAAGAGCAATTTTGGCCACATTTGATAAACATGCCCTTTCTGGATATGTAGCCACAGTAATCATGCCTTAATGAGTATTATGACATGTTTTATGAGATGAGTGGATGAGTGTTCAGGAGCTATAGTACAGTAAGTACAAATGCATACACTGGATTGTTTTCTGATATGAGTTGGTTGACTATATTATGTTAATAAACTATCAATTTATTTCTAACTATAATTCTTTAGTTAGAATTATAACTTACAAATTCTCAAATGGTTTGGAGAAGATAATATCCCTAAGTGCCCCCCCCCCCATCTCTCAAATGAATCTGTAATCAAGATTTACTTGAAAGGATCAAGAAAGGCTTTATTAGCAGAAAGATGGACAAAGTTCTCTCTAGGATGATATCAGTGGAGGAATTTTTCTGAGGAAATCAAAGAGGTTCTTTCATTTAATTTTAAAAGAGGAATTAAAACTGTATATGAATTATACTACAATTACCTCAATTTTTTTCTATTTTAAAATATGTTTTTTCTGTTTAATTTTTTTCAAGCTTTATTAAAAATTTAAATTAAGTCCATGACAGGCCAAATGGAAATAATTTGATAGATAATATTAATAAAAAGCAAAAAGCTAAAAAAAACAATATCAGAAAATACATTTCAGCAAGTACGCTTGTGTGGTTCAAAGTTGCTTAACTTGTTTAACTGCAGAGGGACCAGATGTCTGGATATTCTAAAAAGGAATTTGGGCCTTAATGTATAGCAGAATAGTTGAAGAGGCTACTTATTTATGAAAAACCAAGGCTGGAAAAGTTATAATAATATAAAAATCTTAAATATTGAGAGTATGCACAATCACTAATTTTAACATCTTATGTATTCGTAGATTTATTGATTTATTTATTAAATTTATATACCATCAATCTCCCCCATAAGGCAACTCAAATCAGAATGCTACATAGAACAAAAGTTTTTGTCTTGCTCAAAGCAGGTACAGGTAGTCCTCGAGTTACAATGGTTCATTTAGTGACCATTTGAAGTTACAACAGCACTAAAAAAAAGTGACATGACCGTTTTTCACACTTATGACTGTTGTAGCATCCCTCTGATTAAGTAATCAAAATTTGAACACTTGACAACTGGCCCATATTTATGACAGTTGCTGTGTCCCGGGCCATTTGATTAACTTTAGTGATCTTCTGACAAGCAGAGTCAATGGGGAAGCCAGATTCACTTAACAGCTGTGTTATTAACTTAACAATTGTCGTGATTCACTTAATAACGGTGGCAAGAAAGGTTGTAATATGGGGCAAAATTCACTTAACTAATGTCTTAGCAATAGAAATTTTGGGCTCAATTCTGGTCGTAAGTCGAAGACTGTCTATATATGACAAAATATAAAGTTAATTGGGTGGAAGCATAAGTGCCTTACTTCAAACAACTTTTTAAAAAAAATTTTGACAGAAAGCCATGATGAACTGGACCAGTACATAAACAGTATGTTACAGAGTACTGCTCTGAAATCATACTTGCCTCCACTCACAAAAGGCACAGGCTCATCCTACGTGTTCAGCGCTGCTCATTCTACTAGAGAAATACTATCAATCATGGCCAAGGCTAAGGGACTGGATGTTCCAAGTAAGTTTTTATAACATTTTAAATCTATGCTATTTAACAGATTGAATGCCTGTAAATGCTGTCATCTTGCTTCTGCAAAAATCTGTCATCTCACATGAAATAAACTTATTTCAGTAAGATTACAACACATTTCCCCAAAAGATAAGGCTTTATTTTCAGGTATCTGTAGAAATAGTTAATAGAAGAGACACTATCATGATACATGCCTATTGGGAAATTTGCCCAGTTGGTCACAAAGTGTTAGAAAAAAGTAGAAATAAGAATCCAACATTTGGAGACTACTGTATTGACTGATGAATAGAGCAGGCTGTGAATCATGTTATTTTAAGCAACAAAATACATTGTGATAAAGGTGGAGGAAGAAAAGTTTCAACTAATTAAAAATTCAAAAATATTTCCTCTGATTATTTTGGCTAGAGACAGAGATTTCATGGTTAGATAAGTTCTTTATGAAGTGCTAAAATTTAAAAATAAAGGGAAAGTCAGGACAAAATTGAGCGCAAACTATAACAATTCTTGGTTCAGTATTTGGGAAATTATATGGCTCTATTAGCACACAAAACTGCCATGATTTACCACTTTGAGAAAGCCCAAAAAATGAGCCTCTAGACTTGGCCACCCCTTCCATTTCCTACTCTCTTTAGCAGTTTTTCATTCCAGATTCCTGAATTTGTTTTGCCTTGAGGAGAGAATGTGAGTTATAATACAATTTGGATAATTTAACATGTAAAATTTAAAAAGAGAACATTGGTTTAGAATTTGTGATGAACCACAGTTTCTGGTCTGGATAGCATAGTATGTTAGAATCTGTGAGAGTAAACTAAGCACATAAAAGTCCTAACCAAATCAGGACAAGAAGCAATGGATGGAAACTAATCAAGGAGAGAAGCAATCTAGAACTAAGGAGAAACTTGCTGACAGTTAGAACAATTAACCAGTGGAACAACTTGCCTCCAGAAGTGGTGAATGCTCCAACACTGAAAGTTTTTAAGAAGAGACTGGACAGCCATTTGTCTGTAATGGTATAGGGTTTCCTGCCTGAGCAGGGGGTTGGACTAGATGACCTCCAAGGTCCCTTCCAACTTTATTATTACTGTTAAATCTGTATGTGCAACTTTGTATATTCTTATATCACATATGGGCATGAAATAATGTGGACATATGTAAGTTTTCATGCATTTAGGAATTAATATTTTGGCTATTATTAAATATGCTGATACTGGAATATTCTCATGTCAATATATCTTTCTGGGTTTGAACACAAATGTTAGCATTTTTTTCTCTAGGCAGAAGAACATTGATAATCTAAATAAAAGTTACAGATTTCTATAACCAAACTTTGAATCATCCAGCCTTTTCTTTTTATGAAAATCTACTTTAGAAATGACAATATAGTCTCCTCTTTCAACAAGGCAAACTATTCCATAACAAGCCAGCTTTCTTGTAAAAGATCTTTGGAGTTTGGTTAAACTCATTTGCTTATACCGTCTAACTGATCCTCAGTATCATTTATATTTTGATTTCCATCAACATTTGGATTTGTACAGTAGCAGATCTTTAAAATGGCTTTACATTATTTTTTTCCAGATGTTTCAATGTCATTGCCTACAAAGGTTTTAAGCACTCACCGGAAATCTCTGAACCTAGTTGACTCCCCTCATCCACAAGTGGACCAAGTAAGAAGTTCTATTATTTCCTTTTGGAAAATATTGTACTTACTAGTTATATAAATTACTGTAATTCATCTATCAAAGTTGAAGATATACAACTGGAACAGAGATAGACTTTCACACAGCAGGTGTAAGTTTAAATTTAATGGCTTTAAGAAAGGATAGGAGGGGAAAATGTCTGTTTGATAAACTATTTTGTTTTGATTATATCCTTTTTCCCTGGCCCCACCCAGATGTGAGACCTAACCATATAAAAATAGTGAGGCAGCCCTTGATCCCAAAGGAAACCACTTTTGCTAGCTAGCTTTATGTGGCATTTGAGGGCCATTTTGTGGATGCATAAGTAATGGATAATAAGAATGGTCAGTCAGGATTTACTAATATGTTAAGAACTGCTATTTGATACCAGCTATTGGAATCTCTGGTAATAATATTGGAGGTTGTTAGGAATCAAATACAGACATACATCCTTTAAATTGTACATCTCTGCTATTTTAGAGCTTGTCTTTTACAACTTGTTATGTTCTTTTATGTCTTAATTGATTGCAACTTAATTGCCAATGTTATCTTCTAAAATCTAACTCTATCCTTAATTCCATAGCGTCAACATGGTATACCAGGTTTTCAGACACTTATCAGCTATAACCCATGTTGTTTTTTCAATCAGTCAAAATATATGTATAATTTATAATTTACAAGGGATTTTATCTTTTTTTTAAAAAAAGCACCAGGTCACAGATGCTTTTTAAATAAATAGAGATTAATAGAGAAACATATTAGATATCTGAGCATTATAGGAATGCTTATATATATTGCATTGCCTTGAGTGCACTCATGATGAATATTCTACCATGTATCCTTATATGTCCTCCTCTTGACTTTTGTCATTTTGTGTGCACTTTGGGGTGGTTGAATAAATTTTTATTTTATTTGGAAAATTAAGGTAAACTACATACTCTAAAAGAGTGTTTTGTATTTTGTTTTGATTAATAGGAATCTAAGACTGCTTTTCATTTGCCAAAGGATGCTCATGGTGATTTGGATTGTGAGAAATTAGTTGGGCAGCTAACAGAATGTCTTACTTTACATGACCAGGCAGATATATTATACATCTTATATCTAATAAAGTAAGTTTCCTTTTATGTTCTATTAGGCAGTTCTTAATTTATTTTTTTAAATGATGTTCCAGAAAACGAAATATTCAGCTGTATTAATTTTTATGTGAGGTTGCCATTTGTTTCTATCCTGCTTAGTTTTATATTATAACCTTGTATTTCCTGGTCCCTGAAATTCTAATCTTGAAATTCCTTTAGTATTGCTTATTTTACTTTATTTATTTTACTTAATAATGCAGGTAGTCCTTGACTTATGACTGGTTGCCTCACAAAGTTACAATGGACCTCTCCAGAGCTACTTATGATCTGTTTTTGGAGTTACAATGGCTGCATAGACACCCACAATCGCATGATCACCTGTTGGGTGCTTGGCAACCAGTTCACCTTTACCTCCATTTCCAGTATCCCGCAATCACGTGATCATGATTTGCAATGTTTTCAGTGTTTACTTTTTCAATCAGTCAAAATATATGTATAATTTATAATTTACAAAGGATTTTATCTTTTTTTTAACAATTAAAAAATGCCCCTTAGCAAAAATGGGTTCACTTAACAACTGTGGCATTTGCTTAACAATCATCGTAAAAAAACTGTTGTAACTTTGAATCCAGTCTTGTGATGCCATGACTTACAATGCAATAATTTATGACTCTTAATTCCAGGCTCAATTGTACCATACGTTGAGAACTACTTGTGCCAATAAACTCATCTGACACATTATCTGGTTTTCACTTAGTATTCCATATTCATATTGTCAAATTATTATTTTATTATCACAGACAAGCTGCCATTAGTGGAGCAGCTATTTGTTTTTACAAATTAAGCCTTTAAAGGCATAAAACTCTTTTCATGCAAAAGTCTTTTGAGCAAGAATTTTTTTAAAAATGCATAAATGCTTGTTTAATTTTGAATTGGTAGAGATCGCCCTTATTTAGCAACTGCCTTGGATAGCAACTGTTTGCAAATACAGTGGTGATAAATAGTAATAAAAATCCTTTTTTGACCAATAAGCACACATCTACAGTATCGGAAGCTTTCAGTGTGAAACTAAGAAACTATGGGCTGGTGGGAAGATTCTAATCAACTAATTAAGGTTACAGAGTGAGGTTGTTAACTTGCTCTTAGCACTTTTTAGGGACATGGTATAATACAGAAGAGAAACAACTCTGGAAAATATAGTTTGTTTAAGCAATCTCTCCACCCTGTGAAGCAAAACAAAAGAGAGGGGGATGGATCAGGCACAGAACATCGTACAGGTACATTGACTTACAACCACAATTGAGCCCAAATTTTCTATTGCTAAATGAGACAGTTGTTAAGTAAATTTTGCCCCATTTTACAACTTTTCTTGCCATAGTTAAATAAATCAATTCAGTTGTGAAGTTAGTAATACAGTTGCTAAGTGAATCTGGCTTCCCCGTTGACTTTGCTTGTGAGGTTACAACAGGTGATCACAGGATCCAGAACATTGCAACCATGATAAATATGAGTCAGTTGCCAAGAGTCTGAAGTTTGATCATGTGACCATGGGGATCTGCAGTGGTCATAAGTATGAAAATGGCCCTAAGTCACTTTTTAGTGCCATTGTCACTAAATGAACTGTTGTAAGTCGAGGACTATCTGTACAAGAGTATTTGAATAACACAGCAGCAACCAGTGATCTTTCTCCCTCTCCCTCTCCCCCCCCTCTCTGTGTGTACCTATGAGCCTGTCTCTATCTCTCTCTGTCATGGGATTCAAATAGCAATTGTGTTGATTACCATCCATTTTCCCAGAACCAATTCAGTAAACAAGGACCACCTGTAATTCTGTAACCTTAAATCAAGAACTGCTTTGAAGACTGGAACTTTTACTAACTTCTGGCAATTCACTTAGGACTGATATACATACAACCCATGGCATGCATGTCCAACCCTTGGCCTGCAGGCTGCATGTGGCCCTGGACAGCTAGTAATGTGGCCTCCCAAGATCATAAACTTTTAACATTATTTGATTTATATACCTTAACTATATGATATATTTTATATGTGATTCAAGACAATTCCTTTTCACTCAGTGCAGCCCACACAAACCAAAAGGTTGGACACCCATGACTTACAACATCCCCTTTCCCTTTTAAAAAAATAAATAAGAACATATAACCACTATGATACTTTTTGTTTTGTAAGAGGTCTTGATTGGGAAACACATCTCTATGGCCAGTGTGGAGTGACAGTTCATTGCCTCCTCAATGAATTGTACAGCAAAGCAGGCATAAACCAAGAATGGGGGCTCATCCGCTACATTTCTGGCATATTGAAAAAAAAAGTTGAAGTTCTGGCTGAGGTATGGATCAAATACATTGTTTCCATTTCAGTTTCTCTCAACCTTGAAGAGCATTTTTTTTTAAAAAAATGCCCCTGTAGCATGCACTCAAGCCCTACAGAGAATTCCTGTTCAAATGGCCAGAAGTAGTTATTTACCTGGGAAGATATTAGAAAAAATATCTAGAAATAAATAAAGTTATAACTAGTAGCTAGCATGGGTTTGTTAAAAACAATTCATGCCAAACCAATCTTATTTCATTCCTTGACAGAGTGACTATATTGGTAGACCAGCGAAATGCTGTGGACATAGTATACTTAGACTTCAGCAAGGCATTTGACTAAGTAGACCACAACCTACTTCTTGGTGAAATAGAAAAATGTGGGATAGACAGCATCACCACCAGATAGATTTGTAACTGGTTGACAAACTGTACTCAATGAGTCATCCTTAACTGTACTACAGCTATATGGAGGGAAGTAAGCAGTGGGGTAGCACAAGGTTCTGTCTTAGGCTCAGTACTCCTCAATATCTTCATAAATGACTTAGATGAGGGAATAGAAGGGAAACTCATCAATTCTGCAGATGACACTAAGCTGGCAGGAATAGCCAACACCCCAGAAGACAAGCTCAGGATCCAAAAAGATCTTGAAAGGCTTGAACAATGGACCCTATCCAACAACATAACATTTAATGTGGAGAAAAGCAAGGCTTTACATCTGTATAAACAGAGGCATAGAATCAAAATCATGTGAAGTATTAGTACTGCTTTATAAATCCTTAGTAAGACCACACCTGGAATACTGCATCCAGTTTTGGTCACCACATTACAAAAAAGATGATGAGACTTTGGAAAAAGTGCAAAGAAGAGCAACTAAGATGATTAAGGGCCTGGAGACAAAAACTTGAAGAATGGTTGCAGGAATTGTGTATGGCCAGTCTAGAGAAAAAAAGGACTAAGGGTGACATGATAGCAGTATTATGAATAGCACTCTAAATGCTGCTTATGCCAGCAGGTTCTATAATGCTTGCTTCTGACTTGCAAGGGGGCAGGCAAGCATGTTCTTCTGCATCCTTCTCCAGCAAGTCTAACTGGATGAAGAACATAAACCCTTGATACCTTTGCTGGACCTCCCTATGAAACATTGAGAGATAATCTTGTTGTTTTTCTATCTCCGATGCAAAGATAGAAGAATATGGACTTGGTCTTCATATTAAATTAGTGATATGGAATGACTAAATTAATTTTTCAAAATTTAAGTGTAATGCAATTGCTACTACATATTTAATAACTTGAATCTTCTTTTTCCTTTGTTGTGTGCCAGGCCTGTACAGATCTTTTATCCCACCAGAAGCAACTTACAGTTGGCCTCCCACCTGAGCCCCGTGAAAAAACAATTATAGCGTATGTGAACCTCTCCATCTTAAATCAATGTCTTATTTTTCATACTTCTTGACAGCTATATTATAGGATTGTCTAGAAAGTATTTTAGTAGTAAAAGTATTAATTTAGGAAGCATGATTCATGTCTGAGATCATACAGGATTTTAGCCAAGTTGTTAAATATATAATAGCAAAAAATTGTCCTTTTCATTAGCAGCACCACTGTTGTGGCTTGATAGTCAAGAAAAAGCTTGAAAGAATGGAACCATTTTTTCCCAATTACATGTAACTGAATACAAAATCAATTCTAGAAAAGGAGGATTTTTTCAATGTATTCTACAGTTTCAGATTTATTAACTGTCCTGGGAATCAGGAACAACTATGAGTTCAAAACAGGTAAGTTAGTCATTTGGTAGAGATAGGGAAAGATTCTCATTCTGTAAGTTTACTTTTCTCCAGTCTTAGGCTGCATAAAGGCAGGCTTTCTTTTACAAGTCATTTAGAGGGCAAAAAAGATTAAAACCAAGCAACACAGCCTGCTAGACTTCTAGCCATCTAATAAAAATTGCAATCTGATAATTTGGAAGAGTAATTTATAAGGCTAAGGTACTGAAAAGTCTTCTTGAAAAATATCCATAGAGTTACTGACAGAGTTCTGCTTATGCCTTTAATAAATTCAATTTCCATAGACCTTTGCCTCCTGAAAAGCTGATCAAACTAATATACGAAGCCAGTGGCCAGGATATCAGCATTGCAGTCCTTACACAGGTAACATGAACAAAAAGCCTTGCTAATGTTTTTGAATACATTATTTTATTATTGCCATTGTGTGGATAGAGATCTCTAAAATGAATTCCACTTCTCTTCCCCAATCCTGGCAGGAAATTATAGTGTACCTGGCCATGTATGTCCGGTCACAACCTAATCTCTTTGCAGAAATGCTCAGACTCCGCATTGGGCTCATTATTCAAGTGATGGCAACAGAACTTGCTCGCAGCTTGAATTGTTCAGGTAAGGCTACTTTCCTATTACTCTGGAATCAAAGAAGGGATTCTAAGTATATTTCAGAGGTGGATGACAATAGCAGATTTGCATATAATAAGTATAGTGGAAAGGAGTCAAAAATGGAGGAAATAGATAGAGAACTTCCAGAGAAAGTAGGAGAAGATGATGGGTAAAGGACAATAGAAAGTATATTAAGGGAGTAATACACTCATAGGTAATACTTTTTTATTTTATTTTTTTGCAATAAACCTTTTATTGTTTTATCAATGTATAAAGTACAAAATAAAAATAAAAATAGGAAATTAAGGGAAGAAAAAAGAAGGGAAAGAAAATGTGTGGTACAAGGGAAGAAAGAAAAAGGCATTGACTTCCGACTCTTTTTAGCACAACCTCAACTTTTACCACATTAGTATATAACTAGCCATTTCTATAACAACAAATCTAATAGGCAAAACCAAAGTTAAAGTTTCATTTTTTTATCAGAAGCACAAAATCCAGAAGTGATATCCAAATAAAAAGCATAAATATATTCTCTTCTTTGCATAGAATAGCGGTTCTCAACCTATGGGTCGCGACCCCATTTGGGGTCGATCGACCATTTTTCGGGGGTCACCAAAGGTGGCGATCCGCCATTTTCTTCTCTCAGGGGGCAGCGCCACGCAGGCGCGCCACGCATGGGGGGCGCCGCGCATGCGCGCCGCACATGGGGCCACCGCCGCGCATGCACACCACGCATGGGGCCCCGCGCATGCGTGCCACGCATGGGGGCGGTGCCCCCATGTGCGCGCTGCCACGCATGCGCATAACATTTGTGTGACAGGGGTCGCCGTCACACAAACGTTGAGAACCACTGGCATAGAACAACCAATTTAACCATTTCTGCTTTATCTTCTTTGCTGTTGAAATAATATGTATTTCTATTTGCACTTAATAATATTTATAAATTATCACCATTTATATTAACAAAATCCATGGTATTCTTTCAGATTATTTAACCTTAAAGGGAAAATATTTTTTTATCCAGTTTTAAACACTAAGCTTTTTTAAAAAAACATTTCTAAAATTAAAACATTCTCATGCATCTTTTTTTAAAACTTCCTCTTGGCATACATATTTTAAAGTTTACTTTCAAACCAATAAAATTCCAGCTACAATTAACTCATTAAATTTAGATCACTCCTTCTAAGTTACCCTCATAGAATAATTTTTCTTCTTGTATACATCCTTTTTAAAGGTCTAGATTTTTCTTTAAGCTAATATATCTTTTTCTTTAACTTTTTCTTAACATATTTTCAAATACACTTTCAATAATATTTTACAAACTTTAGGAATTACTTAAGCCTTATATATAAAGAAAAAATACATTTTCAAATTTTAGATTAAGACTTTCAATTACAAATATCAAACCGATGGAAATCCATCCTAATTCTAATTGACTCATTAAGTTTAAGTCACTCCTTCCAGTTTGTCTTCATGGGATAAAATCTTTTTCTTCTCTGGAATATTTGTCAAGTACTTATAAGCTTTTGTTTTTCTCAAGGATTTCTCAACCTTGTTAATATCTATAAGGAGAAGGTTATTTTAAAATTTGTCCTTTTAAAAGTTGCAAATTTTCTTGGAGCTCTTCTTTCAATTGTGTTGGGAATCTTCTATTTAGCCATCATAATAAAAACTGGTGTCAGGTTTATATTCCAAAATTACAGTTGACTCCTCTGCATTGTCAGCTATTTGTGAAATTGCCTCAGTGGTTTGGTGATTTTCTACACATATTTTCATCTCTGAAGTAGTTTTGAATAGTCTTTTTAAAATCCTTGGAACGTAGCTGATCAGTAAACTGATATATTTTATTTAAAGATTTTTCAAATACATCTCTAATAATTTGCTCCTCTATTTTCTTAACTCCTTCTTTAGTCAAAGAGTAGCTTTTGTAAGTTACTTAAGAATTGCTGGCCAATTAGGAATCATAAAAATTGGAGAGTTTTGGTTTCAGTCATCCACAGCAGATCAAGCTACAAATTACTAAAAAGAATAAACTAAAACCCAATTTTCTGCCCTTATATTTCCTCATCAATTTTTTTAAAAGATAATTCACACTTCCTTAGTTTAGCTTGCCTAAGCAGCCGTGTTCCTTGTTGTTTAACGAGAAGAAATCCCCAAAATGGCGCAGATCTTCAAAAAGAAATCTTTTAGCTTAATAAAGATTAATAGTCCTTAAAAATTAAGAAATGAAATGTACAACATGCTATCTGTTTGAAAAATAAATTCCAAAACTGTTGCTTCTTCAACCATGAACTGATTGCAACCCTACCCCCAACTTTAGGCACACAACCTACTTCAAAGCGCAGCTCCAGAAGCTACTTGCAGACCTGTTGCTTTATTGGAGGCTCTTGAGGGATAATTCTAAATAATTCTTTCTCTAACCCAGGAGAGCCATATAAACTAAAAGAATGCTAATTCCTTCTGTTAATAGTTGAAGCAGCTACATTCCTGGGAAAATCCCCTCAGGGATCTATTCAGTTGGCCATCTTCACCGGAAGTTCATTTTTTTATTTTTGTTAACTTACACTGTTAATTGACAAGATATTTTTGGGATCCCTTGATACTGCCTGTTCTTGCCTTCTGAGCATTTGACCCAATGGTGATTACAATTTCCCCTGTTAATTTTCTCTGTTCCTTCTTCAAAGAATATAATTTCAAGCAAGTTATAAAATCTGACGTTTCTATTGCTTGGATTTATATTTGCCTTTATAGTGGTTATTTTTCTGAGCAAATAAATAAATGACCTAGTATAACATGGAGCACAGATATATAATGGCTAGAGTTATAATAAAGGCAGTGGTCTTAATGTAATTATTACATAGATTAAAAACAATCCAGTAATTATATAATAACTGTTACAGAACTTAAAGTCTTTCATCTGGATAATATGGCTTCTTTTTCAATATCAGGTTGAGTTTGCAACTAAATGCATTAATGGATTGCATTGAAATTCCAAGGAGATAAGACCTCATATACCATAGAGAGGATTTACCATGCACAGGATTACAAGCTCAATTATTTTTTCCTGCAGAATCTTTGCAACCAGATGTTCTTTTTCACAAGCTACAGCTTCTCTAATTCCCAGATAACAAAGCATAACTAGAAATAATTTGTAATCCATACACAAGAGAGCACCAGTTTGAAGAAAGATATTCTACCTGTTGTGTCTATGTCTCATATTTTACTGTGGAAAAAAAAAGAAAAATCCATTGGCTTGCTACTTGTCCCTCTATCTCACAGCTTCTCATGTGCTTGACAAGACTGCAACAGATTTTCTAATAAAACAGTCAAGTTAAATAGTTTTCATTGGGATTTCTGTGGTTGATACCATATGCTCCAAATTCCATTTTCAGAAATAGTCCAAGTAAAGCTTCAGTACAGGAAATATTTTGTTATATACAGTGAGAGAAAAAATTATTTGATCCCCTGCTGATTTTGTACATTTGCCCACTGACAATGAAATGATCAGTTTATAATTTTAATGGTAGGTTTATTCTGAGAGACAGAACAAAAACAAAAAAATCCAGAAAAATGCATTTCAAAAAAGTTATAAATTGATTTGCATTTTAATGAGTAAAATAAGTATTCAATCCCCTATCAATCAGCAAGATTTTTGGCTCCCAGATGTCTTTTATACTGGTAACGAGCTGAGCTAATCTCAGCTTGTTACCTGTATAAAAGACATCTGTCCACAGAAGCAATCGTCAATCAGATTCCAAACTCTCCATGATAGCCAAGACCAAAGAGCTGTCCAAGGATGTCAGGGACAAGATTGTAGACCTACACAAGCCTGGAATGGGCTACAAGACTATTGCTTGGTGAGAAGGTGACAACAGTTGGTGCGATTATTTCCAAATGGAAGAAACACAAAATAACTGTCAGTCTCCCTCAGTCTGGGGTCCATGCAAGATCTCACCTCATGTTTCAATCTCACCTCAGTTTCAATGATCATGAGAACGGTGAGGAATCAGCCCAGAACTACATGGCAGGATCTTGTCAATGATCTCAAGGCATCTGGGACCATAGTCACCAAGAAAACAATTGGCAACACACTATGCCATGAAGGACTGAAATCCTGTAGCGCCCACAAGTTCCCCCTGCTCAAGAAAGCACATGTACAGATCCGTGTGAAGTTTGCCAGTGAACATCTGAATGATTTAGAGGAGAACTGGGTGAAAGTGTTGTGGTTGGATGAGTCCAAAATTGAGCTCTTTGGCATCAACTCACCTTGCCGTGTTTGGAGAAGGAGGAATGCTGCCTGTGACCTCAAGAACACCATCTCCACTGTCAAACATGGAGGTGGAAATATTATGCTTTCAGGTGTTTTTCTGCTAAGGGGACAGGACAACCTCACTGCATCAAAAGAACGATAGATGGGCCATGTAACATCAAATCTTGGGTGAGAACCTCCTTCCCTCAGCCAAGGCATTGAAAATAGGTCATGGATGACTCAAAACACACGGCCAAGGCAACAAAGGAGTGGCTCAAGAAAAAGCACATTAAGATCCTGGAGCGGCCTAGCCAGTCTCTAGGCCTTAATCCCATACAAAATCTGTGGAGGGAGCTGAAGATTCGAGCTGCCAAACGTTGGCCTCAAAACCTTAATGACCTGGAGAGAATCTGCAAAGGGGAGTGGGACAGAATCCCTCCTGAGATGTGTGCAAATCTGGTGGCCAACTACAAGAAACATCTGACCTCTGTGATTGCCAACAAGGGTTTTGCCACCAAGTACTAAGTCATGTTTGTGAAGGGGTCAAATACTTATTTCACTCATTAAAATGCAAATACATTTATAACTTTTTTAAAAGCGTTCTTCTGGATTTTTTTGTTGTTATTCTGTCACTATTAAAATAAAGCTACCATTAAAATTATAGACTGATAATTTTGTTGTCAGTGGGCAAAGTACAAAATCAGCAGAGGATCAAATAATTTTTTCCTCACTGTAGCTAAATAAAAGGCTAAGCTCTAGGTGTCAAAAGTGAAATACTCTTTTGAGATATAGGTTTGAGCCAGGGGAGGGGGAAAAGTAGTACTTTATTTTATGGGCACAACATGATATTTTTTGATGATGGAATTATAGGTAGGATAACAATGAGAAAAAATGTTAAAATTATCTTCCTGAAAACAATTGCACTAGCTATTTATTTTTACATGATAAGGAACTGACTGCAATGTTCATCATACTTTTACTAAGCTGAGCAATAACTTTATCCCTGCAAAATGAATGCTCTTGAGAATATGTTTTCATTCATTTTACTTGCCCTTGAAATTTAGGGTCTTATTTTTTCCCCCTACAGGTGAAGAAGCCTCTGAAAGTTTAATGAATCTGAGTCCCTTTGATATGAAAAATCTCCTTCATCATATTCTCAGTGGAAAAGAATTTGGAGTCGAAAGGAGCAGTAATATATGCACATATATATATATACACACACACACACATACATATATGTGTAGCATTCTTATTTTCTTATTTTAAAAATCCTCTTTTGTGTATTTGAAGAGTTTTTTGGTATCTTTCCCTTTTCTTCTCCATCCTCAGTGCGTCCCCTTGATTCTTCTACATCCAGCCCTGCTATATCTATCCATGAAGTAGGTCACACTGGAGCAACAAAGACAGAAAGAAGTGGCATTACGAGGCTGAAGAGTGAGATGAAGCAGGTGAACACACGTTTCCTTTTTGCTTAGCTTTAGGCAAGAGCAATACCACTTAGACTTATGTACAGCTTCATGGTGCTTTACAGCCCTCTCTAAGCTGTTTACAGAGTTGGCATATTGCCAATAATCTGGGTCCTCATTTTACCGACCTTGGAAGGATGGAAGGCTGAGTCAACCTTCAGCCAGTCAGGATTGACACTCCAGGGCTTTGGGCAGCATTAGCCTGCAAATACTGCATTCTAAACCACTGCACCACCACGGCTCTCTTTAAGCATCTTAAGACAGAAAACTATTACTTTATGGTGGCTACAACCCATCAGTAACTTTGACCTAAGCACTTCTTAATTTTTGTATATATCTTTCCTGGGTGCCCAGGATTGTATATTAGTTTCTGCATCCACCAGGGATTTGGAACTACACCAACATTGTCATATGTCATTATTTTTTATATATTTTAATTTATTATTATATCCCATGTTTATTATTTTTATAAATAACTCAAAGGGGTGAACATACCTCATGCTCTTTCCTCTTCCTATTTCCCCCACCACAACAACCCTGTGAAGTGAATTTGAGAGAAAGTGACTGGCCAACAGTCACCCAGCCAGCTTTCAACAGTTTTCTGGTTTCTAGGCTGGTACCTTAATCACTAGGCCAAATTTATTTACCCAAAGACTTGTTAAATGAGTGTATGAAAAATTGAAATAGTGATAATGATGATATAAGAATGCCACTGTTGATCACAGTCTCTTCAGGCTGATGGGCTTTCTGGAGCAATGCTTAATATTGCATGAGCAACTGAAAAAGGGAAGTTTACCCTTTATCATTATTTTACAAACACTTTGTAAAAGAAAAATACTTGTGATATCTCTGAAATGATATTTGTAACTTGCAGGTTGCACTTATTGTACTACCCTTATTCATAATTATAGACTATTTAATGTTTATACCATTATTAATATAACTATTGACAATGGTTTTTTCCCCTTTTTCTAGAAACATAGGAGACTAAGTAGTAATGAACAGGTGAAATGAACCATCATCTCTCTATGCACATGAGGCTGTTAAATCTGCATGCTGTTCTGTGGTATCGCTCAACTGCATTTGCAGATGCATGTGATAAAATATTAAAAATTATTAGTAAAATTACTAATACATGATTATGAGGCACATGTGTAATTTGAAGCTTTTATGGGCTTGCTCTGCTTATGTGGGCTACAGACTGTTTCCAGATTCACTAATTCAAGGCTGTTTTCTTGAATCTATAATATTTTTGTAATTTGTTACTGTAGCATAGCAGCACTTATCATTCTATAGTAGCAATTTTCTCAGTGCCATTTCACTATGTTTGCACATTTCAATATGAAAAGGGTAAAGATGACTAGAAAAACGTGTATGATTTAGGGCCAATTAACAAGCCAGGACTATCAAGAATTCCTTTTGTCTTTTGACTCTTTGAGAAGTAGAGATTCAGCCACCCAGAGCTCTTGAAGTTTCTGTATTTGCTATATCTTTTTACTATTTCTTTCCCGACCGGAAAGTGATAGTGGAAATAAATACGATTTAACAACTTTTTTTTTACACTGTTTAGAACCGCTGTCTCAATTATTAGACATACCCCCACCAAGGGAATAAAGAAAGTTGTCTTTGGGGCTATCTTGCTCAATAGTATTATCTACACTGACTGGCAGATTTCAAACAAGGTCTAACCAGTCTTACCCAGAGAACTTCAAGAATTGAATCTGACATTTCTTGGCATATTCTGTCTTTGAACTAAAGGTAGTCCTAAGCTTACAACCACAACTAAGCCACAACTGAGCTTATCAAAAATTGATAAGTATAGTTGTTAAGTGAGTTTTGCCCCATTTTACAATCTTTCTTGCCACAGCAGTTAAGTGAATCACTGCAGCTATTAAATTAGTAGCATGATTGAATCTGGCTTCCCCATTGTCTTTTCTTGTCAGAAAGTTGCAAAAGGTGGTCACATGACCCCAGGACTCTGCAATCATCAAAAGTATGAACCAATTGCCAAGCATCTAGATTTTGATCACATGACCATGGAGATGCTGCAACAGTCATAAGCGTGAAAAGCAGTCATAAGTAACTTTTTTCAGTGAAGTTATAACTTTGAATGGCCACTATGAGTTGAGGATATTTTTTCCTACATACAAGTCCAATTATTTAGAAATGATTTACCTGAACCTAATCATGATTAGGAATTATTTTTCCTATAACACTATTACCAGATGTTTACGTAATGCTCTTTTTTAAAAAAAAAATCTCAAAATGTATGTGGCCATACATGTATATTCCACTTCTCTGTAATGTGAGTATATTAACTGTTTACTGTGAAATAATTTTCATTAGAAGTCTTCCATTACAGGTATTATTGGATTACAGTATAAACTGATTAGTGGGATGGGGTGGTTGTAAAAGAATGACTTTCTGAAAGTCAGGACACTTAACAGGAGTACAACAGATCCAAGTTTAGAATTTTGACGTTTTACTTAGATTTATCTTCATTTTAAAAGAATTTTTACTTGTGTACTTCCCAGGTTATTGGGAGTCGAGTGATATATAAATTTTAATAATAATAAATAATGACTTAGGGAAGAATGGTGAAAACTTATATAGTGAATATATCTTTTGCTTTAAATTTATATAAGCTTTAGTCTTTAAAGAATACATAGTGCTTCTTTCATCGTTCACCATGGGATGCCCCCCCAAATCCCAAAACCGGATTTTTAAGGATGGAACTCATACTTATCTAATCACAGCCTTCGAAAGCCAGAACAGACCCTATGAAGCAATTGCTGCCTTTGCCAGAATGATATAGAAAAGGGGCAATTGTGATTCTGCTTTCATCTGTTTGACCCTCCCATTTCCTGAATGCAGATACCACTGCTTTGCAGCAAATTGGTGGTTTGTTAATATATTTGTGTCCTGGCCTTTTTTCCAAAAATTAGAAATAGTATTTTAGATTTGGAATCAACTTCTATGCCAGTTTGATAGACTTTCTCAAATCTCTCTTCAGGAATCTAGTCTTTCCATTTTGCATTTAGCAATGAGTAGCTTAGAACCTCAGCAAGGAGAACATGCAAAACTAGAGTTAAAATATGGAGCAAATGAATTCCTCTCTGTGGTTCTGTGAATTTAAAATTCATGAAAAAAGATGTACTGAATTGGTATTTGCAGAGAAAGAAGAGAAAGCGGCTTCTCAGAAATGATTTACTTTTTTATATTGTTGCACTCCTAGAAGATTCATATGATTTACAACATGGATAAAACAACACCACACACACACACACACACACAGACACACACGAATAATTTTATTTAACCCTTGCATTTTCAGCAAAGTGATCCATTAACTTCAATTTTTGCAGTAATCTGGTCTTTGACATTGCATTTGCATGCATCTTCTTGGTATAGGCCAAGATTTTGATCTTTATTGCAAATTTGCTTCATATTTTAAAGTTTGTGGATTTCATTCATTATTTCGTACATCAATATTCTCAGTAACAGTATTGGACACAAATTCCAGAAGTATGTCAAACAGAATAGAATATATTTTCATTCAGGCACAATGAAAATATTCAGTTTTCTCTAATACTACTGAAAGTACAGTAATGTAACCATTTAGCAGACATTAGCAAAGGGAGAAATGAGCGTTTTGAGTTTTATTCTTTTTTAACGCATACTTATTTTATCCATATTTTGTTGATTTTACCTACTGATTATTTTAATATGTTTTGTATTTCTGTTTTATAGTTCTTCTATGGGGGCCATTCCACATCCAGCAGCATGTATTCATCCAGGTCTATGGTAATCTATCATTCAGAAACTTAAAATCTCTCTTTTCCCTTACTATGGAGAGGCACATAGCTAAGATCAACTGGCCTTAATTTCTCAAGATATTGTAATGTTTTTCTTTACAGTGAAAGTCATACAAATTATTAATTACAAATTAAGCTTTTATGATGTATTATATACATCATGTGATTGGAATTACAGGGCATGTAGATTTTCCAGTAACAAAAGCTAGAAAAGGGACAAAATTGTATAAAGTAACAGTTTATGCTCCCTATTAATCTGTACACTTTCTTTAATTAGTAATATTGGTTGTAATGCTATCAGAGAAATGAATCCCAGAATATATAATCTAAATTTATTTTATTAAAATTTATTTTTTTATTAAAATGATTCATTATGTGAACTCATAATTTGCCACGTGCTTATAAAATTAAACAGTAGAAAATGAGTTTCTATTAATTAAATAAAAAATATTTTCACATTTGGCACAGGGATAAATTGACATAATCTCTTTCCACATACAAAGATGCAATTATCTAAATACTAAAATCAAATAAGAATCAGAAACTATTATAATACCTAATTCCATGAGCACAAGGGCAATCTCAGAGGTCTAAACCCAAAATATGTATATAATCCTTTTAAAATGTGATTTAATATAACTATTATTACATTTCGTAATGCCAAATTACATAATAATAAATCCAGTGTGAATGGTCAGTCTGGGTCAATCTGAAATTCTACTGATATGAGAGAAGAATACTTTATTTTTCTTTCCCAATTCCTTCCTTTCCATCAGAAAAGAAATTGTATTGGAATAGGCTTTCACCTAGATTGAAACATTGATTTGCAATGATTTATTAGTAGAAGAATTTTAGCAATTTTAGGTACAAACAAAAAAATCCCAGTACTTAGGGCTATAATTGCTTCAGTGCTGGCACATAAGGTGTCTCGGTGTCGGCTCTGCTGAATAGCTTTTTCAGTGTACATAGTCCTCAACAAAACTGCTTTGCTCAACGACTGCAACCCCAGGACTACCAGTTGTGGTCATTAAGTAGTTGCATAAGATGTTAAGCAGAGTGCAGGAGTGCCTCATGGGTTGGGGGAGTCCTTGGGAGACCCGATGCAGGCTACAAGACCCACTAATATGTGGAAACCTGCCACAGCCCTGGACCTGGTCCCTATCCCTCCATGCCTGGGGAGCAGATCCCTGAGGAGCTAAAATCCATGGACAGGCAGCTCTTTGAGCTAGTTCCCAGACACAAGAGGGAATCTTTTCAGCAGGTGGTAGTGGCTTGCCACATTCTCTGCTGGTTTCCCCATTAACTTTCTGGGGAAGACAGCAGAGAAGATTGCAAATAGTGATCATGTGATCATGGGGCACTTAGCAGGCAGTTTTAAGTATGAACAGGTTCCTAGCACCTAGAGCACTTTCATGTGAGTGGCAAAAGAGTTGGCGTGATGTTTTCCACTGGTTGGAAGTACTTTACAGGTTGTAAAGCACCCTTTCTGAGGCTGCCTGTCAGATGCCTATCTTTGCTTTCTTTGACGTTCACTAGCAACTGCCATAACCAAGGGGGAGGGAGCATTTGGAGGGGAAGAGTGCTGGAAGTATGAAAGAATGTTGTGGGAATTTGAGGGACTATGGACAATAACAGGAACCAGCGGTGTCAAACCAAGCCATCTTCCTGCCTCCAAGGATGCCGGCTCCGGGAAAGGAATTTACAGCAGCGTCTAAGACACCAGGTTCCCAAAACATTGGAACAGAGCCTGACTGGACTACTCTCACAGGGGAGGGTTTTGGACATAGGGACTTGCTTTCAATATATGCTTTTCGTACAGTTTTTCTTTAGAGCTTGCCTAGCTCATGCTGCACTCAGCATCTCTAGTAAAAGTACCTTTTCTCTAACACCTATGGAGTCAAGGGTCATTCAGGGAGCAGGCTTTAGCTAGTCTGACACTGCCATTATTTCAAAACATTGTTAAGCGAATGGTTGTACTTCAAGGACTATTTATATCTGACAGCATATATCAGGGGTGTCACACTCATAACATCACGTGACGTGTCGCGACATATTGTGACTTTTTTCCATTGCTGGCAATGGGGTGGGCACGGTTTCAGCATGATGCATCCGGCCTGCGGGCCAGCAATTTGACACCCCTGGCATATATCATTCAAATGATTTTAGTGGGTTGGGGATAGATTTGTTTCCTTCTTCTCTGATCTAGGTTTAAATAGAATTAACATAGATCAGTAATTCAATTCTCAAAGCATAACACTATACATCAGAATAAATCAGCCTTGCAAAGCATGAGGTTTTTCATAGGATATTTTTATATTTCTGAGGAAGTGTGCAGAGATGAGATAGTTGCAACATCTGCAAATTATTCATTGTTCTATCTAGCCCAGTGTAACCCATTGATTGGCAGCATCTGTCCAGGCTCTGATGCAAGAGTTTTCAAATGCTACTGGAGATGCCAGATAATACTATCAAAACCTTTATTTTGATTCCTTATAAATGATATAGTTAACATATATGTTCTGACATTTTGCATATTGTAGTAAACCTATCAAGAAGTTTACTTTATGGTTGACTATTTAATACCTGATGGTATAGTCCATATCCAGGTACTCTGATAACAGTCACCGTATGGGATAGTGTAAAATTGGTCATGAGACTTTGAGCTTGAGCTATCAGATTTTCTCAAGGTTAACATCTGTGGAGGAGAAAATCATTTACTATATATCATCTTGAATTCTTGGAGGAAAGGTGGGCTGAATATTAAACTAAATAAAGAAGATTTTATTTTCATTTCCAAAATATACTAAAAGTTGTCTAAGTGATCATTCTGCCTTTACTTGAAGTGAATTTAGAAGTTTTTGCTTCTTAAAATTATGATTTTATGTATGAAGATCCATATCTGTAATAGTTGTATAAGAACATTTTAGTATGTGACATTTATCCAATATGCCTTTTCCTACAACTTCCAAATACTCAGGAGTTCTGTCTCATCAGCTTGATTATTTTCACTGGCAATGTTTAAAATCATTTAATAGAATTGCATTAAGGATTTTACTGTGTATCTAGAATAATGTTTTATCGGTTGAAATGATTCTTTTGTACTTATTTCAATTGTATTTTAAATATTCAATAAATTATCATTATATATATTAAAGAAACAAAGAACTGAAACTGATCGACCTGTCTTAATCCTAATTTTACTCTAATCTTCTCCAACACAGTGCCATCAAGATGTATTGGATTACCATGCCCATCATCCATATCCCAGCATGGCCAATGGCTATGCTGTCTGATAATGATAAAGATTTCAATCCAAAACATTTGGAGGGGACTGAAGTGGAGAAGAATTTTTAAGTAAAGCAAACTACTCTTCTATCACTTCCAGGAGGAGATTTCATAATAATAAAATTTGATAGTTGTGTCAAATTTTATAATAAATTTGACACAACTATCAAAAATGCTTCTTTTGTTTGCTCCTGAAGCATGGATGGTATCTTAAAGAAAATCTAGAAAAATATGCTGTGTCAAATGCGGCCGCTCTAAAAGGTCCTTAACTGAGATCTGAGATGTAATGCAAATTCTAACAATGGAAACCAAACTTCTTTTTTCTTTCTGCCATTACAAATTCTGTGAAACATTTTGAAAAATATTGTTGATTTATATTGTTGTGAGCTGGCTGGGGAATTCTGGGAGTTGAAGTACACACTGCTTAAAGTTGCTGAGGTTGAAAAACATTGGTCTAAGCTAAGTAAGGCTAGTTGGTGTAGCACAGCACCTAAAGAATGTATCCTTAGAAATTGTATTCTCCAGCGGGCCAGAGTTCTTCATAAAATGCCTGAAGACCTTAGTTTAGCATACATAATACAAAAAATATATACATTTATAATCAATATTGTATCTAGTTAAATGAATGTAATATTTTGTAATTAATGTGCTGATATATGTTTATCATGATATAATTGCTTCATTATTGGAAGCTCATCAAAACTTAACTTAGGAATGGCAACTGAGGTATAAATTACCTCACAAAAGAATCTCTCCCGATTCAGTAAAGGGGAGATTGTAGAAATTAATAAATGTTTTATTTCAATTTTGCATTCAATATGCAGAATTGAGCATTTTACGGCACCTGGACCTCATCCAACCCTTTGGCTATCCATGTCCAGTGTGTGGTCAATTGGAAATCAGAAATCAAACATAAATAAGCATGCTACAGGGGGTGAGAGAAGAAGTCAAGTTGAGTCCGGCTCTGTGCAGTCGCTGTGCACTCCTTCAGTCAGCTGGCGGTCTCAGGAGGGCAAGGAGAGAAAGTGCTTTTCTGTACCTGGCAATGCTCATCCCTCTCCTGGCGCAGACTGTGGAGGTGGCAGTGTTCATCATGTGAGGGGATCCAGGCTCTGGCACCTACAGCCACCTCAGTTGAAGTGTGGCCTTAGGGTGAGTGGGGGGACCACAATTAGGAGATATTGGTTTGGCCTTCCATAACAATCCCAGTTCCTCTTGTGAACCCTTGGAAAAATTAATTGCCCACCCGTGGCCTTTTCTTAGGCACAGAAACCAACTTTTTTCTTTTTGTCCAACCTACCTCACATTGTTGTGGGGGAAATAGTTGAAGGGAGCATTATGTATGCTGTCTAGAGTTAGACAAAGTAAAAGCAGGATATAAATCTAAGAAATAAATAAGCCTCAGTCCTTTATTATCCTTGGTGAGGCACACTTTATTCTGCTCATGCAAAGCAATAGGTGGCGGAATAGCACAATAATCCCCAAAAATAGGTTATGGAAAAAAGCATTTTAAATAATTAACTTCTCCATTTTTGTGCTGATTGTCCATTTCAATAAATGCATAGTATAGAATAGGGTAACAGATAGACCTTTGAAATACAAGGATGTTAGTCACTGGTCAGAATAGATGTTTTGTTCTTAACCGTCACATTCTCATAACTAATTAAAGTATGTGAGCTGTTTAAATATTTTAAATAAAGTACAGTTTAATTTTGCTAATTTATATACAGTTAATAAAGCTATGTTAGCTTTGAAATGTTAGCTTACATGAGCACATCTGCTATTACTGTAATTATATCAGCCACATTGGTTTTCAGGTTTCTGAATGAGGCTGGGGGGGGGAGTTATGGTGGTTTTAATAAAATGTCCATGTCTTTTCATATAACCAGCAATCTCATTATCTAGCTTGATGGGGCTATAAATATTAGATCTATATTGTGGACATAGCTCCTCATTCAACGTTGCCAACAAATGTTCAAGAAATTCTTGACAGATTTTAAAAAAGAAAGGCATATGAAAAAAAAAAGATTGCATTAACAAGAGAAAATAGGCTGGGCATGCACTGAAGATATGAGGACAGGAATGGCTTCTACAAGCATTCTTTCTTTGGGGCATCAGAGAGGTGTTTCTGAGAAATTGGTGTTTCTGTTGCCTTACGGGATTAATTTTGTCTTTTCTACAGAGATGCAGTAGCCCATCTTCTCCTACTAGTACATCATCCCTAACTGGGTCAGTTGGACACTTTATTAGCTGGGGTGACCGACAAGGGCAGTGGCTTCGCAGGAGACGGCTTGATGGTGCCATTAATAGAGTCCCTGTGGGTTTCTATCAGAAAGTGTGGAAGATTCTTCAGAAGGTAATTGGAAAAAGCCAGAAGGCAGAACAATGTTGCTTGATAATACTGCCATGTGAATTTAATGTGCATTGTTACATTTGGAATCTAGCTACTTGGTTTAAAAAACCTTAAAACAGTCAGTGAAATTTCTGGCTAAACTTATTATATTGAAATATTTTGAAATGTGTTTTCAAGTAGTTATGAATAAAATAAGGATACTTGATTTTTTATTTAAAAATTCAGTGTTCATTAAAATAGAAAATATATATTTTCTGAAAATATTTTCAGAATATTTTTTTCCTTTTGAGTTTTTTTTTTAAATCTATGGTACATCCTTGTTTGAATTAGATAGAACTCATTCAAGCATTTGTAGGTATACCAAATCACAATTTTAAATTGCTTTCACCAGAGTTATTTTGATCCCTAACACTTTCACACATTTAAAAAAAATCTTGATCATTCAAAAAATGCAAAGTAAGGTTAAATGTAAAAAGTTAAGAGTCAAAACTTTCCCCTTTTTACAATAAATGGAGGAGAGGCAAAATACACAGTATAATGGAGAACCATTTGACAGCAATAAGCTCCTTAAAATGACAGATGTCTTTTTTTTAAAAAAAAAACACCTTTTATTAGTTTTTTAATTCTTAAACAAAAGTACTCAGGACACACCGTGGTGTTTGGGTAATCAAACAATCAATAATAAAACCATATATAAATAACTCAACTCAATACAATCAATGTACCCTCTCTATTTCCCTCAAATAGCATAGTACATTTAAAATGTTCCATTTCTAATTTAAATTTCTATAACTGCTAAACCTGTTTTAAAACTTTGTAAGTTTACAATTGCCATAATCAATTTTAACTTTAAATCAACAAATTATCAATTCAGGTTTCCCATTCAAATATATTCTAATTCTTAATTTTTCATATCCCTCATTTTATCACAAGTCTCATTCATTTCTTCTTCCACTACACAATACATATCATAATTAAGATAAAATATTAATCTACCCTATACATATATAATCCATCAATCGATCAATCTCTTTAACATAACAAAATAATATTAAGCCTTAACTCATTTCAATTCATTAAACAAAATTCAAATTTCATCCAATTGATTATCATGCCTTATCACATCTAAGTTATCATACAAAAACATCATCTTACTAATTTAAAACATTCAATTAATTATTGAAACAATCCAAATCTAAAAAGCCAATGTTTTTTCCATTCCAATACATAATGATTTTCATGAAAATAAATCTATTATTCCAAAAAGTACATTCTTAATCTATTTAAGACATCTGTTCTAATAATCACCCTCCTATTTTTTTTTCTTACTTCTAACTCTGAATCTTAATCCTTAAAACTGTCCATACATCAACATTGCCTTTTAATCCATTACACAATTTTAAATTTCTCTTTTCAGTCTTATTCTGGCTTTTTTTCTGTGCCAGGCAGGTTTCCATAACCAAGCTTCCCTTTCTGCCAGTAGATCTCTCTTTGCTTGTAGTGCCCTTTGAAATGATAGGAGTCCATCTTCTGCATTAGGCAGCTATTTCTCTCATCCTCAAAGCTTTGTTGCTTTAAAGATTCCAGTCTCAATCTTTGATTCTTCTGATCCTCAAAGTTGTAGATGGAATTTTTATAAGATAAAATAGATTCCTCTTTTATCTCAGTTGTTTCCTCTTCTAATATGTTTTGATTTATAGAATGGTCAGATGTAGTCTGGAGATCAGTTTGAAGGTTTGATGTGAGACTTCTGGATCTTAATTCTGTAGTAAACTCTTTCATTGTAGCACATATTTCTGCAGTAGCCTCATAAATCTTTTCCAATATAAGTTTGCAGTTTAATTGTAGATGAGCTTTCTCCATTTTGATAGTAATTAAAGAGAGTCTCTCTTTTTTTCTTGTGGAGGCTGTATTTAATAAAAGTTAAGCAGTAAAAATGACAGATGTCTTAATGAGAACTTAATGAAACAAATGAAATGACGTGTTTGTTTGACAAACTTCTCAGGGTAAAATTGCATATTTAGCAGAATTAACTGAAAATACTCCTGTTTATTCTGGTTACCCTTTCTGTTCTAAAATATTTGGTGCTTGCTAATTTTTTATAAAAAATAATTCCACTAAAATTATCATGATTTTATTATTCGTGCAAAATATCAACTTCTTAATACTCTTAGTGCCATAAAGAGCAAGTAAAATTTGTTTTATAGACAAAATGTGACAAAAAGAGAGAAGCTGGTTTTGTGTTTCAAAAACTATGCTTTTCATGGAGAATTCCAGATTCAATGCTCTAGTTACATCAGATACTAGCACTTAGCTAAATTTGATTGACTCCCTCCCCCTCCCCAAAAGGATCCAATCTTATTAGCACTTGGATTACAGACCACCAAAAAACCCAAAGGCTGTAGGCTAAGCTAAGAAATCCAAGAAACATTCCAGAAGAATTTATGGCAAGCTCTTTTCCGAAAAAAACTGAATTGAGATGCCCATGCCCACCTTCTAGTCTGATATGAAAATGTTTTCTTTGAAAGTTATACTAAATCAGTGTTAAATTTGTTGGTGATATTAACTAATACTAGAAAGAACGTAAATCAACCTCCATCTTAACAAATTCCTGTAATTAATTTGTTTATTTATAGTTGGTTTATATTTTTTTATAGTAAAGCAGTGTTGTTTTTGTAGTGTCATGGACTGTCCATTGATGGGTATGTCCTTCCATCTTCAACCACAAGGGAGGTAAGAGAAATTTTCATTTTATTATAGAGACTATGGTACAAGGAAGCCTAGTATAGCATGAGATAAAATGAAATAATACCTAATAGTATTGGTGCTTGCAGTTAATAGCAAGGTTTGCTAATATTGAAAAGTGTGTGTCTCTGAATCTTACTCAGTCCATTATTTACCTATTTAGGATTAGGAGGGCAAGTGAAAAAAAAATGATTGGTTCCAAGCACATTGATTGATGACAACTGTCTCTTGAAACAATAGCATGGTAATTTTTTAAGGTTAGCACTCAATGTACCTAAAGAACCATCTCTCTTTTTTGAATTATTCAGTTGATTCTTGAGCAGAAACTAGTAAGTTGTGAATAAATAAATTAAACCTTAGAATCCAACCCTAGTCATATTATTTTAGATAGATTTATCTCCACACAGGTGCAACAATAGTTACACATAGATATGAAGCAATTTTTTTTCTTAAGGTTATGTCATAAAACTAAAATGTATTAACATTTTATTTTATTTAGTAAGATATAAAAAACTTGCAGTGCATTTCATCCACAATAATTTGGCATTTTCTATTTTTACTACTGCTGTGTTTTCTGCCCTTGGAAAAAAATTGAGTTTCTTTCCTTTGCCTGCTACTTACTGAGGAGAAGGGGAAAAAAGAGGCAGGGAGGAGAATCCATTGCCAGCTGTATGCTTTGAGCAGCTCAGTTCTTGCCAAGGGTTCTTAATTATGGCTTCGTGGCAAATGCTAATTTTAGCGATGATATTTATTTGCTTAGTTTTTAGCAAGAAAAATGGAAAGTTGGTTGTTGTCTAGGGTCATAGTCTTGTGGAAAACGGAAGGACTTACAAATTCCAGAGGGTTTTAGCAGAGAGATTTATTGCACAGGTTCAGAAGCAGTAGCAACAGCAATTCTGAACCCCAAGGGCGGGTTCAGACTTCAGTTTTATACTTTCCCTTTCTCAGGAACAAAGGAATACACATTGTAATACACATTGTAATACATTAGGTTCATTTCTCATGGGTATACAATGGAGTTTGCTACATAGATTGTATCCAAGTGCAATGCACATTAGGTTAGTCACATACTACTAACACAGCATTATTCCAGTAATTATGCACACACATCATTATTCTAGTGATTGTTTATTATTCCACATTAATAGAAGCATTTTTAATGCTAGTAAAATACTAGTAAAATACAAACCATTATAATATCAAGGGAAAGGGGAAAACATAGCAATGGATGGACAATAAGGAAGAATCTATGTATATTGTGACAGTGAAAATATACTATATATAATGAATATACAAAAAAGGAAAAAAATTAAAGAAAAAAAGAAGATCCAGTAGTATCCATTTAGAATCAATACAGAATTAACTTAATCCTTAAGCTTATGTGGAAACATTGCTTCATCTAATTATTTTCAGAAGGTAAAGGCTTTAAAAAAATATAACTGTCTGTTATCCTGAATCACTTCCTTAGTGTCAGAGAAATAGGTATCCTTCCATTTATATTAGATTATCCACTTTGTCAAGCTGTAGGCTCAATAGAGCCAAAGTTCTACATAAAATAGAAATTCTGTATGTTAGAAATATAGTTTACTATCTTATATCTTTAAATAGTATATTTATTTCCAAAATGATCTTAATATGCTTTATGATTTGAAATCAAAACTAATCTATAGCTAGAAAAGACCAATCGTATGAGTTAAAGAACCCTCAAATTTCTCACAATACTAGCACACAAAAAAAAGAAAAGAAAGAAAGAAAGAAATCTGGTCCACTTCTTTTAAAAAATATTTTTGAAGGTGCCAAGTATTTCTAGATGAATATTATACCTGGGCATACTACTCCTGTCTTGTAAGCAATAGACAGGACTCTGCTCAAAAAATGTCCAAATGCAATGTCACTGTTTACAATTTTAAATGGTTTCTGTATTTTTTCTTTTGTAACTCCATTTTAACTTAAAAAAAAAAAAAGAAGTGAGCAGCTTCTTGCTAGAAGTATATCTGTCTACCCTTCCTGACCCACTGATGTCTGTTGCCTCTTTCCTAAATAGAGTAGCAATGTACATAAGGTACACTCTATGCCTGTTTCTTTTCAACCAATCATACTTTAGATGGAGCAGGAATCCACCAAGGGGCAAAAGTAATTTCCAGCTATTATATACCAGGGTGCTAGTTTATTTGTACACTTGCAAAAAAAAAAAGAACTAAAAACAGTGTTGCGCTTTGGCATCTTTCTTGTCTTGGTAATATAATTGTGTGAGAAGATTTGAAAATCCTGGAATCAGTTTAATAGGCCTGTCAGAACTTGACAGAATTCAATTTTGTTCTGTAACAGGAATCAAACCTAGTAAGTCCAAGAACTCCTTAGCCTAAATGATTCCATGTGAAATTTCCATATTTTTCTGACACAAATGAGATTGCTTGGTTTTGCTTGCAGTGATGAGATGGTTGTGTTCTGACAGTATTCTGGCAATACGCTCCATGTATTTGATTTTGAGGTTGTTTCTCCTTTCTCCTCTCCCTATAAATATAAATATACATCACAAACTAATTTTAGTTCTTTTTTTAAGTATTTGTGTTTTTTTATGGAAATGCTCCAAAATAAATTTTACTGATTCATCATAGCCCTTCCCCTGGTGTCTTTTTGTATAAGAGATGATGCAATAGAGTCACTTGCAGAAATTTTTGTAGAACACATCCTAATATAAACCCAGTTCTCAATTACCCTGAGACTGCAGGAGACTTATATATAGCCCTCACACTATCTAAAGTAAGTGAAATCTGCAAGAATGAAAGTTGCAGCTGTATACAAATCTGTGCTCTATGAATGCCATACTTTCCCAGGTTTCTTCTTCTCAAAAAAGATAGTGTTTGTATCTCTTTCTGTTCACATATACATATATGGTACCTATTCAACATGAAAAGCACCACATACTGTATATCCTTAGGTTTTTGCTAAAATTGGAATTATGCTTAGAGTATATGGGATGCAGATCATCTATGCCAACCGGCTTGTCTGCTTCCTGGAATCTAAGGTACTTTCAAATGCAATTCTAGTATCACTGACATTTAAACATTATTTTAGAAGTTTCAGTGATGCCATTCTTGTTAATCTTATTCTCTTTTCCCCTTTTTCCTACCAATATCATATTTTCTTAATAGATGACTCCTTGTGAAATTAAGTTTGCTGTCCATGTGGAATCAGTGCTGAACCATGTACCCCAGCCCGAATACAGACAGTTATTAGTGGAGGCCATCCTTGTACTGACCCTATTGTCAGAAATAGATGTGAACAGCATTGGGGGTATAATTCATGTGGATCGGATTGTGCACATAGCAAATGACCTCTTCCTTCAGGAACAGGTAGGTGTAATGGAGGATTTCCTCTTACCTAAAGAGACTTCTAAATGTGTGAGCTGTAGAATATGGAAGGATTCTTGGGTAGGAAGTCCATAGTAGAGTCCCCATTTTTATATACCCTACTTGCTCACTGTTAATACCCATTTGCTTGCTCAATCCTGAGGGCAATGTACAGAGAGATGACTTATTGGCAGCTGCTTTTCTTGCTTGCATTCTCTCAAGCAAGGCATTTAATGAGACAGTTAAAAGAACAATTGTCAAATATCCTTAATAGGATGTATATTTTAGAAAGGACCCAATTATGGTAAATTTTAATATCAGGCCTTTATTTGGAGCTACATTTGTGCTCTGCATTACATCAAAAATCCCTAGTAGCTTTATCAGTACATTTGCTCTTGTTTATCTATATTATATAATGGATTTTGTGGGAATCACCTAAGTAGAACAGGTGACGCTACAAAATATCATAGGCAAATCATATATGCATGTTTGATTGGGATATTTTTTTTCTGGATTCTTTTGAGATAATAGAGCAAGCCTCCCTGACTTCTGTGACTAGCTTATTTGTGACTGGTTTGTTTTAGAGCTTCCATTTATTTGTTTGTTTGTTTTATGATCCCAGTATCACAGGTTCCCTGTTTCTCACATGCAGAAAAAAGTTGGATTTAATTTTGCATTTAGATCTTATTCAGTTAAATTATTCTTGCATTCTAGTTCTATGACCATATTTATAGTTCATTCACCACTGATTGTTGAAAAAATACACCCTTCTCTTAAGCAGATCATTGTAATCATTTTGGTTTAAACTTTTCCTATTTAACTTTTTCCCAAATAAATTTGTTTTTATGATCTGTAAACCCTGTTTGAATTCTCTTTCTGTATTGACTTGTGGATTGTGGCTTATTTTCTTGGCTTTTTCCTTCTATTGATGTAATTTCTGAAAAAGAAAAATCCGCATGCAGATTTATTCCTTCCTTCTTCAGCCTGAGTTTCACTGACTATTTTTATTATTATAAAATAACTAAATGATAAATGAATATCTTATCAACCATATTGTGTTCTCTCTGTTATTCCATCTGCTCCACACTAGATTTTTTCTCTCTTTATGACCTTATAATCCCTTAATTTGGGATAGAAACAGGTGACTGAACAGAGCTGAGCGTTTATTGGCCGAATTCCCTTCTTGACACCTGCATGGAGTTTGCAGCAGATACTTTCTCTTTGCACCCTGAAAGAGAAACATCTGCTGCTACCTAGGATTGAACTCTCAACCTTCCAAGTGGGAGGCGACCATTTTTACCACTAGGCCACCACGCTGCTCTCTGCTCCACACTAGATTATCAGTTTACTTTAAAAATTAGAATTAAAGGACTTCCTGTGGATCAAGCAGCTACGATGGCTACTTTTCACAAAGCAGCCTGTTCCTGGGTTGTGTAAAAGCCGCAGGACTTTTACAATCAGCTGTCCTGTGGCTTGAATCTCTTCCCTGGGAGAAAGGGAAGAGAAGAGCTGCTCAGGTAGAGGTAAGAGCTCCCCTGGATCCCCATAATTTCAGGGATCGGAGGGTAGAGCTCCCTCGGAGCCTGAGCCAACTCCGCACTCCAGGACGTCTTTGTCCTGAAGTTCTGGGATGAAGCAAGGCGCCGCTCCCACATCTGCTTTTTTTGGAGGCTTGTGAGTATTCAAATACAGACGGAGCAGACCAGGAGAAAGTGGATTTAAGATTTATTGTGACTTTAACTCCTGTAAGCATCTTCCCCCTCTTTTTTTTGTTTACTTTCCCTTTTGAAGAAAGGGAAAGTGAAAGGCAAAATGGCTATTGTCTTTCTTGTTTGATCTGCATTACAAAGTTAAAATCCGGATACAGACTAATGCTTTAAATATAGAAGCAAGAATTTGTCTTTTTATTTCTTGTTCTTTCTTTTTTCTCTGTAATCTTTTTTCTTTTTTAAGGAATATTTAAAAGAACTGTGATTTTTTCTTTTCCTTTTTTTTTTAAACAAGAATCTTTCTTCTTAGAACTTAATGAAAATGGCTTCAAAACATCTGCCTCCTCCTCCTAAAGCTACTATCTCTTCCCCAATGACCCAGCCTGTTTCCCAGAAACCAAAATCACCTCCACCCTATCCTCCTCCTGCAATTTCTCTTAAAGATTTACAAGAAGCTTTAAAAAAGCATGCTTTGGATATTAAGGAGGAAGTAAAAGATCTTATAATTGCAGAGAGGGCTGTTACAGAAGAACTATTGGAGACAAAAAATAAGCAAATTAGAGAAGACATACTTTTTGCCTTCCAGGGCCTTGCTCTGCACATAGAGAGGATTGACGACAGAATCGAGGAGATTACTGAAAATGCAACAAGAATGGAATTTAGGATGGAGGAGGTAGAGAATAAGATAGAAATCACACAGGATGAACAAATCATGTCACAATATAGAGAGATGGAGTATGCATTGCGTATCAGGGGGCTGAGAGAGAATCCTCAGGAGGACTTAAAGATGCTTATTGTGAAAGATATCGCTCTTAATCTGGGCTGGAGGCCTGAAATAATCGGGAATGAGATAGAAAAATTTTTTAGAGTCAACTCACGGGTTGCTAGACAGAGAAACTTACCAAGAGACGTCTACTTTTCTAGAAGATTTACTCGTAATGAAATTATACAGGCTTTTTACAAACAAAAGTTTCAAATTGCAGATCAAGATGTGATAATTTTAAAAGAAATACCTCCCAAAATTTTAAGAGGCAGAAAAGACTTTGCTTTTCTGTCTGATGAGTTAAAGCATCGTCAAATCCAGTTTAGATGGGAGATTCCAAGAGGAATAATAGTGAATTATGAGGGGATACGTCATAGATTAACTACAGTTCTGAAGGCAAGAGATTTTTATCATTCTATTTTAAAGGCAAGATCATCTTCACCCCCACAAACAAGGATAATGGAAGAGCCTGTTATGGCAGGAGCCTCATCAATGATGGTTATGGAACAAGCTGTACAGAATTTTGAGATAAAAGAACAAAGGATGACACGAGCTTCCCATAAACGTAAAGAAAAAGAGCAGCAGCAGAAGAGTGGAGATAAATTGAAGGCATGGTTATTACAGAGCCTGTGGGAGGGGCAAGACCCAAAAGATCTTCGATAGTGAATCTGCAGGCCATGCTCCAGAGGCTCCAAGCCGGTGGAGATGGCCAGGCTCCTGACCTGGAATGTTAATGGCTTAAATGTGCCACAGAAACGAAGAAAGGTTTTCCATTATTTGAAACAACACAACAATGATTTGATATGTCTGCAAGAGACTCATATAACTTTAAAGGACTCCAAACTTTTGATGAATCCTCGTTTGGGTTCATATTTCATTGCTCCAGCTCCAGGGAAAAAAGGGGGAGTGGTAATTTACGTGAAGAAAAATTTTCCATCTAAATTAATTGAGACTGACTCTGAAGGAAGATATCTTTTTGTGGAATTATCATTACAAGGTAAAAAAATTCTTATTGTTGGATTATATGCTCCTAATCAGCAACAGAAACAATTTTATAAGTTTTTGCATGGGAAGATGTCCCAGTTGGATTATAAATCTGTAATCTTGATGGGTGACTGGAATGGGGTTCTAGATTCAACTATAGATAAAAGGAGCTCTTCTAAAACTTTTACCCAAACTAGGTTACCTAAAACTTTTTTTGATTTGAAAGAAGAATTGGAGCTTATTGATATTTGGCGAGAAACAAATACAAGTGATAGAGATTTCACTTTTTATTCGGATAGACATCAATCATTCTCAAGAATTGACTTTTTCTTGATTACTAGTGACCTTCTTTCTAGAGTGAGGAAGGTGAAAATTTTTCCCAGAACTTTGTCAGATCACAGTCCGGTGTGGATGGAATTACATTTGGAAGATGGGAATAGAAGACCCTGGAGATTGAATGAGAATTTGTTTACTCGGGAAGAGTTTGTACAAAAATGTAAAGAGCATTTAAAGGACTTTTTTGCTATAAACATGAATAAGGGAACATCGATGTCCATGGTTTGGGATGCCAGTAAGGCATATATGAGGGGAATTTTGATTCAATTGAATAAGGTTTTTAGGGAAAAGGGGTTAAAAAGACGTAGAGAAATAGAAGAAGAGATTAAATTAAAAGAACAAGAGTTTGTTCTTAATCCAACTGACAATAATTTAAAGGTATCTATAAAGATGCTTAAGGAACAATTTAATATGTTGATGGCAGATCAGGTGGCTACTAATCTGTCGTACATGAGACATAATACTTTCTGTAATGCGAATAAGCCTGGGAGGTGGTTGGCTTATCAGTTATGAAAGAAACAGAAAGCTAGAATTATAGAGAAAGTAAAATATAAAGGTACTGAGGTTTTTCAGCAAAATTTGATCCAAAAGAGTTTTTTAGATTTTTATACAAAATTATATTCAAGTGATAACATAAAGGGTGTGGATATAGACAAATACTTACAATCTGTGCATTTTCCTAAACTTTCAGAGGAACAACAAAATAGGATGAATAGATTAATTACTGTGGAGGAAATTGGTTTAGCTATTAAGCAGTTAAAGGTTGGAAAATCTCCGTGAACAGATGGATTGACTTCGAGGTATTATAAGACTTTATCTGAACAAATGATGGAGCCTCTAAAGGAACTTTTTAATAGTATTATGTTGGGTACACAAGTGCCTCCTTCTTGGAAAAGAGCCTTTATATCACTGATTCCAAAGGAAGATCAGGATCTTACAGAGCCTAAGAATTATAGGCCAATTTCATTATTAAATGTTGATTATAAGATTTTTACAAAAATTTTGGCAAACAGATTAATGCAGGTTATGAAGGACTTGATTCATAATGACCAAGCAGGATTTATAACAGGGCAATATATGAAATATAATATTAGACAAATTATAAATTTAATTGAATACTTGGATAAGAATAATCAGATTCCTGTGGCTTTTATCTTTTTGGATGCTGAAAAAGCCTTTGATCAATTAGATTGGAAATTTCTATTTTCATTGGTAGAGAAAATGAATTTTGGGGATAATTTTTTACATGCACTTAAAGCTATATATCAGCAACAATCCGCACAAATCGTTGTAAATGGGGGATTGACTGAGAATTTTAATATTGAAAAAGGGACAAGACAAGGATGCCCATTATCCCCATTGTTATTTGTTTTAACATTGGAAATTTTATTGATTCAGATTCGAGAATCAAAGGTAGTTAAGGGCGTAAAGATAAGGAAGAATGAGTATAAATTGCGGGCTTTTGCGGATGATTTGGTCTTAATTTTGGAACAACTGAATCAAGCGATTGATTGTTTATTAGAACTTATAACACAGTATGGGAATGTCTCTGGTTTTAAAGTCAATAATTATAAGACTAAGATATTATCTAAGAATATGTTAGTTAAGGATAGGGAAAGTTTGGTCAAAGCCACAGGTTTTCAGATGGTAAAAAAGGTTAAATATTTGGGAGTATATTTAACCGCTTCAAATGGAAAATTGTATAAGAATAATTATGAACCATTATGGGGAAAAGTACAAAAGGACTTAAAAGACTGGAAAAAAACTGCAATTGTCATTGTTGGGGAGAATTTCAGCTGTAAAAATGAATGTTCTACCAAAGTTCCTTTTTTTGTTTCAGATGATACCTATTTTAAAAAAAGAGGCAAATTTGGATGAATGGCAAAGGGGTATCAACAATTTTATATGGGCCGGAAAGAAATCAAGGGTTAAGTTTAAGATTTTACAGGATGGTCGAGAAAGAGGAGGACTTAAGGCACCCAACTTGAAATTATATTATGATGCAGCCGCTTTAACTTGGTTAAGTGATTGGCTCAACTTAACAAATAAGGATATTCTGTTTTTGGAAGGTTGGGACTTAATATATGATTGGCATGCATATCTGATTTTCAATAAGAAAGTTGATCGGATTTTTAAATTACATATTTTGAGGAATGCCTTACTTCGTGTTTGGAAAAAGTATTATTACAGATTGAATTATAAAATACCTATCTGGGGGATTCCCAGACATGCAATTGAGGGAATTTCTAAGGGGACAAATTTCGATAAAATGTCGTATAAAGAATTGTTAATTTGGTCTGGTTCGAATTGGCATTTGAAATCCCTAGATGTATTAAGGCAAGAAAATACTCTACAGTCATGGTTTCAATACTTACAAATAGTGGATAGATGGACTGTAGATAAGAAAGAGGGAATAACATTAGAAGATAAACAATTGGTTATTCAGATTAAAAATCAGAGTCAGGCCCATATAAAAAGAATTTACAATGTTTTATTAGAGTTAGACTCGGAAACAGAATTGGTTAAAGACTGTATGATTAAATGGGCTCAAAATATACAGGAACCGATTTCATTGGATTTATGGGAGACAATTTGGACTAGAAATGTTAAATTTACACAAGCTCAAAATTTGAGAGAAAATTTTTATAAAATGTTTTATAGATGGCATTTAGATCCTAAAAAATTATCTTGTATGTATCCTAACATACAGCCCAAATGTTGGAGATGTGGCAATAAAGATGCGACATATTTTCATATTTGGTGGAATTGTAAAAAGGTAAAGGCATTTTGGATTATGATTTGGTGGAACATTCAAAAGATTTTTAGAAGGAAGATAAAGTTCACTCCTCAACTATTTTTATTGGGTATCTTTGTGGATTTAAATGATAAAGAAACTATTTTGATGTTGAATTTATTAACTGCCGCAAGGTTATTAATAGGTTTATATTGGAAGAAAGATTCTTTGCCTACTTTAGAAGAATGGGTATTTAAAGTATCTAGTTTTGCAGAGATGGCAAAAATTTCTGCCTATTTAAAGGATCATACACAAGAAAGATATATCACTGTATGGAGAAGATGGATAGATTATATTCAGAAAAAGTAGGGAACTAAAAAGTTTCACTTATTTTATGAATGAATATTATAGTAAATATTACAGAGAATTGTCTTATAGGCTATTGGAGTTAAAGGTTAAGTATGATATTTTTTTTCCTTTTTTTATTATTATTTTTTCTTTTCTTTTTCTTTTCTTTTTTCTTATTATTATAAATCCTTTTAATTATTAACCCTGTATTCTGCTCTGGGAAGTGAAAGGAGGGGGGTTGGGGGTGGGAGGGAGGAAATGTGGGGGGGTAAGTGTAATGTAGATAATGGTTGCTTATAGGGGTGGGGCCTGGGCACTCCCCTTATGCTGCGTTCGTGGGTTTGATAGGGATGAGAGGTGGGCAAGTGTAGAGAGGAAGTAGGGTAGTGAGAGGAGAAGGGGAGGGGAAGAGAGTAGGATGGGAGGTGAGAAAGAGGAGGGAAGTAGGGAATGTCTTAAGAGAGGGTGGACACGGCCTGGGGCGAGTGTGCAGGTCGTAATAATGTTTATTTTATCTTAAAATTGTATTGTATACTTTTTTTATAATGTTTATATGGAAAAAATAAAAAACTTTCATTAAAAAAAATTAGAATTAAAAATCACTGTTTTAAATACTGGGCAGTAGAATTGGCACTCCTTTATTACCACCATACAAACTCATGATCAGCTAATTACAAAAAAGGCAAAGCAGGGGTGGCCACTCCAGTCAACAACCTTGTATCTGCATAGTGCTGACCAATGAGGGTAAATATAGTTAAAGGAGGCCAGCTATCTTGGGTAGTGCAGGTACTTGTTATTTATTCCTTGCTACAGCCTTCCAGAACTCTGGTCACTAGTGGCTGAATCACAGGGAATAGGGGGAAAGGATATATTTTAATGACTGAAATGCAGAGAGACTCCTATGGGATTTAGGACTAGTGCTGCTCGTGGTAGTAGAGAAACAGGGGTCACATAATCCTTTTCTTTACTTTTCTCCTGGCTACCCACAATTAACACAGCCTGCAGGTACCACCGGCTGACAACATTTGTCTTAAGGTTAACTGGACTCTACTTACATTCTTGGTGTTTGCTGTATAATTTCCTATTGTAGCATTCTCTCTTGCTATTTTAAAGTGCATGACTCACCTTTGCCTTGCAGTGGCTGTCAGCACTTGAGCAAACTCATATTGACTTTGATTGACTCTCAATTGACAACGTACTATAGAATTGGAGGGAAAATATGACTGACCCTCATACAATAAATCTGCATGCATACAGGTCTCAGCAGCTCATTCAAGATTGAGGAGCAGCCCCTTTTGGAAATTAAAGCTGATGAACTCCTACTCTGAAAAACAATGCTTTAAGCTATTTGACCATTCAACTGAGGATTGTTTTATGTTTACATACCTGTTTCTCTTCACTTTTTTCCCCAGAAATCCCTCGGAGCAGCTGATGGCTTCTTGGAACAAGATGTAGGCACAGGTATCTGCTACTTTTTCTATGACAGTGCTCCAAGTGGTGCTTATGGAACCATGACTTATTTAACAAAAGCAGTAGCTAGTTATCTCCATGAATTTCTTCCAAGCACAGGCTGCTTGATGCAGTAAACTGTCCAAAATACAAGCATCCATTCTTAAAGGATTTTTCCTATAATCATAATTTTTTGAGGCCACAGTGGCTAGGACTTCTGGAAGTTGAGTCCCACTACATCAGGAGACTGCTGGGGAAGGCTGCCTGTAGCTCCTCCTGCTACCTCAACATTACCTGCATCGTTTTATTATTAACATAAAGCCTCAGTTTGGAAGCAAGACCAAAGGCACAATTCTGTGCAGATCTGCAGAGCATTGTCTGGATCATCTTGGACTCAGGTATCTGCAATTAATCATTGTCTTATTGGTGCAGGGGAAAAAAAGCTAAATTTAATTTCAAGGGAGAGAAGTAGCTTTATAGTATGCACATGTGCACACACAGAGACACATAGAAACCTGCTTCAAGTTTTGAATTTTGCATTGTTGGTTTAATTTAAGCATATCAATGTTAGATTCTAATTGTGATCAGCTCTTCATTGTCATAATAAAATGAGTCCTATTCATAATAAAATGAGTCCTAAAGCTAGCATGAATCTAAGCTGAAATTAATGGGGAAAATTCCATGGAGAGGAATGGCATAATGAGAAATGGGTACTTAAGAATTTGAGAATACTGAAGCAGTGAAGTCTAAAAGATAATGCAGTGAAAAAGGAAGCATTTCTAGCTAGCAAACCCATGGATAGAACATCTGCCCCAATCTGATCATTGGTTGAACAGCTAATGTATGCTTTAAGACAGGGGTCCCCAACCCCTAGTCCATGGACTGGTACTTGGCCGTGGCATACCAGCAACTGGGCTATACAAACAAGCAAAGCCCCATCTGCAGGATGCAGGCAGCACACAAAACCACACCCCTCCAGTCGGCGGAAAAACCTTAGGGCTGGACCCTTGGGCTAGTCGCTCTCTCTCTCAGCCTGGAAAGAAGACAATGGCAAACTACTTCTGACAATCCTGGAGACAGAGGGGGGCAGGGGGAGAGGGAGAGGGAGAGAGAGAAAGAGAGGGAAAGAGAGAGAGGGGAGGGAAGAGAGAGAAGCTTTCTGGGAGTGCTTGCTGATTCTGCTAATTGTTCACATATTGTAAACTGGGAGGACAACTAGTGATTGAAGTGCTCTGTTTTCAATTTTTTGTACGGAGGGAGATCTTAAAGATGATTTAAATTGTTCCTCAGATAGCGTACATGTATTTATAGAAAGATTTCAGATTAAGCATCAGAAAAATGTTTGCCACTTGGCAGGTAGTTTATAATATAAAAGTCAGAGTAGGAAATTGTTACAACATGGCAGGTCTTTTATACAGAAAAAAAAGTCCAGCAGCTAAGTTACTGCTTTATGTAATGTTTATTTAACTATTAAGTGTTGCAAAATAGGTTTGCCTGTTTCTGCTGTCCAAAACATTATTGGGATCAGTCATTTTTTCAGGTTCTTTGTACATTTCCCTCCATTGTGGGACTTTTAAAATTCCATATATAATAATAGCAAAGAAAAATGTCAGATGAACTAAGTTATAGCTGTTAAACATAGCAATTCATTGTTAGTAATGAGAAATTACTTGTAAGACTACCACTGTTAGCTAAAGTACTAGGAACATGTTAAAATAACTGCACTGTTAGTTTTGTATTTTTAAATAGAGTCTCATGTAATAAAGTTATATTTTAAAGTAAGCTGGCCTAAGCAGCATTTAGAATGCTATTCATAATACTGCTATTAATTCACCCCTAGCCCTTCTTTTCTCTAGACTGGCCATATGCAAATTCTGCAACCCTTCTCCATATATTTTTGCCTCTAGGCCCTTAATCATCTTAGTTGCTCTTCTTTGCACTTTTTCCAAAGTCTCAACATTTTTTGTAATGTGGTGACCAAAACTGGATGCAGTATTCCAGATGTGGTCTTGCTAAGGATTTATAAAGTGTTACGGGATTTTGATTCCTCTATGCCTCTGTTTATACAACCAAGGATGGTACTGGCTTTTATGGCGATTGCTGCACACTACTGGCTCATGTTTAAGTGATCATCCACTAGGATTCCAAGGTCCCTCTCACAGTTACTAATTGAGCCTGGTTTTGCCTAATCTGTACTTGTACCTTTGGTTTTTCCTGCCTAGGTGTAAAACCTTGCTTTTCTCCACATTAAATTTCATGTTGTTGGATAGAGCCTGTTGTTCAAGTCTGTCAAGATCTTTTTAGATCGTGAGCTTGTCTTCTGGGGTGTTGGTTATTCCTGCCAGCTTAGTGTCATCTGCAAATTTGATGAATTCTCCTTCTATTCCTTCATCTAAGTCATTTATGAAGATATTGAAGTGTGCTGGGCCTAAGAGGAAACCTTGTGATATCCCACTACTTACTTGCCTCCATGTAGATGTAATACCATTAAGGTATACTTGTTGAGAACAATCTGTCAGCCAGTTACAAATCCATCTGGTGGTGATGCTGTCTATCCCATATTTTTCTAGTTTACCAAGAAATAGATTGTGGACTACTTTTGTCAAATGCCTTGCTGAAATCTAAGTATATTATGTCCACAGTATTTTGCTTGTCTACTAATTTAGTCACTTTGTCAAAGAAAGAAATAAGATTGGTTTGGTATGATCTGTTTTTAACAAACCCATGCTGGTTACTAGTTATAACTTTATTTGTTTCTAGATGTTCACAGATCTGTTTTTGGGTTATTTTTTCTAGTATCTTCCCAAAGGGTGTTTGATCCAGAGGCAGAATACAGGGAGTTTGCAAATGCATCATTGTATATATACAACTGTAATTTGTTATAGAATTATATCCATGAAACTTAGTTGTGTGACAATTCAAAAATAAAATGACCCAGATAAATTGAAAAAAGGTATTTAATAATTAAGAGGAAAAGAATTATTGTAAATCTTGCCATGGGGAGATAAGATAAATTATTATATAAGGGTATACTTTATTAGAAAGGATATTGTTGTATATCTTAGATATTCACAAAATAGAATTATTTCTCTTGGATGTTTCAACTTAAATAAAGCTTATCTACCCACAAATGCTAAGAGTTTTCAAGTGAAACAATCTGTGCTTCAGAGTGTATTGGAAAAGAGATAAGAAAAACAATTGGTGTCATTTCCTAGTATCTATAACACTGAGGAATGAATGGACTTTGCTATCTGAAGGACAGATGATGGGGCAAAATGTACTGCTGATATATTTACCATGTGTGATAGAAGATCAAGAACTTAACTGGCCCTGTAAATTACAAGCATGGCTACACTATTTTGTTTCTGAGCATAGAAGTCACAGGGTACTAGTGGGGGGTTCCTCATTAGAGGAGATAATGATCACTTTCCTGTGCATGGTTTGTCTGCTGTGCTTGTCGTCCTGTCCAGGTAGCTCTTTGGTGTCTCTCATTCAAAAGATACATGAAACTGCAGGAAGATTCCTCAGCAAGCCAGACTTGGCTATTTGGAGGAGTAGTCTCTTTCTTGTAATATGATCATAAACAACCATTATTAACCAACCAAACTCAAATATTGCAAACCCAGACAAAAACAATAAACAAAATCAATTATCTCCAAGAAGCTATACAGTATGTCTAAACTGGAAGAAATTCTGGATTTCTGCTTAAAGAACTGAAGCTACTTTAATAACAAAAGCACGTTAATAGGTCATATTAGTGCTTATGAAAGGACTATGTGTCTTTATTTTGATTAATATATGTGTGATTTGACAGTGTATATTAAGTTATTTTGTTAATGGATTATGTAATAAAGGCTAAGATGAAATTTTGTGCTTTCAAATGTATGTATCTTAAGAGAACAGTCAATATTTATTTATTTATTTATTATATTTATATGGCTCCCCATTTAACGAAGCAGTTCTGGATGATGTACACCAATCAATAAAATAACAAATATAAAAAATAAACAAAAAATGAAAAGCACTATAAAAAAATATACAAACCATCCAGAGAAAGTAAAAAAGATCAACCACATTGGAGGCATCTAAAATGTCTTTGGTTCCCTGGGACCCCAGGGCCTGGTGACATAAACAGCTCTTGAGGGTTGTGCAAAATAAAAGGGATGGAGCTAACCTGAGGTTCAAAGGGAAGAATGTTCCATAGGGACAGCATCATGGCAGAGAAGGCCCACTTCCTGGGATCCACAAAATGTAGGTCCCTGCAATATGCCTTTTTTGCCAGACCTAATTGGGAAGAGGTGGTCCCTCATAATTCAGCCCCTTGCAATGAAGGGGCAGTTAAAACTAGCACTTTGAATTGGACCCAGAACAGACTGGCAACCAATGGACTTATAAAGTAGAGGTGTAATATGTGCTCTTCTGGGAGCAAACATAACAGTCTGTGGCACTGCATTCAGTGGAAGATTCTGGATACTCTTCAAGGGCAGCCCCATGTAAAACTCATTACAGTAATCCAATTGTAATGTGTTGAACAGACCATTTACAGCTAAACTCTACTACCTTAGGTTAACTATACAAGAGCATTCACAAGCAAGAATTAGCAGCATTTTATTATTCCCTACCATAAGAGAAACTTACATTTATTAAATGAGGGAAAATAATATCTTTACATACTGGAGGCACAAGCTTTTCATATTTTGAATATTTGATTGTTAAATATCATTAAATTGCATGTCTTGACATACTCCCACCTCTCAATATGAGATAATCCTGATACTAGCAAAATCAATCTCCTTGGCTCAAATTACAGCCAAGGAGCCATTGGCTTACTAATCTTTGTTCTTTAGTTTAAACTCACTAATGTCAAGGTTTCCATAGCATCAAATAATGGTACTACATTAGTTCAAATGTGCTGGCTGAATTGTAGGTAAGAGAGGAACTAATCACTGCTGCCTTCAAGTTTCAGTGGTAGGTCAATAGAAAAGTCAAATAAGGACATACCTTGCCAAGAGAGTGGTGCATACCATTAAAGCTGGCTGTGAATTGTCCTGGATAATGTTTCACAGCCTCACTTATATGAGAAAAAGAAAATACTCATTTTCTTGTGTAAAGAATTTGGGTACAGCATACATTTCTGCCTGGGAAAGCCAAGGGAAATCATCAAAACAATTAAAAAATGAAAATTAGAATATTTTGGGCGTGTGATGCGACACCCAGAAAAATACAGCATACTCCATTTAATCCTCCAGGGAAAGATTGAAAGCAAACGAGGTCCAGGCAGAAGAAGAACATCGTGGCTTCAAAATCTAAGGGACTGGTTTGGACAAAACTCAGAAGCACTCATGAAGCAGTTTGCTTTCCTCATACTATTATATAGGAATCTAACTTTAAAAATAAACAATGAGTATGTTAGGAGAAGTGAAGGCTGTTTTTCAAATTGAGTGTATTTATTCTCAAGCTATTTGAGAGCATGCAGCTATTCCACCATCATCATAGCAAGGATCTATCTATAATGAATTCGTATTTTTAGAATGCTGACAGTCAGTTCTTTTATTTCTAATCTGTTTTAGGCAACTGGTTTGTCTGGTTGTCAGACACCTGCATAGACTGAAAAATAAGTAAAGCTGTTCCACAAGAAATTACTACCATGTTTTTTCTGAAAATAAGACCTACCCCCAAAATAAGCCCTAGCTTGATTTCCGGGGGTGGATGTAATATAAGCCCTACCCCAAAAATAAGCCCTAGTTTTGGGGCAAGGTGCATGCCTAAAAATCTAGCTAGGGTGGGGGTGGGAGGTAGAGCTGCCCCATGTGCCCTGAACCTGCTTTCCTTACCGGTGTGACCATCACAGCCAGGCCTCCCATGCCCTGATGCCTGTCATGCTGCTGCCCAAGTTCTGTGGCTGCTTGTGACCACATGGCTCTTTGCGCTGACTGCACCGGTTCCTCCATTCATGGCAGGAGGCTGCACGGTGCTTCAGGGTGGTGTTGCTGCTCGTGGCAGGAGGCTGCACTGTGTTTCGGGCCAGTGCTGCCATTCGCAGCAGGAGCCACACAATGCTTCGGGCCGATGCCGCTGCTTGCAGCAGGAGGCCATGTGATTCATACCAGTGCTGCTACTCATGTTAGGCTGTGTAGCACTTTGTGTCCATGCTGCCACTCACATGCGTCAATGTGCTGCGTGACCTGCCATGAGCGGCAGCCCGACCCGAAGTGCTATGTGGCCTGCCGCAAGCGGAAGCACCGGCCCAATTGGCACCATGTGGCATGCAGCCACGAGCAGTGGCACTGCCCCAAAGCATTGCACAGCCCCTTGCTGTGAGCAGTGGCACCGGCCAGAAGCATTATGCAGCCTCCTGCCACGAGCAGCAGCACTGACCCAAAGCACCATGCAGCCTCCTGCCACGAGCAGCGGCTCTAACACTATGTGCCATGTGGTGTCTGGCCGCAAGCAGCAACAAGCAGCTGCTGAAGAAGTCAAGCAGCAGCACAACAGGCATCGGGATGGGAGGCCTGGCTGCAGCAGTCCTAAGATATCCCCCCCCCAAAATAAGACCTGGTGTCTCTTTTGGAAGAAAAAAAAAATATAAGACCGGGTCTTATTTTTGGGAAAACGCGGTAGCTGTAGACTTACTTGGAGCACGGTAAAACAGAAAGCATCTAAAAACTACATTGACACAATAAGCATGTTGGCAGGATCAACTGGCCAAAATTGGCCAGTTCATTTATCAGCTGAAATGGCTGTGGTTATGAAGAAGGACCTGCCTATACTACTTCTTTGAAATGATTGGGAAAAAATTGTCTTGATTTGAGCCAGAATAGTATTTTTTCATCAGACACTTAATTTCAAATGCAGCTCAACAAAGTTTTCCTATACAGTAGAAATGAATTTATTTTCCAGAGGTAATAGAACATTAAAATACATTCATATTTATTTTATCCTACATTTTAAAAGAAAAATATTGAATATGAAGCAAATGTTTGTCAGAGGCTTTTGTAATAGAAAAAGGAACAAGACAGGGATGCCCGTTGTCTCCGTTATTGTTTGTTTTAACACTGGAAATTTTGTTGATTAAAATTCGGGAGTCTCAAGAAATAAAAGGAATAGAAATTAATAAAAAAGAATATAAATTAAGAGCCTTTGCAGATGACTTGGTTGTTACTTTGTCTCAACCTGTTTCTTCGGTGGTGAAATTATTACAATTGATTCAACAATATGGACGTGTTTCTGGCTTTAAAATTAATAATAATAAGACCAAAATATTAGCTAAAAACATGACTAATGGTGATAAACAGGCTCTAGTTAACTTAACAGACTTTGAAATTGTTGATAAGGTAAAATATTTGGGGGTTACATTATCTGCTTCTAATGTAAAATTGTATAAAAATAATTATGAAAAGCTGTGGATGGAGGTACAGAAGGATTTAAAAAACTGGAATAATTTACAGTTATCCCTTATGGGCAGAATTGCAGTTATTAAAATGAATGTCCTGCCAAAGTTTATTTTTTTGTTTCAAATGTTACCTATTTTAAAGAACGAACGTAATTTAGATGAATGGCAAAAAGGTATTAATAAATTTGTTTGGGCAGGGAAAAAACCAAGGGTGAAACTTAAAATAATGCAAGATTTTCGTGAGAGAGGTGGACTCAAGGTACCAAATATGAAATTGTATTATGATGCTGTAGTATTGACATTGATTAGCGACTGGGTGAATTTAACAAATACAGAAATACTTCATTTGGAAGGCTGGGACCTACTTTTTGGATGGCATGCCTATTTAATATTTAATAAAAAAGTGGATTGGGTTTTTAAGTCTCATATTATAAGAAACTCTTTGCTAAGAGTGTGGAGAAAGTATTATAAAAGTGACTTCAAAATACCATTATGGGCTATACCTCGGCATGCCATAGAAGGTATAAGGAAAGGGGTAAATATGGACAAGGTCTCTTACGTACAGTTACTAAGATGGGATGGCCAAGACTGGCAGTTAAAATCTTTGGAAGAATTAACACATGAAAACTTAACTTATTCATGGTTCCAATATAGACAAATAGTGGATAGATGGAAGATGGATTGTAAAATGGGCTGGCTTAGAGAAGATGAAATTTTTTTAAAACAAGTAAGAGATCAAAGGCCAACCCATATTAAGAGAGTTTATGGGGTTTTAGTGGAATTAGATTCAGAACTTGAACTAGTTAAAGATTGTATGATTAAATGGGCACAGAATATTGGTGAAACGATTTCAATGGATACTTGGGAACTTATTTGGATAAGAAATGTTAAATTCACACAAGCGCAAAATTTAAGAGAGAATTTTTATAAGATGTTTTATAGATGGCACCTTGACCCAAAGAAAATGTCCATTATGTACCCTAATCTACAGCCGAAATGCTGGAGATGTGGATATTTGGATGCTACCTATTACCATATTTGGTGGACGTGTAAGCATATAAAAGCTTTTTGGATTAAGATATGGTGGAATATTCAAAGAATTTTTAAAAGGAGGGTAAAATTTACTCCGCAATTATTTTTACTAGGTATTGTTATTGACTGTGATGCTAAGGAGGTTATATTGATGTTAAATTTGATTACAGCCGCTAGGTTGTTAATAGGACAATATTGGAAGAAGGAATCTTTGCCTACTTTACAAGAATGGTTTCATAAAGTTTCGTATTTGGCAGAAATGGCAAAGATTTCGGCTTTCTTAAAGGAGCAATCTCAAGAAAAATTTTTTGCGGTATGGGAAAAATGGATAAATTTTATACAACAAAATCTGGATATGGAAAAATATTATTTAGCCTTTTTATAATTTGTAATGATTGTTTTTTCTTTCTTTCTTTCTTCTTTTTCTTTTTTATATATATACATTTTTTACCTATTATTATTCATATATTTTTTTTTCTTTTTTTTATATATATATATGCTTTATTTTTCGTCTACTTTCTTCTTTCTTCTTTCTCTCTCTCTCTTCCTTTTTTATTTTTTTTTTCTTTTTTAGTATATATTATTCATTTTAAAGTTTATGTTATGTATATTATTATTATATATATTATTACTGTGATTTTTATTATTATTATTAATTATTTTATAAATTGCAAATGTTATTTTTAAAATATTTGTTAAATAATCCTATATTCAGTTCTGGGAAGTCGGGGGGGGGGTGGGGTGGTTGGGGAGGGGGGGGTGGATTCTTATTTGTAAAACTTTTGAAAAATTTCAATAAAAAAAAAAAAAAAAGCAAATGTCTGAAATGCAAAAACCTATTGTAGGACAGACAAAGAATTTTATTCCTCTAGTTTTGGATAAGTGCTTTTTTACACTTGTTTTGCTACTATTTCAGCATTTCACTAAGTAATGTCGCAATATAACAACATCAAAGTGGAGATTAGTCCAGATATACCAAACTCCCTTGAAAAATCCAAGGGGGCAGTTGAAAGTGGTTTTCCATTCATGGTTTTATATCAAAGACAATATGTAATGAAAGAAACATGATAAACTATGTTAATGTAATTATCACTTTGTGGAAACATCTTCTCTAATGTACAAACAAACATTGCCTCATCTTAATATATATAGAAAAATATACTTTATTTTGCCTATGCCAGGATGAGAGGCCACTCCATTTCAGGTGGCCACGATGAAGTTTAAAGTTTCTGAGTGGCTCCCTATGATTAACCGTAGGGGTTCTGTAGCTAGTCTGGCTGGGATACCCTCTGCGATGGACCGTCAAGTTGGCAGAAGGAGATGGGGGTTCTTAATCTCCTTAACTGGACCCTATTTCTCAACCAGGGCTGGGCTGACCAGGCATCTGGGTGCAACCTGGGTCTAAAAGGGCAGTCAGGATTACTTTCTTTCTCAGCCTGGAATGTAACAGTTCTATGGGCATGGTCATCGGTGCAATCGGCCCACTTACCAATGGGTCAGGTCTCGGAATGCCGAGAATGCCAGGTCTCAGAACTCCTCTGTGTACTCTGCCATTGGTCAACACCCCGCCTCACAGTCTTGATTCGGTCCTGTGCCTTCCAATCAGCCAGACGGTCTTCGAACATCTCAGCGGCATGAAACAATTAAAGTTTCGGAGCCCTGGCGCATTGCAGTTGTGTGGGGTAACCATTCACCAAGCTGTGGTTCCTTCCAGGACTAGGATGACATCCCTGACTCCGGCCTCCTCACTGGGGAGGGTTCTCCCATACACTTGCATGTAGATGAACACATGGACCAGGAAGAAGCCCAGTTGCTGGGGGTCTCCATCAAATTTCACTGGAACCAGTTTTGGTTCCTCCGGTGGGGCTCTCCCTCTAGGGGCTGGTGAAATGTTCCCTCCTCCGGGGGCTGTAGGCTGCTGTGCCACCAGGGTGGCCATTATCATTTTTGTAGATTCAATTGGCCCCGCCGAGCTTCAGCAACTCCTGACTCACTCCCCCCGCACTTGGTTTCTTCCAGTTGATCCTTCCTTTTGCTCCTGCATCGCCTGGACTTTGTCTTTAGGTCCTGAAAGGCTTCCACCATATATTGCATGGTTTGCTTCAGGATCTAGTCCATTGACTCCTGCTCTCCTTTGGATTTGTCCCTGTCATCGGAGAGCAGCTCCATCTCCCACTTCCAGCCTTTCTTCCGGCTGCCTCGGGTGAATGTTACTTGCTGGACCTTTTCTTCCCACTCTCCTCTCTTCCCTACTCCAACCGACCATCTTGGCTTCATGGAGCTTTCTGCATTTACATTTCTTCCGTCTATCCGGAGGAGCTTTCTTCTAGGTGGGTCTCTCCCCAACACTCCGTCTCGTCTTGTTCTCTGCCATGGAAGGATATGATGTGCATGGTCCCCACGGTAAGGTGGTTGCCTATCTGGATTGACCTTTTTTTTGCAGAACTTGTTTAATGTAAAGTCCTGTCTCAACTATTCCTCCCAAGAAAGCAGAACTCTTGAAACAGGCATTGTTTCAGAAGGAACTTTTATTGAGAGATAGTGATAGCAAGGAAACAAAACAAGATCTAACAGTTTCCTGCACAAATTGCTATATTAAAACTTTTGTTTCACAAAACCCCAACTCAGAGCCCAACTGTCCAGTTCACATCCAGCCAATCCACATGTGCAAAGTTGTTATGGGAACTGGAGCTAATAAGGGATGGTTTCCAGACACTTCACCACATCTCACAAGGGATTGAAGATAAGGCAGATGGCCCCTGACACATTCCATTCCCCTTTTCACACCCAAAGAGATAGATCAAAGTTGAGGAAGAACAAAGTAGAGGAAGTACAGCCACAAGGCCCCCTCCCATCAGAGAAAATCCTCCCCCTCCTAGTAGAATGGGAGACCCCCAAAAAGAAGCATTGAAGGGGTTTCTGACAAACAGTCTGTTTTACCAATGTTTTCCTGGCCTTGAGCTTGCATAATCAGATTCAGTGGGCTACTGGATAATGATACTTCAAATTCACATGCATATTTCACAATGAAATAATCACATAAAAGCTAAATGCAGAAGAAATCTAGCCATAAAACCAGCTATAAAGCCTGTGAAAGTAAAGTTCATTCAATCTTTATGATCTAAGTTTTATATATATGGTTTATCATTATTACTTGTAATAATTTGCTATACAAAAACATGCTGTCTTTGGAAAGATACATAACTTAACCCTATGACGGTACATAACTTAACCCTATAACTGTTTTGTTTAATGGTTTGCCTCCAGAAGTTCTGTGAGCTCCATCACTGGAGGTTTTTAAGAAGAGATTGGACAGCCTTTTGTCTGACTAGAAGATACCCAATGTTCTTTCTTACTCTGTTATTCTGTAATTCTGTATAATAATAAAGTATATCAACCACTGACAGTATTTCCTCTGTCACTGCTAGAGAGATAATGTCATAAAATGTTTCAGCAGTGTTTGAAGTCAAAACTCAAGTGAGATCCAAAATGGCATTAATGCCTCTAGTATTCCTTTTTCACAGAGTAAGTATAGATATTATTTATTATGTTCTTCATTTTTCTATTTTGGAAATTAAAGTGGTGCTCAGATATCTACCCTCCAGATATTAATTACAAATTTGCTAGCTTAGTCAAGAAGGTACATCATATAACCTCAAGCCCCATGACGTGGGACTTAATATCAGGTATTTAGCTTCTTGAAGTTTTGCAAATTCCTCATATTGTATGACTATTCCTGAAGTTTGCTTTAAAAATTGATCAATTTCATATAAAGTATTAACAAGGAGATAGAAATTTATATTCCTTATGAATTTTTTTTTAAAAATTTCAATACCTAGATCCAACTGGATTAATTCATGAATTAAGTCTGAATCATCTTAGATCCTGGCATTTCCCAGGCTGCAATAGCTAGAGGGCACCTACACACCACAAATAGTGTTTTGAAAATGAATTACTTTTAAAAGGGGTTACAGAAATCCCAAAAGAAAATAAAGGATTGCAGGCTACATAAATTAGCATTTTTAATGAATTTGACTATCTTCAGAACTGAAGATGAAGAGTAACTACACATATCTAAATTATATTTTCACAATTGGTGTGTAGGGCAGAAATCTTATAGTCCTGCATTCCTAGTAACTAGGATTTATCCCCTGAAGATCTGAAAGTGATCCTTCTCCCATCCACATGCCTTCAGAAATTCCTCTCCTCCCTTCTCCTCTCCCATCGTCTCTCCTCTCTCCTTTATAGCAGGGTCCTGATTATCTATAGCAGGGCTTTTCAACTGGTGGTACCTGTAGCACCAGTGGTACTTTAGCACCTAGCAAGTGGTACATGACCCCTAGCCAAGTGTAACGGGGGGAGGGAACCAGCTAAAGTGGCGCCGCACCGACCTGGAGGAGATCAGCTGGAACTGCAGAGCTTGGCAGAAGCCCCAGGTTCGATGCACATGGCGACATAGTAATTGGAGCTTCCAGCGCACCCGGAAGAGAAAAGGAGGAGGAGGGTGGAGAGAAGAGAAAGTATAAAAGGGGCAGGTTTTGGCGGGAGAGGGAGAGAAAGAGCAAGAAGCAAAGAGGTTTTTCTTAGCAAAGCAGTGAGGAGAGACAGAGCGAGTGGCCTGTTTTCAGAGGAAGGGTGAGTGAGTGAGTGGCCTGTTTTTGGAGGAAGGATAAGTGAGTGAGCAGCGTGTTTTTGGGAAAAGGGTGAGTGAGCGGCATGTTTTCGGAAGGACGAGCAAGTGAGCGGTGTGTTTTGAGAAGAGTGAGTGAGCGAGCGGTGTGTTTTTGGGGGAAGGGCGAGCAAGCAAACTGGGCAGGAGCCCCAAGATCAGCATACACTTCTGCAGGGCTATGGGGGCTCGGCAGAAGCCCCAGTATTGACACACACAGCTACAGCTGATCAGCACTTCTGCTGAGTCCCAAAGAAGCGCCGATCAGTTGGAGCCCAGCACTGATGCTTGCACTTCTGCTGAGCCCTGACAGCCCTGCAGAAGCGTGGATCAGCTGTCATGGCTCAGCAGAAGTGCCAGGATCAGCGCAGGCAGGCAGGCAGGAAGGAAGGAAGGAGATGGGAATGAGAAGGAGGGGAGGAAGGAGATAGGAAAGAGAAGAAGGGAGGCAGGGTGGGAGGGAAAAAGGAGGAAGGAACCCTCCCCCCGCTAATCACAATGCTAATGCAGCCCTCAATGAAACTGAGTTTGACACCCCTGATATAAAAGGTTGTTAAGTGAATCTGGTTTCCCCATTGACTTTGCTTGTCAAAAGGTTGCAAAAGGGGATCACATGACCTTGAGACACTGCAGCCATCATAAATATGAATCAGTTGCCAAACAACCGAATGTAAATCACATGACCCTGGGAATGCTGAAACGGTCATAAATATGAACAATGGTCATAAGTAACTTTCTTCAGTGCTTTTGTAACTTCAAACAGTTACTAAGTGAACTGTTGTAAGTCAAGGATTACCTGTAGTTTATCACTTTTTCCTTTTTTGGGGGGTCATCAGGTTTTTGACACCTTGCTAGGCCACTGGTGGTACTCGGATATTGCCATATCCTAAAAGTGGTACAATGGGTGAAAAGGTTGAAAAGCCCTGCTTTCAAAGTCATTTCTTTCAGGAAGAATTGTAATAGTTTGGAAACAAAATACATTTTACTTGTGGTGCATGAAAACCACAGTCATTTTTAAAAACATAAAAGCAGCCAAGGAAGAACTGAACGTTTAAGGGAAGTAATTCCAGGAAGCCAGATTGAACAATGCATTGATTCTACCACTGAGTACAGTTAAAATGTCAAGATAATTGGTGAGTTCATCTGAATATCTTGCAGGGGCTGGAGAAACTCTTCAGTGAGGAACTGCTACCATGTCTATTTCTGTTTTCTTAATTCAGAAAAAAAAGACATACTAAAAGAGATGTACATGATATGGAAAAAGTGGGGAGGGAGACATCCAATTAAGAAATGTAGAAAAAGAAAAATATTATATAATTACAATTTATACAATTAATTGTATAAACATGATTGGTTGATGGATTTAAAAGGGAATTAACCAAAGTCATACAGGATCACTTATCACAGTGATGGCGAACCTTTTAGAGACCGAGTGCCCAAACTGCAACCCAAAACCCACTTATTTATCACCGGGTGCCAGGTGGGCATGGCCCACTGGGTAGGCGTGGCTGTGATGGTCATAGCAAATTGGTTGGGTGTGGCCAAAGTAGGCGTGGCCACCTCAATGTTGCTCATGGGGAGGGACGCCTATGGGGGGTGGGCAGGGTTGGGGGAGATCCAGGGGGTCTCTGGCAGGTGGAGTGGTCGGCAGGAGGCTTGTCCTGCGGGGTAAGGTGAGGCAGGGAGAGGGTGCCATTGCCATTGGGCAAGGCAAGGGCTGAGGTGGCTACTGCCTGACACCATCGGCCCCCGCACACAGAGGCCAGCAAACGCATGGGGGTTGACAGTGTCCCCTTGACCAGCGCACTCTGGGGTTCCACAGCCCATCACCAGCAATTCAAAGAAGCCACCTCTGAGCTGGATGGCCGTCCGACAGCTGAGGAGGTGATGCAGTAGGTCGTGCCCGGGAAAAGGAGAGCATGCGAGGCCAGGAGGGATGGGATGGGGGAGAGGGAAACCAGCCGTGCCGGGATGCATCCGGCCATGTGGGACTTCAGTAAGTTAGCAGGTGGCTGATTGAAGAGGGACAGTTGCCATTTCCGGCGCGCATGCCCACAGAGAGGGCTCTGAGTGCCCCCTTTGGCACCCGTGCCATAGGTTCACCACCACTAATAATAATAAAGTTGGAAGGGACCTTGGAGGTCATCTAGTCCAACTCGCTGCTCAGGCAGGAAACCTTATACCATTTCAGACAAATGGCTGTCCAGTCTCTTCTTAAAAACTTCCAGTGTTGGAGCATTTACCACTTCTGGAGGCAGGTTGTTCCACTGGTTAATTGTTCTAACTGTTAGGAAGTTTCTCCTTAGTTCTAGGTTGCTTTTCTCCTTGATTAGTTTCCATCCGTTGCTTCTTGTCCTGCCTTCAGGCACCTTGGAAAATAGCTTGACTCCCTCTTCTTTGTGGCAGCCCTTGAGATATTGGAACACTGCTATCATGTCCCCCCTCGTCCTTCTCTTCATTAAACTAGACATACCCAATTCCAGCAGCCTTTTCTTATATGCTTTAGCCTCCAGTCCCCTAATCATCTTTGTTGCTCTTCTCTGTACTCTTTCTAGAGTCTCAACATCTTTTTTACATCGTGGTGACCAAAACTGGATGCAGTATTCCAAGTGTGGCCTTACCAAGGCATTGTAAAGTAGTATTAATACTTCACGTGATCTTGAATCTATCCCTCTGTTAATGCAGCCTAGCACTGTGTTGGCTTTTTTGGCAGCTGCAGCACACTGCTGACTCATATTTAAGTGATTGTCCACTAGGACTCCGAGGTCCCTCTCACAGTTACTACTATTGAGCAAGGTACCCCCTATACTATATCTGTACATTTGGTTTTTCTTGCCTAAATGTAGAACCTTATTTTTTTCATCATTGAATTTCATTTTGTTAGATAGCGCCCAGTGTTCAAGTCTGTCCAGATCCTCCTGTATCCTAAGCCTGTCTTCTGGAGTGTTGGCTATTCCTGCCAGCTTGGTGTCATCTGCAAATTTGATGATTTCCCCATCTATCCCCTCATCCAAATCGTTGATGAAGATTTCGAAGAGCACTGGGCCCAGAACAGAGCCTTGGGGCACCCCACTACACATTTCCCTCCATTTAGATGTGGTTCCATTGAGGACCACACACTGAGTACGGCCGGTCAGCCAGCTATGGATCCATCTGGTGATGATGCTGTCTAACCCACATTTTTCTATCTTATCAAGTGATCTACTTTATCAAATGCCTTACTGAAGTCCAAGTAAATTATATCCACAGCATTCCTCTGATCCACTAATTTTGTCAGTTGGTCAAAGAATGCAATAAGATTTGTCTGGCATGATCTGTTTTTGACAAACCCATGTTGGCTTTTAGTAATGACTTTGTTTGCCTCTAGGTGTTCGCTGATTCATTGTTATTATCTTTTCCAGAATCTTCCCAGGTATTGAGGTCAGGCTGATAGGTCTGTAATTTCCTGGGTCCATTTTTTTCCTTTTTTGAAGATGGGAACTACATCAGTTCTTTTCCAGTCCTCTGGTAGTTCCCCAGTGCTCCAGGATCTTTGAAAAATATAGTTCAATGGTTCTGAGATCACATCAGCCAGTTCCTTGAGAACCTTGGGGTATAATCCATCTGGTCCTGGTGATTTGAACTTGTCTAGGCTGGACAGGTGCTCACTTACCGTTTTCTTGCCTATCTTAACTTGCGTTTCTATTCTGTTTTTTATGGCACTATTTTTGGTAGGTTGGTCTGTTTTTTCCCTTTGTGTAAAGACAGATGCAAAAAGCGAGTTAAATAGTTCTGCTTTCTCCCTGTTGCTTGTCACCTTCTTGCCACTTTCCCCCACTAATGGACCAATCATTTCCTACACTTTTTTCTTGTTTTTTACATGTTGAAAGAAGCTTTTTTTGTTATTTTTGACTTGGTTCATTTTGAGCCTTAGCTTTCCTCACTTCATTTTTGCAGGCTCTGGCTATTTGCTGATATTCTGCTTTAGTTATGTGCCCTTCTTTCCACTTTCTATACTTGTCCTTTTTATCTTTCAATTTATCAGAGAGTTCTTTATGCAGCCATGCTGGTTTCTTTTGAGAGCTGTTATTTTTCCTCTTTGTTGGTATTGTGCTAGACTGGGCTTTTATTATCTCACTTTTCAAAATTTCCCAAGCTTCTTGCATTGTTTTCCCCTTGAGGATTCTCATCCATGGAATCCTTCCCAAGTCCTCTCTACGTTTATTGAAATTAGCTCTCTTAAAGTCCAAGACTCTAGTTTGACTGTGTTCTATTGCTTGTGCTTCCATAATGTTGAATTCCATTATTGCATGATCACTTCCTCCCAAGGTTGTTGTGGCTTCAACACCTTCTATCATTTCATCTCTGTTCGTGAGAATGAGATCCAAAATGGCTAATCCCCTAGTTCCCTTCTCTACTTTTTGGGAAACAAAGTTGTCTGCTAGGTTTACAAGGTATCTGTTTGATCTTCCACTTAGAGCAGAGTTTGTCTCCCAGTTGATGTCAGGGTAGTTAAAGTCCCCCATTACTATTGTGATGTGCTTCCTACATACTTTAGTTAGCTGACTAGCAAAAAATTCATCTATTTCCTCTGTTTGGTTGGGTGGCCTGTAGTATACACTTATGCTAATGTCATTCCCCCCCTTTTTATATTGACTCAAATGCATTCAATACAGTTTTCATCACTGTTGTGCTCTATTTCTGTAGAGATGTAGTTATTTTTTACATATAGAGCAACTCCACCTCCTCTTTTATTTGATCTGTTTCTTTTAAATAATTTAAATCCCTCTAGCTGTGTGTTCCATTTGTGGGTTTCATCCCACCTTGTTTCCGTAATGGCAACAATATCATATCTGCCCTCATTAACCTGAATTTCTAGTTCACCCTGTTTGCTGTTCATATTCTGTGCATTGGTGTATAGACATTTGAGACCTTTATGACTGACCCTGTGTTTACTTTCTACGTAACCTGTGCCTGAGTTCCCCTATTGTCTTACTACCTATTTGGTTAGTGTACTTTGTATGGCACTCACTATTAGAAGCTTGATTTTGTTTGACAGCAAGGTTGATATTCTTGTCCACACGCACATCTATGTTACATGCATGATAGCCCTATAATTTTTAGATTGCCGGGGACAGGGATGTTCTGTATTAATTAACTCACTGTCCCCGCTATTTAGTTTAACTATTCCTCCAGAAAATCTGTGAATTTATAGCCGAGTAACTCAGTCCCTTTCTTTGATGGATGCAAACCATCTCTTTTGTACATTTTTTCATTGGACCAGCTACAGACATCATGACTAATATATCCAAACCCTTCCCCTTTACACCACTCCTTTAGCCACATATTGAATTGTGCTATACACTGGCCTTTTCCATCCACTGACCTATAATCCTCTATTACTTTTTGCCTGGGGGCCTCCTATTGGCACTATAGATATGATTAGATAGGCCTATAGTTGGATCCAGCTAGAATTATATGTTTGTAATTTCTGTCATGTCAAAACTAGTAAACAACAGTTATAGTAAAAAAATGTTTATACTTGTAGAATTAGTGATCTTTCACACCTCCTCTCATCTATATTCTGTAATTAAAATAAGTTCTAGCTATTTTATATCATATAATTGTTTCTCAATTTCACATATGATAAGAACACACACAACTGTATGAAGATGATACAATGTCAGTTTCACTGTTTATGACTCATCAGAGAAGATGTCCATGGGTCATATCTTTTGCTAAACATTACCTTAGCAGCATGAATAATGCATGTGCTAAGAATTATGGAAGTTGAAAACCAATACATATTGAAGACACCAGCTTAGGAAAAACAATAAATATGATCAACTTGTTAAGAAAAATCTGTTTATAAAGAAGAGTTTCAAAAGAATAAAATTAAAAATATTATTTAAATTATTCCTTAAGTCATCTTGACCAATCTGTATATTTTTGTTTCTCATTAATAAATTTGCCATGTTTTATAAAACATTAATATATAAAGAAGAAAGGTTTTTTCCAACTAGTTGGTTCTTCAATCTGATAACTGTAACAAAACATTAAGGCCACAAATCATTAATAACAAAATATGACAGAAAAAAACTGAGTCTAAAATCCAACTTCATTACTGATTGTACCAATTCTAAATTTATGTACCACATGGAAAGCCTCCAGAAATTCATTGAAGTCAATGCTACCGTCTTTATTAAAATCCATGGTGCGAACTAAACTGTCAATGGATTCATCACTCACATCATTCTTCACATGTGCATTAAAGAGTTTCCATGTTTGGCGGAATTCATCAGCAGAAATAAGGCCTAAGCGAAGGGAAATCTGGTGTTACAAAAACACTGCAAATTTGCATAAATAATTTAAATACGATATGTTACTTCTGTATGAGAATGAAATTAGAATTGGGGAGTCTGAAGAAAACAATGTAGAACTTCAAGCTATATCAGTTGTACATGTTACTATCTATGCCTGGTGTGGTTTCAAAAGCTGGTTATAAAAACTTTAAAAAGCATAGGACCTTCCTATCTAAATGCAGGCTAGGTTCATATGAATCTCTGTAATCTATGTGAATGACTAGAATCTCTTCTTTTAGAAATAAAATATGTCATAAAATAGAAAAGCTGAGGCTGAGAGGGAAGGTTGCACATGTAATAATAATATGGAATTCTTTACCCTAAAAAACATGGCTTGGTTTGGTTTTTGAAAATTACTGAAAAGTTTTTTTCTGTTATTTTATTAGATTGTAAGAGATTATTGTTCTACTAAGAATTTTGATTCATAACTTTGGGCAGTAAGTTCCAAGACTGGATGGATACAGAAAATTGATGTGACTCTCAGGGCAAAGATTCCATAGCTGCTGTTCAGAGAAGGTCCAGGATGTAAAGAGCCAATTCTGCAACATCTGTGCAGAATAGACTCCACAACATACTAACATGCCCTCCATTGGCACTGTTTGCTTATTATTCTATTTTTAAAAATTCAGTGGATTTTTTTAAACACCCAATAAATTATTTTCTGAATGCTGTGCTAATCAGTAGCACAATAAACAAAATAGTCATCAATCAAGGAAATTGCTATAAATGCAGGATAGGGACATAAGACACACAGAGTTTGTTTTGCATCAAGACACTGTTTTGCCATTGTCTTGGCTTGTTTGAGCATCATGTTTCATACTGTTGAAACCAAATCACTTTGGGGATTCAACTTGCAAAGAGGGAAAGGAGAAATGGAGGCATTTGGCAGGAAGATGTTAATGAGTTTTTCTCTAGAGTGTAGCATCACATGATCAAGAGACACTACTTTTTAGGAGAATTAGTGACTAGAAAAATCAACTAAAATTTGCCTCTATTTTTAGTTATGTATTGTGATTTAACTTCATTCATTAGGTGGAAATAACTGCTGCACATATCCCTGCAATCAATATTTGAATGCTTTTAATTTAAAAAAGCCGACTTAATGTATTTTAAGATAATTTAATAAATACAAGACCATCTTCCCCTAATTCATCCTACTATGGTATCTGTAACTCTCTTTTCTAGGCTTAGATACACTACTATGGCATTATTTTTGGAAAGCTAAAGTTTTAACATACCAGAATGGTCTTGGTCAATCATATTAAAGATAATCTCCAAATCAGCTTTGTATCTACACAGAGTTTCCGCCAAATATGGTTGAACCTAAAATAAGACAGAAAGAGAGAGAGAGAGAGAGAGAGAGAGAGAGAGAGAGAGAGAGAGAGAGAGAGAGAGAGAAGTTAGAAATAATAATATACAATACTCAGTCTATGGTTGAAATCACAATACTGCAACCTATTTTATATCCTGTAAAAATATATATTTTAAAATTTAATTTATTTCATGCAAAACCAACATCCAGAATCCAAATTCTAAACTCTAAAAGATTTTAATTTAAAATTTAATTGAAGATATGCATTATCCTAAGAAAGCTTCCAGATTAAACTTCTAATGTACAATAACTCCAGACGTTTATCCATTGGTAACTTTGCCACTTTTCATCCTTCATATTTCAAAAGAAAATTCTCTTAAGGAAGAAACTAATAGCATGCCATTGATTAGTAATGCTAGTAGTTATTTTCCTATGTGTACATTAAGAGTCACATTGCACAATTGTGTATACAAGTTTCTAAATAAAATTAATAGTATTATACAAACCGTTTTAACAATGCTATCAATTCAGCCATTTCCTACATTAAGGTGTACAACTAGAGCTTCAAGACTGAGAATCACTACTATGTCCTTTAAAGCCCATCCAAAGGTTGTCACCAAATAGAATTTTTATAATTTCTAAAGTGACAGAAGAAAACCCTATTGAGCATGTAGGGCCTGGAAAGATATGTATCTTCTGTCAGTCATCAATGGTCTGAAAATTCAACATGTACTTGAATAAGGATTATATACTATTGAAAGTCCCAACTGAAAGACCATTTTAAAATTTGGACTGTATATATTAATATATCCCCGTGTTTTGCTATTGTTAAAATACACTGATTTAAATGCTGATTTAATGTTTCATGTTGCAGCATACAAAACAAGGCCAGCTTTTATCAGCGTGAGAAGCATATATATTTGAATTTCCTTTCTTTCTTGCATATACATAAAAATAGAGGTTATGATCAGAGTAATTGTATTTCATATCTATATTTAAATAACTATAATTAAATGAAATAATAACATTTTTTTCCTTCTGTCTCTGCACACTGTTTGGTCCTGCCCTGCCTCTCTACAGAATGTCCAGCCTGTTGTTCAAAATAAAGTTCAGACCCTCTGAAAAAAAGTTGATCATCCTTGTTCCAAATCACCTCACCTCTTTGATGGGTAGTATGATTTCTAAATTGTCAAAACACGAAAGATATTCCACACTTCCATCCAGAGCCAGGCAAACTAGTCGAGAACGGAGAGTTCTCCAGGGTAGGTCAAGATGCAGAACCGATTCCATGGCAGAAGCCCATTGGCTAAGAGAAATCCTTCCTGTTAAAAAATGAAAAGTATTTTATGTTTCAACGGAAGCTCCTTATAAGAGGATGTGATGTGCATTTTATCAAACCACAACCCCCTCCAGTTTCAATTGAAACATCATTGCAGGAGGTATTGTAGCATTGAGATTTCAATAAACTAAATTACAGGGCTACTTTTTAATAAAAACTGGCCAAGCATAGTGGCTAGCTTCTAAATGTGGACTAGCTCCCAGAATTCCACAGCCAGACATGCTTGCTGGGGAATTCTGGGAGTTGAAGTCCACATATATCAAATTGACTGAGGTTGAAAATCACTGTTCTAAAGACTAGACCACCAGACACACACACACCCTTTCACACACACAAACATTCTACCAGCTTCACTAGAGCTTATGAAGTACACTATGTAGAATAGGGAATAGAGAAGGGTGACCAACCTACAGATTGTTGGTATACTATTTGCAGCACATCACTGAAATCTGGGGAAACAATTACATTTCAGCACTGAGTTTTAATTTGCTTTTGCTTTTTTTTCTTGTCAACATGAAACATCAGAAATTTCTCAAATGAAATGAAAGGTGTGCAGATTTCAGCTTGTGTGTATATGTGTGATTGTTGGGTGGGGGAGGACTTAAAGGGGAAAATGAAAAATTAATATCTGTCAAAGATAAGGTTATTTCCTTCTTTAAGAGTCTTTTTGATATGTTGGTAAGACTAATCAATCAATAAACTATCTTTCCTTAAAAGTCATCCCTGCTTGAATAAAAATGGCTGGTTTCTAACTTGGGGGTAAGATTTAAGTTGGGAATGTTAATTGGATTTTAACATTAAGCTTGCGGTCTTCCCATTCCCTCCCCTTAACCATTAATGGGGGGAGGGTGGCAAAAATCTGGCTTCTCAAATGTTACCTGTTCCTGGTATTGTATGAGGAATGAGAAGAAAAATTAGAAACTTTGATAATTATGAGCTCACAATTACTCCTCTTGGAATCACAGCTCATCTTTAGCTTACTGTCTGTCTGCTCTGCTCCATCCTCTGTTGGTCATGGCCCCCAACCTTTACTTGAGAAGCTTGGAGGCTACAGAAGAAAGAGAAAAAGCAAAACCTTGCCATAGGCAAAGTCTTAACCTCTTCTGCTTTGGAAATGTGAGCCTGGGTATAACAACAGAATCAATTCCATCCTATGCATTCCAGATGTAAATAATTTGTAATTGAAGAGATTCTATATATTGAAGGGTAATAAATGCAACAATGGCAGGAGAACAGCACTTAAAAAAACACAAATAGTGGATATATAATTTTATAATCTGAAGCATTGAAAAAATATTATTTCATATGGAATGGCAAATATGAAAATATCAGAATGGTTCTTAACAAGGGAAACTTTTTTTTAAAAAATATGTTTTATTGATTTTTAACATAATCACCTTAATATTTGGTAAACAGCATATTGTCTCGGTTAGTATTTAAAAAATAATAACAATTAATTTCTATAATTCTATAGTCCATATAATGGCTTTGCTTGATTTTCTCTTCTTCCAATAATACTCTCTTTTGCCAACCTTAATACAGTTCTTATTATTAAATATAGACATTTTTTTCATGTTTCTGCAAATAATAACCACATCCACTGTTTTTTTTTTTTTTGTAAAAAAAAAAAAGGTGCCGGAACTCACACACAGCTCCGGTGGACTGGCAGAAGCCTCTAGCACGCTGCATATGGCTCCAGTCAAAAGCCCTTTACAGAGTGGGGGGGACCACTTTAGGTAGCTTCCAAGGCGCAGATCACTATCAGCTGATAGACCGCATTGCTGCGGCTTTTGAGAGGGTGCTTGTTTGGAGCTGGGATGTCTTTTGCCACCTCTTCTGCTGCTTTAGGAACACACCTGGTCCTTCGAAGAGATTCTCTCCAGAAGCCAGTCCTAGTCCCTGGCAGCCAATGTGGGGGTAAGGACAGATGCGGGGTGGGGGGAGCCATGTGAATCAAGGCAGAGAAGAGGGTCTACTTTCAGGGTTGTGGAAGTGTTTCCGGGTTGACCTTCGATGCCCCTGATTTCCCCAGACAGCTTCCTTTCACTAAGCCAGAGCTTTACTTGTGCTGGTGGCTTAGAAAGAACCAGTTCTTCCCTTCAAAAAAAGGTGCCGGAACACCATTCTGGTGTGTTCTATGACAAAAAAAGCACTGAACACATCAATATAAAGCTTCTTTTCTAATTGCCTCATAGATCCTGTTTACAGAATTCTTATTTAAATTTGTTTTTCCCACAATATTTAAACATTCTTACTGGTTAAGATTTTCTCAAAATTAGTTACAATTAAGTATTTAAGTCTTTTTTCTCATACAAGCCATCCCAATACGTTTACATTTCTCTTAAACCCCCCCCCCCAAAAAAAACCCAGAGGAAACATTTATTTTATATAAACCCGACATTTTTATATTTCTCATGTCAAAAAACAAAACACAAAGGAAAAAAGAAAGAAAAAATACTGTTACTTGAGGGGTTCATCCCTCTTAAACTAATCTTTATTTATATCCAAAATCTTTCTATTTCTTTAACCATATTCAAACAGATGTTTAATTTTTAAATATTCCCTTGGGTAAATCCCATCATCTAATTTCTTATTTCTCACTTTAGCCTTTTTTTTTGCCAAACATCTTTCCTGATCAATATGCTTTGCTGAATCAAAGACTCTTTCCATAATCTTAAAAGTGTTGTTGCAGATACAAAAGGCAAAACAGATAAGATGTTTTTATAGGAAGGTTTGACCCCTTCATATTCATTGAGAATCTTTTCCTTTCTTTCTTTCTTGATTTTATTTATCATTTTTTGTCTCTCAAGTTCTCATAGTTCTTCTGGCAGAATCCATTTTGTCAAATCTTTTTTCTTGTCCTCAAACTTATTTTGTAATCTTAGGGTATAGGTTACCTTTTTCATGTCCAGTATTTCCTATAAGTTTTTTTCCATCTGAGTTAAGTCATACTTTCTTCTATTGTTAAGTTCCATCTTGAAATCTCTGTCCTCTGTCTGATATTCAGTTGTCTGTTTTTACTGCTCACTCTCTGTTTTTATTTTCTGAGAATTTTTGTGTTGCAAAGTTAAATTGGAGATGTGTTCATTTCATATTTCCAAAGTTATTTTTAATTTCCTTGTGGTTTGAGATCATTGTTGTTTGGATTAGTTGCAACATAGTATAGATCTCCTTCTGGAAAGTATTTGATTTTTCTTGGTATATTATTTCTGCAGATCTCTGATTTTCCATGATAGCTAAAAATCAGTTTTCCTTTCTCTACAGACAGCTTTAAAGTCACAGTTGAGTTGGTAATCCAGAAAGGTCAATTCTTTTTTTTAGAGTTTATAATTCTTACTTTGTAGATAGCCCAAAATGTTTTCTTTCTTTTTTGTCACAGCAGTTCTCTCTTATTAAGACATTGAAGGTCACCGAAACCAAGTTATCTTTTCCTCAGCTTTGTCAGTCCCTGTAATAAAGCAACTACTGTTGTATATTTTCATCCACCACTGGATGTCAGCACCAGTCAGTAACAGACAATTGTTTACTTCTATTTTCATGATTTAAAAGGAAAATCTTAACAGATTCCACCGATTTCAAACTTATCCAAATTAAGTCTTATATTCATTTCATTTCAGTATATTTCTGTTCCCCCTGAAAAGTTTAATTCGCCGTTTCCATCTGTAGGAGGGTGTGGTCAAGATTCCCACCCCCCTTCTCACTTTCGGAAGCTTTTTGCTTCTTGGGGTTTTTCTTTTTCTTTTTCCAGAAAATCAATTTTCAAGCAGAAGAGAGAAAATTCACTGTTCTTACCCAGTTCCAAGCACGTTGTTTACAGTCAGCTTAAAGTAGTGCTTTTGGGCTTCGGCTGCTTGTAGCTTGGGCTGGACTCTGAAGTTAAGCTAGCCTTTCTCCTGCTGGTTTCTGGAGGGTTTTTTCCAAACCAATCGGATCGACTGCCATCTTTCCACAATCGGTGGGACTGCCTTCCTTCTTTACTTTCTCTATGAGGCAATTTCAGGTCCATTTAGGGTCCCCTAGCAGGCAGAAATCGGCTGTAGGATGCAGAACCCCACAATCCTTCAGTTGCTGTGCTACTGCTCCAAACCAGAAGCCCCTTAACAACTCAATCAAACGTAGCCAACTTTTGAGAAAATTGTAACCTATAAAGATATGTTGAATACTGAAGGGAAACCAACATTGAAATAAGAGTTGGGAAAACAGAGTATTGGTTCAATAAGGTGGTCTCAATTGCAAATATAATTGAGATATGAGCTGGATAGAAAAGATGTTATAAACTGTAACTATTTTTATTAGATATAATATTAGAAAAATAAGCTGAGGAAGTGTATACTTAATGTTATATGTATTAATAGCAGTAAGAATTGTATTTGCTTAGTGATTGAAAAATGAAGGAATATACCTCAAGAAGAGAGGATCAAGAAAACATTGGAATGTGTAGAAATGGACAGAGTGATATTGAAGAACAAAGAAAAAGAAGACACAGAATAATTTTAAATAAAGGATATAGGTTATCACTTGCCGGAAAAAAGGGGTAGAGATCAGAAATTCAATATGTATCTTCAAGTAAAAAATGAATCCAGACAACATGTTGTTTACTATGCACTTATGATTTGTAAAAATAGAAAATCAATAAAATATTATTTAAACCCCCCCACAAATAGTGGATATATAATTTCATAATCTGAAGCATTGAAAAAACAATATTATCTCATATACCATTGTCTTCTCTAGTGCTTTGGACTGTGAAACCTGCAGAGAGTTCCCTGCAAATACTGTTATTTTTCGTGGATACTGATTGATGTTCTGTACATCTAGGAATTCATTAGTAAGTTTACTAAGTTCATTAGTATGTTCACATAATTGGGCTTTGCAAATAATCACCTGTTAGTGGACAATCTATATTTATGATGCCATCTGCATGCTTTCCTAATTATCCAATACTGACACATGTGGATTCAATATACCAATGCAACAATAGCAATCTTCATTTAAAATCAGGGGCAAGCACATGTCTGAGAAAAAAAAATATCTTAAGGTAATGTTACACCAAAATTGGAGCACAGAAGAAGAACCTTGTTAGCTATATGCTCAACAGAAACACGGTAGCTCCTCCTGCAAATACATATTGGCAATACCATGCTTTCAGAATGTCTCTTCTGCACTATCAACATTCCTTATCTATGGAAGAATTAGACTTCAAATGCAGCTGTTAATTATCAGAGGCTTTTTGTCTTCTGTGGTAATTGTATATGAAGCAATAGTCGTGTAATTCTTTAATTGCAGTCTCAAGAGGGCTTCAACATATGCTTTTTCTTTTTTTGTTCATATTGAGATAATGAATAATCTCTGATCTTCCCTTCCCCCCCCCCCCCATCAACAGTCACAAAGTAGGATGAAGCAATTTTCCTTTGGTAATACCAAGCCAGGAGCAACCAAGAGCAGGATTTGAAAGGTCAAGGTGGCAATCACATGCTTTTTGGGCACAGCATGAATCTTGCAGTCATGGGCAACATCTTGATTCTTTGTCTCTTCCAATGATATCCCTGGCCATGAATGTGAAAAGGAAGGAAGATAAACTGGTATCTCATCTGTACAGCAAGATATTTCTCCTTAGTGGGAGAAGAATAATTAAATCAAGGATACTTCTGAGCTATTGAGGATCTTCAACTTACCTAAATTACCTAAGATTTCAGGCCACTTTTCCTATATGATATATCAATTTACAAAATTTGGACAGAAGATAGGAGGAGATACTTATAATTTATTGATTTCTCATTATTTTCTAGGGGAAGCTATTATTTCGACTGCACTCTGAGTCTCTTAGTACTTACTAGGCTTCCTGACTCCTTTTTTTAAAAAGCAGGCAGGCTCTAAAGCAAAGGACCAGACTCTAAAATTATAGGTATTTGCATATCTTGAAGCCCCAGAAAGATCTTGCTTGGGTGGGAGAGAGCACTATGGAGGATTATTTCAATGTCTCATAAATGGCTGTTTGGGACTGGATATGTATTGCCCCCTGCAAGGGAAATCAGACTAAGATACCAATGACATGTAAGTCGGTACTACTTTTACTGTAACAGTATCTTGCAAATCTGAATGTGCTTTTCTCCCCTCCCTTTTATCTTCATGTGATTTAAAGAGAGGCTTGTCTGAGATTTTTTCTCAATTTTCTTTCTTTGTCCAGGCTTAGTTCCGTTTTGTCTGACAGTTGTCTGGGTAAAGGCTCTTCTTCCTGTCCTGCAAGGCTATTCTCTCCACAGACAAATATGCCCACAGATGTATTTGTCTACAACACATTACATGATAGTCAACTTTTGATCGGGTAACTCTTCCACAATAGCTGTTTTGTCGGTATATCCTGGCCTCAAAATATTTCCTAGTTCTTTTGAAGGAGAGTCTCTACCTCTCATCTGATTTTATTCAGATTGTTACTAGAATCACAAGGCTGGAAATAACCATTTAAGCCATTAGAAAGAGTCCTCTACTGAGGGATCCAACTTAAAGCTCCCCAGACAGTCAGATATCTCTCTAATCCTGTCCTGAACACATCCAATGAACACAAGACCACTGCTTTTCCAGGGAATTTGTTGTATGCTATTGAATTGCTCTTACTGTTAGGGAGTTTTTTCTAACGTTCAATTGAAATCTGATTTTCTGTAACTCACATCATTTTATATTCTGCATTCTGGGACAAGAGAAAAGAGCGTTGTCTTACCTGAACGCTTTTTCTCATCAGGATGGTGTAGAATCCACTGATTGGGTAATTTAATCCCTCCTGCTCAGACTAAGAAACAAAAAAACTTTGCCACGCCTCCTTCTGGGTGTGACTTTCCCCAGTTTTTTCGAGGCGAAGCATCCAGACGCAAGGCTCCAAACAAAAACAAGGGGAAAAAAATGCATGCCTAGACTAACACTAACAGGGTGGATGTGGATTCTATACCATCCTGATGAGAAAAAGCGTTCAGGTAAGACAACGCTCTTTTCTCCATCAGAATGGATGTAGAATCCACTGATTGGGACATACCAAAACCGCTCATGTCCCCACAGGGAGGGAAGTCTAGGCTTGTGTCCCCTGAGAACCAACCACTCGCTGTAGGACTCTCCTTCCGAAAGCAGCCTCCGCTGCTGCAAACTGATCTATTCTGTAATGTTTTATGAATGAGGAGGGAGAGGACCAAGTCGCTGCCCTGCAAATCTCCTCGAGTGATGCCTGGGTAGACCAGGCCGCCAAGGCAGCAGCACTACGTGTAGAGTGAGCTGTAATATGTGAAGGGACTGAGAAATATAAGCCCTGGAAATACACGCCCTAATCCACCGACCAATAATAGAGGAAGAGACCTTCCGACTCATGGTAGAGGGCTGAAAGGACACAAATAATGCCTCAGATTTCCTAAAGACCGAGGTTTGTTTAATGTAATGGCGCAGGGCCCTGCGCATATCCAAGGTATGCCACCGTCTTTCCAGACGGTGGGAAGGGTTAGGACAGAAGTTAGGAAGGACTAGGTCCTGAGAATGATGAAACTCTGTATTGACCTTAGGAATGAATGCAGGATCCAGCCTGAGGACCACTCTGTCCTCATGGAATGTGCATAAGTCCTTCCTGACCGATAAGGCAGCCAATTCTGAAATTCTCCTGGCCGACATGATGGCCACTAGGAAGTCCACCTTCAGTGTAAGGAAGTGAAAGGAGCAAGTGCTCAGAGGCTCGAATGGAGGAGAAACTAAGGCCTGTAACACCTTGGACAGGTCCCAGGATGGGTAACGATGAACCGTAGGTGTCCCTACGTTGGCCGCGCCCTTGAGAAAGGCACTAACTGCTGGATGTTGAGACAGGGAAACTTGGTTGTCACAGGTGAGGACCGTCGACAAGGCAGCTAACTGCCGACGTATGGTACTGGTTGAGAGATCTCTAGTTAGCCCCTCAAGTAAGAAGTCCAATATGTCTGGAATGGTGACAGCAAGCGGCAAAAGTCGCTTTTTGGTACACCAAGAGCAGAAACCTCTCCAAGTGGCATCATAGATCCTGTTGGTCGAGGGACGCCGCGAGGCCTGGATGACAGAGATAACCCCAGAGGAGAAAAACTGTTTGGCTAGACTCTCCCACTCAAGTGCCAAGCGGCTAATTGAAGCCACTGCGGGTCCGGATGATGGAGGTTCCCCTGGCTGAGAGCTACTCGGTCCGGGGAAATCTTCCATGGTGGTGAGAGCGACAGGTCCACCAGGTCGGCAAACCACGGGCGTCTTGGCCAATATGGAGCAACTAAGATCAGCTCCGCCTGTTCCTGGATGAGCTTGCGGATAGTTGCTTGTAGTAGCGGAAGAGGAGGGAAGGCATAAAGTACGCCCTCCGGCCATCTGCTCTGGAGGGCGTCCATTCCCTCCGCCCCCCTCAACAGGAACCGGGAAAAGAACCTGGGGAGCTGAGCATTGTTTGGGGAGGTGAAGAGATCTAAGATGGGCTGCCTGAACCTGTGTGATATTTCCCTGAACAGACCTGAGTCCAGTTTCCCCTCTGAGTGATCCACTGTGGCCCTGCTCAGGGAGTCTGCCTGTTGATTCGCTCCCCCGAGATGTGTTCCGCTCTGATGGAACTCAGAGTAGACTCTGCCCAAAGTCCTATGGCCAGGGCTTCCTGCATGAGTGACCAAGAGTGGGTCCCCCCTTGTTTGTTTACGTGAGCCTTGGCCACAATGTTGTCTGTCAGGACCAACACGTGTTTCCCTGACACAAGGGAAGAAAACCTTTGGAGAGCCAGGTGGATGAACTTGAGTTCCAACCAATTTATGTTGTGTGTCAGGTCCGAACTGGACCACTGACCTTGAGCTATGTGGCTCTGAAAATGTGCCCCCCCAACCGAACAGACTGGCGTCTGTGGTCAGGGTAATTCTGGGAGGTTCCTTGAAAAGGGTACCTTTGTTCAAGGCGGACAAAGTCCACCATAGACGGGAGGTCAGAGTGTGATGGGGAACCCTGATTTTCCTGTTGGAGGCACTGACTTTGCATCTTTGAAAGGGAAGGAGGAACCACTGGAGGTTCCTGGAGTGTAGCCTGGCCCATGGAACGATGCCCAAGCAAGAGACCATCTTCCCCAGGAGTTGGGATAGTTGTACCAGTGGTACCCTCTTTTCCCTTCGGATCTGCTGAGCCAGCTTCCGAATGCTGACTTGACGCTCCTGGGAGAGATATACCTTGCATAGGCTGGAATCTATCAATGCTCCCAGATGGAGCAGGCGTCTTGTGGGGGTAGTGTGACTCTTTTTGAAATTCACGGAAAACCCGTGATCCTGAAGTGTTTGAATTGTGATTACCAGGTCCGACTGACCTGATCGGAAAGATTTGGACTGTATCAGTATGTCGTCTAGGTAGCACTGTACCCGTATGGGCTTCATCCTTAGATGAGCCGCCAGCACGACCAAGACTTTTGTAAAGCCCCTCGGGGCAGATGATAGGCCGAATGGGAGGGCCCGGTACTGGTAGTGACTGCGTGCATAACAGAACCGCAGGAACCTGCAGTGTTCCTGGATGATCGGAATGTGTAGGTAAGCCTCTGTCAGGTCGATGGAGGAAAGGAAATCCCCCTTCCTGATACTTGCCAAGATGGACTTTAGGGTCTGCATCTTGAATTTCCTGTAAGTGAGGAAGTAATTTAGATCTTTTAGGTCCAGTATCGCCTTCCAACTGCCTGAGGCTTTGGGAACTACAAACAGGATGGAGTAGAACCCTTTCCCCAATCTGGTCCTGAGGAACCCTTTCTATGGCTCTGATCTCTAATAAATGTGCGATGGCTGTCATGACTATTTGTGCTTTTGAAGTATTGTTTGAAACCGGGCACTGTATGAAATGATCTGAGGGAGAAGATTGAAACTCTAGGGAGAGACCCCTTCTTATTGTCTCCCTGACCCAAGCGTCCGTGGTTGTGGTCTCCCAGATGTCGTAAAACAGTGCCAGTCGACCCCCAATGGGGTAATCCTCCTTGGCGTCACTTGGACTGCCTGTAAGGACGACTGCCCAAGCCCCTAAAGGGACGCTTGGTCTGGGACTGACCCCTGGCTCCACTAAACTGGCAGTCCTGTTGGCGATCCTGTCTGAAAGAATAGGATCGCGAGCCTCTGGGCCAATCCCAGGACTGCCCTGCCCAAAAGAGCTGTCTCCAGTCCCAGGAGCTACTGGGACGGAATGCTGGTCTATGATAATCCTGCTGGGGCCATCTATCCAATTTTTTGGAGGGATGGGCCATCACCTTGTGCTTGTCCTTGCCTTCAATAATGTGAGGCTCTAGGACTGGGCCGAAAAGGTGGGTGCCACTGTACTTAGATGTTGCTAGGCGCCACTTTGCCTTTAAATCAGTGCACCATTGCTTCAACCAGAGCAGCCTGCGTGAAGCCACTGAGGCAGCAATAGATCTGGCCGAACATCTGGCCGAGTGCAAGGAAGCATCCGCAATATATTCGGATGCTGCCACGACTTTGCCTATTGCTTGGTGCGCTCTGACCTGATCTGGCGGAATGAGCGCCTGGATCCACGATTGCTGAACGTGCAAAGAAGGAGGAAGAGGTTGCCGCCCTTATGGCCCAAGCTGAAGATTGGTGAGCTCTACGAAAGGAGGACTCGAACTTTTTGTCCTCAGCCTTCAAGAATTCAGCCATGTCCCCAGGAACTGTGGTATTGGAGAACAGAGAAGTCAGTGGAGCATCCACAGATGGAACTTCTAGAAGAGAAGCGAAGGAAGAAGAGACATTGTAAAGTTTCTTGTCCAAACTGCTCTGGGAAGGCGTGGTAGCTAGTGAAGCCCACTGCTTTTCCACCGTAGTCTTGAAGACTAGTGGACATGGGATCTGCGGGTCCTCCTTGACCTTTTCTGCAAACAAGGGGTTTGCTTCCCAGTTGGCCGAGGAAGATGGTGCCTCCTCCTGGGCCGAGGTAAGTTTTACCGTGTCAATGGCCTTTATGAGGAGAGACCGAAAAACGGACGGATCAAAGAGACCGGAAGAGGTCACCTGCTCAGGTGTTGGTTCCTCCTCCTCAGACAAAGGAGTGTCTGCTACTCCTAGCTCCACTGACCCCTCCTCCCCTAATTGTGAGGAGGTTTCCGAAACATCGGAGCTAGGTCTAGTGCCATGCTCCACCCGAGGTGGGGGAATGGAAGTGGGAGGAGTAGGATGCGACTGCACCTGGCTACCTTCAGTGGATGACATAAACTGCCTGAATGCATGGTGCATAAAGGCCTGGAATTGAGCCTGGGACCACATTTCCCCTTGGTCCCTGGAGCTGGCCCCAACCTCCGTTGAGGCACGCCTGCTCTCAGTTGTATGGTGTGACAGTGAAGGGAAGGAACGAGGAGGACCAACCTGCTCAGTTTCCTCCTGAGGAGACCAAGGCCTTGGGGCTTCCTGTGATGATTCAAATTGAGGTTCCGACAAAGGGGCGTCCAGTGGGGCGGGGGAAACCATTTCAGCCCCACTGGACCTGAGCCTTTGTGCCTTGGAGAATTCTCTCTCCAGTGCTAGGTGTCTCCTTGTGGCCTCTTGCCCGGCTGACTTGGAGGTATCTTTAGAAGACAAATATTTGGTTTTAGCTTTTTTCTTCCCCTCCCCACATCCAATTCCTCTGACCTGCGCTTTGCTTGTGTGGGGGGGCACTGGTCTGAGTTGCCTGGGCCGAGGAACTGTCTGCCATTGCAGTCTAGGTACGCCTAGGCAGTTGTATCTAGAGCTGGGGGGAACCAACACGCAGATCACAGTCAGAGATGGAAAACCGATCCTTGCTCTGAACAGAAGGCAATGGCAAGAGCAGCCAGACAGTGTTCTAATGCTGTCTGCGTAGGTCCTGTGACAAAAGGTCACTGACTAACTGAGAACAGGTGGTCAACAAAGAAGATCTCTTCGCCCTCCTTTTCTAGGCCTTAAGCCCAGAAAATAACACCTTGGCCTGCTCAGATGCAGCCAAGGCCCACACCTGGGGTAGTCCCCGCAAGCTGCACCACAAGCACTGTGGTACACAAATATCTTCCCCCCCTGAACGGGTCTGCTCACAGACCAAGGCACTCAGGCAACAAATCCAAATCTGCGATAATGCAGGAATAACTGCAAATGATGTTGTAAATAAATTTAATTAGGCCTCCAAAATGGCATCCGCCATGTGGGCCCTCTCAGTAACAGCCACGCTAAGCCATGTGGTCAAAATGACGGCCGCTAGGCCTGAAAACTCTTGGAGAAGCAACAAGGGAAAACCCTGGGGTCTATTTAAAAGGAGAATCTGGAAACGAAAAAAAGGCTTGACTTTTTGTTTCCCCCCCCCCCAGGTCCCCAAGCACTTGCGATTGGTAGCGCAGCCTCCGCTGCAATCCGGAGTCAGGAAAAGTCTCCCTCGAGGCCTCAAGGTGAGAAATAGTGTTCCGGAGGCCTCCGCACAGGCAAAACGATCTCCGCTGTCTGGCTGATCGATGGGATCGCGAATAGGCTACAGATCGTTGAAGGGAGCTTCCTTCCGAACAAAAGCCTGCAGCCTCCCCTTTTTCAAAGCTCAAAGGGCTGCAGAGGAGCAAGGACAGAGTCCTTACCCCCCCACACACAATCTCCAAGGATTTCTGAGTTGTGAAGCAAAAGCCAATTTAAATCAATTTTGAATTTAAGAGTAGCCAAGTTCAACGATAAATCCCCTCCCCCCCAAAAAAACAATTAGAGAAGCAAGCTAGCTGAGGAGCCTTCCAAAACGCGTCTAGCTGAGCTCGAGACTAAGAAAAAACTAGGGAAAGTTACACCCAGAAGGACGTGTGGCAAAGTTTTTTTGTTTCTTAGTCTGAGCAGGAGGGATTAAATTCTACATCCATTCTGATGGAAAAAATAGGTCTTAAAGTTCTCTATGACAATATTTAAAGTGTTTGAAGACCACTATTATTATATTCAGTTAGCCTTTTTCAAAACTAAATATCCTTTTCATAGGACTTGGTTTTCAATCCCTTGATTTCCTTGCCATCATTTTTACTAATGCAGTGGTTCTCAACCTTTCTAATGCCGCGACCCCATAATACAGTTCCCCATGTTGTGGTGACCCCCAACCACTTGTACATCACCGGGTGCCAGGGGCGTGGCGAAAGAAAAGGGGGAAAAAATGGCGGACAGCCTTGTTTGGTGACCCTCATGAAATGGTCGTTCAACCCCAAATGGGGTCCCGACCCACAGGTTGAGAACCACTGTTCTAATGTCTCTGCATCCCTTTTAAAGGGTGATCGCCAGAACTCTCAGAATAAATTGGAACAATTACTTCCCTTGGTTTGGTAAATATACTTATGTTAATACAAGTAATGAGATACTAAATTCTACTGCTAGAATGGTCTGAAAAGAACACTGCACACTGTAAACGTTGTCACTGGAATTCTTAAAAAACAAGAATTACAGAGTTGGAAAAGATCGCATGAGTCATTTTGATCAGCCTCCAAGCTCATGCACTATTTTTGGGGCAGCAGTGTCCATTATTCTAAATAATTTGATGTCACCCATAAATCGCAACTTTACTCAATCCAGCCTCATTTATGAATGATTCATAGTGGCATCTGTCCCATACAAATCTAGAATCTATTGCTTCTGTTCTTCTGTTATACAATTCACTACTTTTACAGCTCTTTGTCACATTTTCTTCCTATAACTTGCAACATATGAAATTACTTGTATATAAAAGGAAACACAAAACTGACAAACAAAATGAAACACTTTTTCAAATCACATTACCTGTGCAAATTGGATCATACTGGGTAAAAGCTGCAATGAGGTCTGATTTGTGGGTATAAAGTTTCTCTTGCAAACACTTTAAAGCAGAAAGCTCAATGGCAGTCACTCTACAAAGAAAATTGTTAAACTGGGCAATTAGAACAATAAAATCTCTTTACAGTTCCATGTCAGAATACAGAATTTTAGGATTTCTGAAACTCCCATATGGAGAACAAACAAAATACTTAAACATAATGGTAAACTTAAGTAGTGCTACATATCCAGTTAGAAAAATTGGAAAAAAATGAACTTGCATTTAGGAAAACAACTGCATGAGTGGCAATATAATCTCAATAGTTCTTGTAGTCAGAGATTTTATATTACTAATTTACATTTTTTTCTTTAGTTATAAACTAAAAAAAAAGTTGAAAAAGTGAGGAAATCTAAGTAAAGTGGCCAGTCAGGAAATATGTACATCCAACATTACCACATTTATATACATGATAATAAGGATGAAACAAAGCATAAATAAGTAAGGGCTATACTGGATTAAGTACAAATTGAGTTTGATGGCTATTAGCATTACTATCCTAAATTTCAACTTTTCTGGCAGTCCTACAAACAGCATTTTACCTTTGTACTGCTAGGGCTGATCAACAGCTAGTTTTGTGGAATAGAAGCAAATGTAAGCAAAACTGTTAGCCATTGTTGCCGGTTAGGTTTGAAAAAGGTAGGAGGAGGATCAAATTGCCTCTGGCACAAGCTAAAGGAGCTCTTGGCTATCACTGGGCTTAAAATCATAGGTTGCCCCTTAATTCCAAGACAACCAGACATCAAGTACATGTACTCCTCGAGTTACAAGTGTAATGGAGCCTGCCCATTCCACTCGTAACTCAAAAAATTGTAGTGAATCTTGTACCTTGAACGAGATTACTCCCTTGCTCATTAAAACGCAAGCACTCGTTAAGCGAACATGAGATATCTCAGGGTGGGGAAAGCCATGGAGGGCCTATAGTGATGGGACAGGTCCCCAAGGCCTCCCCGACCCCCTAAGATACCGCATGCTTCCCCCTCCCTTCCTGCCAAGCTGGACTCATCTGGAAAAGATCCGTCTTCTCTCTGCTGCGGTTCCTGCTGCCACCCAGATCTGAGGCTGGGGGATGCTTCCACAACCCCTGGCGGCCCGATCCGGGCTCCAGAGCCCTTTTCCAGGCCGCTGCCACCCGGATTTGAGGCCAGGGAACACTTCCATTCCTCCCCGGCCCAATTCAGGCTCTCGGAGGCACGTGGAAGTGTCCCCCAGCTTCGGTTCCATTCTCTGTTACAGAGAACAGAGGCCTAAAATACCATGAGATCACGCAAGTTCAGTAGCATGAGATCTCGCCCCACTGATCTCACGTGATCTTGCATTACTTTAGGCTTCCATTCTCTGCGAACACACCAAAGGCCTGGAGCAGCCAAGAAAGTGAAGGATCTCAATCTTTGTAGGTTGAGTATTGATGGCCTGGTCCCTAGGGAGACCCAGGGCGGGAGTGGGGAAGGAAGGAATAACCAGGGTGAGTGTTGTAGAGCCACTGCGATCGCTTGTAAAAGCGACCACTGTGGTGCTGCAATATTCGTAACTTTGGGACTTGGCTGTAAGCACTAGGGGGCACTCATCACGTAACTTTGAACGAGAGTTAAGTGAACGCTCATAACTCAGGGATTACCTGTAATATATACCAATGGATAGTTTAGCATTCTGTTTCCAAATATGCATGTTATTTTAAGCCAGACATGTCAAACACAAGGCCCGGGGGCCGGATGCGGCCCACGAAGTGGTTTCATGTGGCCCGTGAAGCCATCCTGGAAACAGTGAGGGAATGGCCCCCGCTGCCTTGGCCCTGGCCAATGTACAATTTTGTGGTGGCCATCTATGCTAAAACGCATTCAGTCTTAGCTCCACAAGGCCGTCTAGAAACAACAAGGAACCCAGCCACTGCCACGTTGGCCCCGCATGTGGGTGCATGCTAGGGAGGTGTCACCCTTTGTGAGGAATGAAGAAATGGACCATGCCTTGGCACTTGCCCCGGTCCCACCCCCTTCTGCCAGAGACCCTCAGATCTGTCCCACTCCTGCCCCGGGCCCCACAGGCACCCTTGAGGCGAATGATGTAGAGCTGGCCATGCCCACCCAGTAGGCCACACCCACCCATTCATGCTCACCCAGTAGGCCGCACCCACCCTGGCCACCACAATGCTGATGCGGCCCTCAATGAAATTGAGTTTGACACCCCCGTTTTAAGCAATAGGCATGCTTTTTTAGTGTTACCTTTGATGAAGTGTCTGCTTACGTGTAGATTTGCTAACTTGATACTGAACAAAACGAGGAATCAAATCTGGATTTAATTTGATATAGGCCCCACGATTGCTTCCTTCTTCATAGTAGTTTGAGGCGGAAAAAATCGTGATGACCTATTTGAAAAAGAACACAACTATCACTTGAAATACAGTATGCTTCAAACCAGACTAGTGACAGGTGAACAAATGACAGAATTAACCAAGCATTATGCTATAATTCTATATACTGTGAGCACTATATAAGTAGCTTTTTCCATTGTTGGAAAAACAATGAAAAAGAAGTTTTCATAGCTATGGCTCTGTGTATCTAAAAAATGAAAATAATCAAGTTCTGAACACATCTTTTAATGTGTTTTGATGCACACATATTATAGCTCACTCCTACAGATGAAGAATGGAATAACTATAAATATCCATTTCCTTGTATATAAAGCTTCTCCCTCATCAAACATTCTACATTCTCAGATATGGAAGAGATTTTGAAGGAAGGACAAGAAAAATAAGTCATCCAAACTTCTGGCAGTCATTAGATTTTCCAATGTATGGAAGAGGGTAGAACAAAAAATGGCAAATAGAGTTATAGCAATTTCCTACAGATGCAGAAAACTAACATAACTATTTGCCAATAGAATATTTTTCTCTTTTCAGCTAGTCTTTCCATCTAAATATGGAGTACTGATTCCTCCTTATTCTACTTTGCATTGTGGAAAAAATGAAATCATGATTAAAACTCAAGAAATTACACTGTGGTATGATTAAGTACCCTTTTGGTGGATAATGATTGCCATATCAATACTGAGTTGGAACTGTTTTTCTAGTACAATCTGATAAAATCTTTCTAGCTGGTGAACGTTTTTGTGAAATTTGAACTTTAAAGTACCAATTACCTTTCCATTATGACCGATCTCATAACCTTCCTGTTTGCATTGGTGAGACCTGATGAGCAATTTCAAATTATAACGCTGCAGCAATCTGGCAGTAATATCTGGACCAAAGTAACAACCTCCTCCTCGAATTTTATTTGGTGAACAACCATTCTGATGCTTAGGATCACTCCAGAGAATATCCATCACCTTTCCATGCAAATGAATAAACATAAAATAATCCTATTAACTTCCAGTATTTGAAATACTGGAACTCATGTCTTTACTGATTCCCACACATGATATATATGACGGTGAAACCTATGATACTGATGGACTAATTAGAATGGTAAGAAAGTTAAATCACAATGCAGTCTGGTTTTGATAACTGCAGTTGAGAAAATTATCTTTCTAGCTTCAATGAAATAGACCCATGTTGACACACTCTGCCCATCTTCTAGCAGTTGATTCTACCATCTGGTGGTAAATAAAGTTTAAATAAAGTGCCTAGAGGGAACTTCCCCAAATGGGAGACAATTACAGTATAGACGCCCAATTATTGATATATTAATAAGAATATAAGGCCTTTTTATCATCACAAAAATGGAATCTCTAGGAGACAGGAGCTGCACATTACCCCACATTTTCTGTTAACATGCAAGTATTTGTTATAAACAAACAAGATAAATTTGGGGTGGCAAATTTCTAGTATAAATCATTTATTCAGCTTGCAGTTGGTTGCTCAATTAAAGCTTTATTTTCAATCTTTGTTACCAGTTTGAACATCCTTATAACTCATATTTTGGAAAAAGAGACTATATATAAAGTTTTAGCATACTTGTTCCTTTTCTTTTGCTGTTAATTCTGGAGCTGTATTTGTGATAGTCAAGTTGTAAGGCTTGAGACACTGTGCATTCTGAAATGGGCTAGAACTGGTTCTGTCATGGGTGCCATCAAGATTGCCTTTAACATCACTCGTTTCCTTGCCATATTGTCTTCTCTCACAGGATGCTAATGTAGACTTTATTACATTTTTCTTGGATATGTCTTGCCCAGAATTGCATTTTTTTGTTTCTGTGAGGTTGATACTGTTTTTCACAAGATTTGTTCTCTGTGGCTCCTGGATTGCTTCCCTATTTGACTTCACTGGCCTCAGCAAAGACTTCAACTATGAAGATAAAATTTATGATCATTATCCTCAGAACAAATACATTGATATATATAGATATGCAAATGCTGTTTGGTCAGGAATAGATTAATCTGTCTTTCAGTGTATGTTGGGAGCCCATTCCAAATGTAAGTGGAGACACAAAGAAAAAAAACATACTTAAAGGATATGTATGTATGCATGTATGTATGTATGTATGTAACTATGAAGACAAACCTTTGGAATGTACCCTCTTATTGTTTGACAAAGAAATGTCAAAGAATTATACTCCATAGAATTACCTGTAGTTGTTCTTTCAGTAACATTTCTTTCAAACTTCTTTGTCATCAGTTTAATCTAAACGATTGGAAAGCACCATCTAAAAAGAATTTTTTTCCTTTCTGAAGAACTTGCTTAAAACGATATATGTATGTACAGTATATATATAGTACATATACAGATATGTATAGAGTATGTACATATATGGTGTATATAGATAGGTGAGTATATATGTACAGTATATATGTATAATGTAATAATCTAACTCCCTCCTCATGATTTTTGCTTTACATTAAAAATTAGAAAGTATTTATATTGAAAAAAATAACTTCAACCTCTATAAGATGAAATGCAAAGATTAATGTGTATATAATACAACAAATAATCCATACTATTATAGAATTGCTAATAATATAACCTATGCTAATATTATGTACATTATCTCTAGTACTTTAAACATACAAAATAGTAGGCTTAATGCTCACTGAATTTAGAATTTTACTTCTTGTAAACAAGACTGGAGCTAAAACCAATAATGTAAAAGTACTTTTATATGTATAATTCCTACCTTGTTTCTGTGAAATGAATTTAGGAAATTCAAATCTGTAGTATCTGATATTCCACCATGTAAAATAAGAATTTGATTGTCAATAATAGTAGCAAGAGGAAGCCAGCTGTAGACATCTTGTAGAAAATGCAAAATTGGTTTCCCATAGGTCTGTCAAATGAAATACTGGGTTAGACATTCTTGAACTATTCCTTAGAAATCTATGGACAGCTTCATTTTGGCTTTACAATAAAACAAGAACAAATTTGAAGGCAAGTATTTTTAGGACATCTCTAGGCCAGTAATTGCTAATTTTTGTAAAATAGTACAGTCTGTTCTGTCTCTTTGTTAACTTGATGGCCTTTATCAAAATGAGATAAAATACTAACCTTATACTTCTTCATAATTTCTTTTGTGAAACCATATCTGAAATGAAAATAATTGTTGGAATACATGTTAGAATGTATTTGGCATTGTAACAACTACAAAATTATTCAGCCAGTAGATGGCAGTGTTTAGTTTGCATGTATAGTTATAATCTATGGTTCTTTATGTTCTGAGGAGAGTTTCCTGTGACAGTTGACACCGTCAAAGCTCATGGTGACTGTACACTGTACATTTTATTTGATCTATATGGCTATGTAACCATCCTCTGTTACCAATCTGCATGGCTGTATAATACAGGTAGTCCTCGAGTTACAACAATTGAGCCCAAAATTTCTGTTGCTAAGTAAGACTTTGTTAAGTGAATTTTGTCCCATTTTACAACCTTTCTTGCCATAGTTGTTAAGTGAATCATTGCAGTTGTTAAGTTAGTAACACAGTAGTTAAATGAATCTGGCTTCTCCATCTTGTCAGAAGGTCAGAAAAGATGATCACATGACCTTGAGACATTGCAACCGTCATAAATATGAGTCAGCTGCCAGGCATCTGAATTTAGATCACATGACCATGGGGATGCTGCAACAGTCATACGTGTGAAAAATGGTCATGTCACCTTTTTCAGTGCCATTGTTACTTCGAATGATCACTAAACAAACTGTTGTAAGTTGAGGACTACCTGTAGTCTTCTGCTACAATTTCTATAGAATAAAATAGAATTTCTATAGAATAAAACAGAATTTTCTAAGAAGTTATGGGCCCAGCTTCAACATAGAGATAAACCAGAGATAAACACAGTACCCAGAGATGAAACCCCAGGTAAACCAAAATAAACCGGCTTTAACCCAGAGATAAACCCAGGTAAATCAGCTTCAACCCAAAGTAATCCAGAACCCAGTGGTAAACCAGAGATAAGCCCAATATAAACCCAGGTTAAACCCAGATTAGAGGAGAAATATAAAGTTCAGCACAAAACGGAGCAAGCCAGTCATAGTCAGCTACAGGAAATAAGTGCAAGATACAGCAACAGAAAGAAGACTGCAACAGAATAAATAAATAAATAAAAAATGGCCAGTAACAAAGCTGAAACAAAGGTTTCATTTGCAAATCTGACAAACCAGAATTACCACTCTTGGAAATTCAAGAGGAAAATTCTGCTAATATAGGGGTGTTAGACTGCCGGCCCATGGGCCGGTTGCATCATACGGAGGCTGCGCCCACCCCAGCTCCGACAATGCAAACAAAAAGTGCAATACGTCATGACACATCACGTGATGCAGTGAGTTTGACACCAGTGTGCTAATAAGTGAAGACACCAGTGTGCTAATAAGTGAAGATACGCAGAAATGTATAAATGAAGTTAGGCCAGAACACCCTTCAGATGAGTTGATAGTGAAAGCTCAGAAAGCTCAGAACATCATCTCTCTTAGTATATAAGATGATCAAATCATACATGCATGTAAGTGTGAAAATGCTAAAGAAATGTGGGAAAGAGTACAAAAGTTGCATGGAAGAACTAATCTAAGCAATGATGAACTGTATCAGCTGAACTGAAATCAGGTGGTTAATACTGCCAAGAGGGAGAAACATTCAAACTGCATTCACACATGGGACAGGTGACTTGGACACAGAAATCCTGATATAATAAAGAAATTAACTGAGAAAGACTGTCCAAGTGGAATAAAAGAAGAAATCAGGCCACAAGAGGTTTCAATCAGGAGATCCACCAGAAGCAATAAAGGCATCCCAGCTAAATGTGTCTTATGTTGCCTGCATAGCATTAAAATCAAAGCCAGATTCATGGGATGAGATGCAAAGACTTCCAACCCATGAAAACAAAAGTTGGATCAAAGTTGCTGATGAAGATATGACATCTCTTAGTAAACTGCAGACATGGACACTTTTAGAACTACCGCATGGCAAGTGTGCAAATGGGTTTTTAAGGCCAAATGTGACTCTGAAGGCAAATGTGACTCTGAAGTTCCCCACCATTGGTCTAAAATAATGCATGAGGAAAGTATAGTAAAATACAGTTCCAAATACCAACACAAGAAAATCAGGGTTAAGTCAGAAACATTATAAAACTCTCAGAAAAAAAGCATATTTAAGAGCTCAAGCTGGAGAAAGAATAAAAATGACCATACCTAAGATTCATCAGGTAGTCCTCATGATTCCCTCTGTTCAGATGTAAATGGTTAGGGTAAACAAGGAGAAATGCAAACAGGATTATAAGTATTTCCATGGAATTGTTCCCTCTGTCAACAAAATCACCGTTAAAAACGTAAGGGTTTTCTTCTGAAGGAAGGCCATTCTGCAGAAGAAAATAAAACAGCAGAGTAGCTAACATTGCAATGCAATTTTATAGAAATATCCCTGCAACATTACTAGAATACTGTATAATATTCTTTCCTAGCAACACTTTTCCAATTCTGCCAGAGCTCATAATAGGAGGGCTATATCAATCATGAAGGCATTATAGCCTTATCTAACTTTGGAGATTCTATGTCAATATAATGGATAATTCAATATTTTTACATCCATATATCCCTCCAAATAACACTCAAGATCATTCAAGAAAAATGATAATATAAAATACTCCATTACAATTAAAATAAAACAAATCAACTAAAAACATACAAATAGAAAATAAATTAACATCCATCACCAATATACTTCAGCACACAGATCAACTTCTGTATAAGAACAATAAGTCCTAGTTGAGCCAATCTTGGCAAGTAACTCTAACATAAATCAGTGTTAAAACATGTTTTATATTTTATTGCCTGTGTTTTCATTACAGTGAAATTATTATGACAATAATTTGTTACATTTAGAATCTGCTTTACCAACAAGAAACTAAAGACATTTTAAAATGTTCTTTTCTCCGATGCAATGCGAGGCATTTTGATTTTATATAAATATAATAATATTTTGTGATAGATATTTACTTCCATTCTCACGCACGCGTCAGCTCTCACTGCCCATGTAATTAGGAATATGTTTGTAGTACTTAAAAGCCACAAGCTTTTCAGAACACACTTGTTGGAGCAGTGAATTAAAAGTGTCCTCAATAACAAATGAAGCATATTCTGAAAATATATGCAAATTACATTTATCCAGGCTGGGAAAGCTGTTGTTTTTTTTTGGGGGGGGGGGTTGTAATATTAGTTTTTAAAGCATCTTTAAATCTGTCATTAAATTTGAATTGTAAATGCAAAACATTCCATCTATTTTAAAATATAATATATAATATACATTTTTTAAAATAAAATATAATCTGAGGACCCAGATTGTTGGGGGCAATGTAAATATATATACATTGCTTACTGGTGTACACCGCTTAGAGAGTGCTTGCACTTAAAGCGGTATATAAGTCTCATAAAAATAAAAATAAAATAAATAAATAAAAATAATAAGACTTTCCTGTCTCCATTTGCTTTTCTTAAGTGTGTAACAGCTTTAGCTTTAGTTACTTGCAAATGGAATGAAAATGAAATCTTTTGCAGCAAAATACAGCTTGTTTGTGGAGCTAAGATTGCTCCTATTTCATTAGATAAAAATAATAAAAAAATCAAATAATAGCAATAGCACTTAGACTTATGTACTTCTTCATAGTGCTTTACAGCCCTCTCTTAGTGGTTTACAGGGTCAGCATCTTGCCCCCAACAATCTGGGTCCTCATTTTACTGACCTCGGAAGGATGGAAGGCTGTATCACCACCAAATAAATAAAACATCCATGGTACATATAACTATATTAAGTTGTAGGGTAACAATAAATATTAACATATCCACAAACACAATAAATGACTATTATAATACCCTACTGTCCTAAATAATACCTTACTGTCCTAATAAAATAGGATATAAAATTTAATATTCCTTAGATACCGTACAACAGCCCATCATTAAACAGGAAAAGGCAAGGTAACATTGAACTACCAAAGAAAAATGGGTCTTAACTGTTCGCAAAAAGGCTTCCTCAGGGGGACTAATCTAAAGTACAAAGGAAGGCTGTTCCACAACATTGATGCTTTCATCCAGAAACATTGTTTCCTTCTCCAGCCTCCTCTTAATTTACAAACATATGGAAGAACCAACAGTTTCTCCAAAACACAGCTATGATGATACTTTGGTCTTTGTAGATAAAAAGCAACACTTGGAATTGCATACAGAAATTTACTATCATTCATAAAGGAACTTGAGCACAAGTCTAATATTTTCTTGTTGGTTAACACTTGCTAGCAACCAGGCTACTGCGTTTTGTACCAAGCATAGTTTCTAGGTATTTTTCAGAGACAGCCCCATGTAGAATACATTGCAGTAGTCAATGTGCATGGTATTGAAAATCTTAGTTATTGTTGCATGATATCAGTCTTTCAAGATAGTCCAGACAAGGAGCACCAACCAGTAATAGCAATAGCACTTAGCCTTATTGTCAAAACGTCCTCCCCGGTGCCCAAGAAAGAGCCAGCAAGCAGGAACGGTTGACAAACGGTTTAATCCGCACAGGAATAAAGTTAGCCCTGGGAGTGAATTGCTCGCAGTGCTTTACATAGCCTCTGCACGCAAGCCTTACCCCCAGCCCACAAGCCGGCATCCAGCCTGCAGGGTTCAAAAGCAACCAGCAGGGGCGTCACCCTTTTCCCCATCCCAGCTGGTGCACAATCAAGCCTCCGGTCTGCTGTTCCCGGATGCAGGTAACCCCTCTCCCCGTTCCACTGTCCGTCATCGCACATTCCTCCATTCCCACGCCATGGCTGTTGCTCAGGCTGTCGTGGGCTCTTCCCCTTCTGGACCGGCAAGGTGCTGGTCCTCGGGTGTTGTCCCCATTGGCGTCCTCCCCATGAGCCGCCAAGTCTCTGGACCGGCAAGGTGCTGGTCCTCGGGTGTCGTCCCCGTTGGTGTCCTTCCTACGAGCCGCCAAAGCTCTGGACCGCAGGCAAGAGTCCCTGTATCACCGGCTGTGCAGGTGAGGGGACGGTGGTATAGCAGGCGGCTCTCCACCTGCCCATGAATGGCGGCCCATGCCCTTTGGCTGGAGAACAGGCGAGGAGGCAGCGGTGGGACAGGCGGCGCCTCGCCTGCCCGTGAATGTCAGCCCTGTGGGGAGTCCAGCGGCGGCACCTACCACGGCAAGGGGGTGCAGGGTGGCGACGGTGCAGCAGACGGGCCCCCATCTGCCCATGGATGACAGCCACGCAGGGTGTCCAGCGGCGGCTCCGACCATGGCGAGGGGCTGCGAGGCGGCGACGGCGCAGCAGACGGGTCCCCGTCTGCCTGTGCATGTCGGCCACGCGGGGCTTGACACTTATATACCATTTCACAGTGCTTTACAGCCCTCTCTAAGCAGTTTACAGAATGAGTATAATGCCCCCAACAATCTGGGTCCTCATTTTACTGACCTCGGAAGGATGGAAGGTTGAGTCAACCTTGAGCCAGTGGGAATCGAACTGCCAAATTGCTGGCAGTCAGCAGAATTAGTCTACAGTACTGCGTTCTAACCATTGCGCCACCACAACTCTTATACTGTATTATACTAGCTTTTGTAAGATTAAAGAAGCAGAACTAAAAATAAAATCTTTGGCAGTACGTTCATTTTTACTGTAGCAATTCTTCCTAGTATTGACAACTGCAGATTTTTCCATCTTTCGAAGTCTATCTTTATTTGTTTCAATAATTTTGTATAATTGTCTTCTTTTATTGATGAGCATTTGGCCAAAAGATGAATACCTAAGTATTTAACTTTTTTTCACTATCTGTACCTGTTTTCTTTAGCATTTGCCTTCTCTGTTTATCTGTGAGGTTCTTAACTATTACTTTAGTTTTTTTCTTTATTTATTTTTAATCCCACTATTTCTCCATACTCTTCTATCTTTCCCCATAGCTTAGTAATCGTCTCTAAAGATTCTTCTGGCAAATGCTTGTAATTTATATGTTTCATCTTTTATCTTCAATCCTTTGATTTCTACGTCCTGTCTAATCCTGGCCCCTTCCAAGATGTTTGCCATGCCTCCCTTGCTTCTGTGAACTAAGGTGTCTCTTATCTGACTGGTGTCTAATCTGTGGATTTTTCTCCTTTCAAGGACATTTTCACAGACCATTGCACAAAGGTCCTTGAGGTCCAGGTAGGCTTGCAACTGGCACATTACCCAAAGCTGAGCAAAAGGCCCTGGACACAGCTTCTACCTGTCCATCCAGCAATAGCCCCACCACTTTATATATTTATGTCTTTCAAAAAAAACCCCATAAGTTCAAATACTCTGAATTCTTTTCTTAATTTAAGAAAATGCTTCATAATATCCAAGCTTCTAATTGCTTTTCTTTTCAAGAAGAAAACTTCTAAGCTATTTCAACTTCCATTTACATTTTGTAAAGAATGCCAAAAACTCCTTGTTTTTAAGTTTCACATTTTCCAATATCCTTTAATAGTGCTTCCAATCAACCTCCAATTATAATTAACAGTGTGCCTGTGGAAAGATGCCCAAAGCTTAATAACTGATACCATAAAGTGCTGATCATCTGGATGCAGGTCATTTGAGCTAAGCACTATCTTAAAAACTCAATAATGCTTTAGTTACTTACTTTGTAGAATATCAGCAGAAGATCGTCTAACTTTCCATGTAAATCACCTAGAAAGAAAAACAGTTTTAGTGCTGCATATAGTACAAAGCTTTCAGATGAAACTTATCAGCTGCCAGAATTAGAAATCATAACTGTCCAATATTTAAGAAATATATGTGTGAAGGAGAAAATGTAGGCACTCAGGTGTACTTGAATAGATTTTGAATTGGAAACCAAAAGGGAAAGAACCAACATAAAGAAACTCACTACATAAATATTTCAATGCCAACTCAGAAAACTAAAAAGGATTTGCTGGAAGTAGGATATGTCTCATTTACTTCTAATCAGAAATTTGGCTTGAGCTTCAATAAAAATGATGCTTTCATCTGTCACTAATCAGATTTCAGCCATAGAAACTATTATTTGCTTGAAGAGCAGGTCATAATCTCTCTCAGATACTCTTATAGTTGTGCAAATGAGGATACCGGTTAAACGAAGTACATATGGATTAGCAAGGACAGGCTTGCTTGCAAGACAATTGTAATTTCACCCTATTTAAGTGGCTCACATTTTGAGGAAATATAATGGTATTTTCTTATGCACAGCAGTAACTGAATAGAACTCACTGAATTGTATAAAATATAAATAGAAGCTTCCTTATGTGGCTTTGCACTGAGCGGATTAAAAGCTGATTAAAACATTCTTATATTGTATGAGTACAATGAATTCAATCTGCTAGCTGCTCCTGTGATTGGGAGATACAATGCTGAGTCTGAGAGTTATAACAAAATAATTATTCTTCTTTGCAGTTGCTGAACCTCCTCAAGCAGACCCAGGGAGTTCATCCATAATATATATCACTGCTCTAACAAAAGAGTATATGTAGGCTTGAATTGTGGAGTCCTTGGAGGTTTCTGAGCTTGGTTTTTGTTTGCAGATATCTCATTACCCAACTAGGTAATGTAGGAAGACAGCACCCCCCCCCCAGAGAAGGAAATATTTTGGGGGATATTAAAAAAAATCAGAATATATTTCCCCAAAGGAATAATAGAAAATCTTAGGCCAGTGGTGGTGAACCTATGGTACGGGTGCCAGAGGCAGCACTCCGAGCCCTCTCTGTGGGCACATGCGCTGTAGCCCCAGTCCTAGACCTTCAGCTGGGTTTTATAAAACCTTTTTGCTTTAGGCCTCCGCTGCCATGTAAAAAAAAAAGGTTCAATCAGTCAGTCAATTTCAACTTCTCGCAGGAAAAAAAAAGATCTTGCAAAGTTGGAATTAATTGATTGAACTTTTTAGTCCCACGGAGTCTGCTGTTACCACCCCAGCCACGCCCACCAAATGGGCCACACCCACCCGGCACCCAATGATGCATAAGTGGGTTTTGGGTTGTAGTTTGGGCACTCAGTCTCTAAAAGGTTCACCATACTGTCTTAGGCAGACACACACCCCACCAAATCTCTCTGCCCCAAGCAGAAACCAGGTCTATAGAAATTGCAGATTTGATAATCCTTTCAGAAAGACTGGAGCCAGGAAACTTAAAGCTGATGGAATTAGAAAGACAAAGATCCCTAGAACCAACAACCCCTCACCCAAAAAATCCAACACAGGACATAGCCATCAGCCATAGCCCCAGGGAAGCAGGACATGACCTTTGGGACAATAGTGGTAGATTAATGTCTACCACTATTAGAATATCAGAAAGGCACACTGAAACTCAGGTCAAAGTTCATGCCACAAGAACAACTCCAAACACAAAAGCCCAAGAACGTATAAAAACACACCACTCCCTGCTCCATGTGGTCAGATGCTCCAGAGCCACGTCTTGTGATTCTGCTCTTCAATAAACTACAACCTTCTTTCAAAGCAGTTTCCATTTCTTTTATTCCCGCTTGGACTGGATCCTTGATGAAGATTTTTCTTTCAACAATTTGGCACCCAGAATGGGACTTCAAGCTAACCTCTCCAATGGATAGGACTGAATAAGCCTCCATCTTGCCAGCAACAGATCTCTTGTGTCTGTGGGTGGATTTCCCAGACTCTGCCCATTTGGAGTGAAGGTAGTAAAGGCAATTTTGAGTTTGAGCTCAAGGGCTGCTTGGTAAAGAAAGTGAGTACTTCAAAATTTTAACTTTTAAAGCCCAGGGGAGCAAGAGAAATGTGTGTACGTCTGTGTGAATGAGAAAACCTTCTCCCTATCACAGTTGGATCTTGCTTCCTCTGGGCTTTTCTAACCGCCAAAAGACCTGTTCAACCAATAGACTCTGGAAAGCATAGGGGTTTGCCCAGAGTGCAGGACTTTTTGTTAGGAAAAAGGGAGAGGCTGTATGAACATGGAATGTAATGAGTGAATGAGAGAGTTGAACCTGGGCAACTGGCTGAAACAACTTGGCAAAGTTCCACTCTTCTAGGAGGGACCCTCATACTTTGTGAAAGTGAAATCAGAGTCCTCCCAGACCCCTTTGTGGGCGTGGCCACTAAGTGGGTGTGGCCACTGAGGGGCAGGACCACTGAGTGGGCAGGACCACTGAGTGGGCGTGGCTATGGTCATGGCAGTGTGGGTGGGCATGGCCATCTTGATGTTGCTCCTGGGGAGGGATACCTGTGGGGGCCGGGCAGGGTTGGGGGAGATCCAGGGATTCTGTGGCAGATGGGCCAGTGGGCAGAAGGCTCATCCTTCAGTGTGAGGTGAGGTGAGGGAGGGGGCAGGGCAGGGATGCCATTGTCATAAAGCAAGGTAAGGCAAGGCAGGGGCCGGGGCTGGTTGCAGACAAAGGGGGGCTCTGGTGAGGAGGAGGAGGGCTTAAGCACACTTAGCAATTGGAGTGGGGATCCCCCTCAAAACAAACGTGCTTCGTGGGTAACCTCAAAGCATGACAGAAGAGACCAAAACCTGCTGCAACCATCCAGCAGATGGGAGGGGAATAAAAACCAAACAAGCCCCCCCCCCGCCAATCCACAACAGAAACTGACAACAGCACTTTAAAAAATGACTTAAGACCATTTTTCACACTGTGGCGCACTCCCACTCCTCGCTGCTGCCAGGAGGGTGGGCAGCCGGTGTGCGAATGCTGCATTGTTGGGGCCTGTTGGGGCCAGCGAGCAACTGAGGAAGCTCCAGACACCTGGCTATCTCTTCCTCTACTACGTAGCTGGCTGGCCTAACAATGGAGGTATCGTTGCTGGCGCCACCACCATTCCCACCATTCCCACCTCTGCCACCACCATTGCCTGCATCACCACCGCCATTGCCTGCATCACTGCCGCCATTTCCACCATCGCTGCCACCATTCCTGCCATTGCCTGCATCGTCGCCATTCCCGCCATCGCCGCTGCCATTCCCGCCTCCGCCATTGCCTGCGTCACCACCATTGCCTGCATCACTGCCGCCATTTCCACCATCGCTGCCACCATTCCTGCCATCGCCTGCATCGTTGCCATTCCCGCCATCACCACCACCATTCTCGCCTCCATCATTGCCTTCATCTCTGTCGCCATTTCCACCATCACCACCACCATTCCCGCCTCTGCCATTGCCTGCATCACCATTGCCACGTTGAGGAGGAGGTCCCCGGTCCCTGGCCTGGCCATGCGAGGCAGCTCAAGGCTTTGAGCTGCCACCCCAGAGGATGTCTCAGGTACCTGGCCCACAGGTTGGAGAGGGAAACTGGTGGCATGGAAAGAGGTCGAACCTCAGTTGTGGCAACCGCAACAATGCTAGCCCCAGCCTCGGCCAGGCGGCACACTGGCTGCACACAGGACACCCGGAGTGAAGAATGGTCACGGCGGCAACCTGCCTTCCACCTTCACAGCTGTGGAAGTTTCCCTCCGATCAGTCTGACACACCCGAAGGGGAGAGGGATGGGAGCCTCTGGGCAGAGGCCGCAAAAGGAGGAGAGGACCCCAGAGCGGGCAGTGTGGGGCTGCAGGGCGGGACGATCCGCCAATTCCCCACCAAGCAGGTGGGATCGCAGATCGGCTGAGGGCAGGGAAGCCATTGTCCCCAGCTTTGGTCAGGAGGTGTGCTGGCCACCTGGTAGAGGCCCCGAAAGGAGATGACCCCGGAGCAGGGAAGCCATTGTTGCAGCATCGCCGAGGAGGATGGAGGAGGAGGGCCGGCTGGGGACGGGCTGGTGACAGGCACAGCGCTGCCACGAGGGGAATCTGACCCGTCCCAGCCTGGGGGGGGGAGAGGCCGAGGGAGCCTGAAGGGAGGCAGGTGTGGTGCTCAGGGGTAGCCACTCCCCCCCACTCCAGTAGAAGGGCTGGCTGGCTTTGGTGTCACCTGGGCAGGCCTGGCCATGCATCTGCCCAGCAGCACTGGCAGGCCTGGCCTTCCTTCCTTCCTTCCTTCCTTCCTTCCTTCCTTCCTTCCTTCCTTCCTTTCTTCCTTCCTTCCTTGCTTCTCCCTCCCCTCCTTCCTTCCTCTCTCTCTCTCCCTTTCTCTAAAGTCCAAACTTACATGTCCTCTTCCCCCCCCCGCTAGCTTTTTGCAAAGTGCGCAAACAGATACTGCATCCTATTTGACTTTTCCAAACTCACATCCCACCATCGCTTCCAAAGGGTGTCTCCTCGCTCACTCACTCTCTTGCTGCACTCCCACCAAAACCTGCTTTTATACTGGTTCCTCTCTCCCCGCCCAGCTCTCACAGCTGTTCCCATGAGAGCGCTGCTGAATTTGGTTTTCCTGCCCTCTCCAGTTCCCACTAGTGAGGCGCTCGTGGAAAGGGGGAGGAGCATCCCTCTGGCCCGCCTGCCAACAGAAAGGGCTCTGCGTGCCCAGTGTGGCACGCGTGCCATAGGTTCGCCACCACAGGTTTAGGATATTGTTTTCTGCTAGATTGTTTGCCTGATGTTAATCCTGCTTATCTGGTTGTTGGCTGCTGGAGACGATGTGTTCTAGTATTTTTGTTTCCTTTTTAGCTTTTTAATTGTCTTGTTTGAATGCTGTATAAATATGGTTTATTTCTATATATCTATTGATAGCTGATTTGTTTAAATGCTAAATTTCCAGGAATTCCCTATCATTTTGGATTTAGCTTGGTCTAGGATGCTCACAGTTCTCCCCTTAAACTGTGATTGAGTCTATCTGTGGGTTGTGAGATTAAGGAATATCATTGTGTCTTCTGACTGCTAGTTGTTTAAAGTATACCCTGCTAGCCTTTTGCTTGTCTGTCCTACATAATGGCTGTTACAGTGCTTACATTGTATGTTGCACTGTATATTGTAGATAAGACCTGTTTTTTCTACTTGAGCTACTGGGTCTTTTGGTTTACTTAAGTTGTTTTGGAGAGCTTTGATTGATTTGTGTGCTACAATAATGCTGTGTACTTATACCACTGTAACCACATTGTGTCAATGTAATCAAGGAAAAATGATTAGGAAACTTGAAATGTTTACATCTTTACTGATATAATATTTATGATAATGAGAAGACACGGATGGTCTATGGTCATCAAAGAGTGCTATTTTGACCCAGAAGATTCCCAAGTCTCAATCAATGCCTTTTCAAGAATTTAAAGAAGGCAAGAGTGGAAAATTTTACTTTTTCTCCTTTTTACTTTCCCTTTCTCTTAGCTATATATTAAAATATAGCTTATACGTTACAATTCTTAGTATTTTGTATATTTTCATAATTTTAATAGTTCCAGAAAAAAAGCATTTCTCAATAGGCATTCCTTCTATTATAATAGGATGACCAGATCTGGATGGCAAAAATCTGGAGAAACTTTAGGGCGCAGATATCTAACTCTTTGGTCCCATCTAGTGCTCATCTTGAATTTTGTAGCCCAGATTTGGTACCTTCCAATTGGTAATAATGTATCAGAACCATTTCTTGAAGACTGGAGAAGGTTAGAGTTGAAATTAATTATTTACCGCGCAAAAGAACTTTTTATAGATGGAAATGTAGTTCTTTTCATAAAAGCTTGCCTGGTTGGATCACTGACTCATTCAGTAACATCTGACAGAAAAAAACTGGGAGGAAGTTGTTTGATTTACTTAAAATATGTTCTGGAGTGTGAGTCACCAATCCTTTTTTGGAATGATAAAGAAAAATTGGGAAGGATTTGTACTAGGAGGAAGGAACTATCATCTCAAAGGCACTGACAGCTAAAAATATTGCACAGCCCTCCAAATTCAAGAGATATTTTAGATTCTATATCACCCTGATACTATGAGTCACTTAAGAAAAGTGTTGCTAGCTTACCACAGATGGTTACTTCTTTGGCATAAGAAGTTGAGAGATGAGTGATGTTTGGCATTTGTTGAAGGACTTTCCTGGTCTCATGAAACAGCTGAAGCACATACCGAGCATGTAGCTGCTGCATATCATATATGAAGACAAAAACAGCATGTTACTAGCATCCATTCACTAAAGCTAAGCGAGAAGGATGTTGTCTGTCTGAGAGAAAATTTAACATTTAGAGGACATTTAGAGGCCCTGCTCTCTCGAAGAACAAGTGGGCAAATTCTTTAATGCTATTTTAATAAAGATCTCTGAACTGTACTTGGGCAATACTGGTTTCAACCAGTGTATTACACCACTCCTTTAAAAAAATGAAGTGCTAAATAGTCTCAGCTTGGTTGTCAAGGTATCCAAAGCCCATGGTTTGGATTTAAAACCAACTAAAGAAATAAAAAAGAAAAAAATCCACAAATTATGATGTACTAGAGTAAAGATGGGGAACTACGGCCCCTTTATTACTTGTGGACTTCAGCTCCCAGAACCTGCCTCCAGAAGTGGTGAATGCTCCAACACTGGAAATTTTTAAGAAGAGGCTGGACAACCATTTGTCTGAAATGGTATAGAGTTTCCTGCCTGAGCAGAGGGTTGGACTAGAAGACCTCAAAGGTCCCTTCCAACTCTTCTACTACTACTACTACTACTACTACTACTACTACTACTACTGGAGTTGAAATCCACAAGTCATAAAAGGCCCATAGTTCCCAACTCCTGTACTAGAGCTACCTTTGATTTGATCCCATCTGGGTAGATGTATTTCTTTAAAGACTATCATAAGAGATACTTCATTTTCCCATTTTGTAATTATGATACATTATAAAATAAAACGTTAAAATTATTAAACCACTAGTCTTAACTTGCCTGTTGATCTTTGAAAGCCTGAAGAAGTACTTCAGTATCAGTGACAGTGAGAGGAAAAGAAAGGTGAGGCCCGGGATAAGAGGTTGGTACTTGTATTATTCTTTCGTACTCTGTCATGGCATGATCTGAGATTGATATGGCATCAAAATCACTACTAGCAGAGAAAAAGTGGGAGCTGATTTCTATAAAGGAAGCAGAAAATGCAGCTAATAAATATTTTATCTTGTTAATAATCATCTCCATAGATGTAGCATTTACTCCTACTCTGAGCAGACTCTAGGCTAAGCCAGACAATGGGAGTGGGAGGAAGAGGGGTGCCATCTTAATTAAATGTCTATGGAGATTCTCAGTCATCCAGGTCATGGTTATCCCAAAGGTGCTTTTTCAGGAGGCAACTGGATTTTCTTTGTTTTTCATCCAAGAAGCTTCTTCAGCTCTGACTGGATGGTGGGGAATGGAAGGATTTATATTCCTTGCAGACAGCTGGTCATTTTCATGCAAGGAATATAAATGCAATCAGAGCTGAAGAAGCTTCTTGAATGAGAAGCGAAACATCTTCAAAGAAAAAACAAGAAAGTCCAGTTGCCTCTTGAAAAAGCACCTTTGGGATATTCTGCAGCTATAGTATTGTATTGCTTTGCATGTTGGGCTAAACTGCACTTAAGAATGGAAATGCAAAGTTCTCTTTTTCAGTCTTTTAAAAGTTTGTTGTTTTGCAAGAGCAATTGCAAGATATAATTAATGCTGCTTTCAATAAACTATGTTGTTTTTAACCACTTTGTCGAGTCCAACTCTTGGTGACTTTATAGGCAAGTACTCTCCATGCTACCTTGTCAAGCACAGCTTTTTTCAATTGTTGCATGATAACATAGATTCAATAAACTATAAACTATGTATATTCTTTTTCATGGATATAATTACAAAAAATATTTGTTTATAGCATGTTCAGAGCTATATATCAATGTTTCTCAACCCTGGCAACTTTAAGATAGATGGGCTTCAACGCTAAGCATGGATGCCTTCGGAAATCTGGTTGTTGAAGCCCACCTATACAGTTACCAAGGTTGAGAAACCTTGTAAAGATTCACAATTGTGCAGCCAGACTTTTCTTTGTTCCCCCTCCGTTTTTCCCTCCCTGGGAGCCCCTAATTGTGGAAATTGCAAAAAGGATTATTCCCACGATCAATATTTTTTTTTCTTCCACTAGAGGACACCTATTTTCGTTACAGTGCACAAACTAAACTTCCTAAACTATAAATATTAGTGAGCCACCATTTCTAGCATCCCTCCATTAGTCTTGTTAGCTGTAACTGGTGGGAGTTGCAGTTCAAATTTTGGGGGACATGTTCTCCTCTGCATGAAAAAATAATAACTAGTTTACATAGAAAAACTCATTAATAATTATTTTTAAGACAGAAAAAATACTTAACACCAGAATTACAAACATTGCCAGATATAATTTTTCATAGGAACATTTTCTTAGGAATACACTGGCATATTCAAAATTAGGTAATCATGAAAATATTTTAGCATGAGTATGAAAATAAAATATTTGTTGTTTTCTACTTGCTATTGATTCTAAATTAATGAAGCTTTTTATAAGAGCTAGAATTCTTGAATATCAATATTAAAAATATATTGAGCAAGATAGCAAAGGTGCTAGTTCTTCTCCTATACCACTGTGGTTATGAATAATCGATTCTTATTTTAATTGATCATTTAATTGGAACAGCACAGGCACTTATCCAATTCTTAGATATTCACTCTTGGAAAACATAAAGTTTTCATTTGCATGTGTGAATCCTGAAGTGGCTCTGGAGATACTTACAAAAAAATAGTATCGATACCTATAGGTTTGTCTGTGGCTGACTTGCCATTTTTCTAAGCAAAATATGTCAGTGGAATTTATAAAAAATTATGTATTTTTCTAAAATTCTCACCTGGATCTGTCTTACTGGTCTGAGTAAAATGGTCCAGCATAAACGTGAAGAATTTGGAGAGCTGAGTAAGAAAACATCTGTTAGTTTGTAAATCAAAATCACTGATCTATTACACATTTACCAGGGATCTACCTACTAGAACAGAGGTGGGGAACTATGTCCTTTTTATGACTTGTGGACTTCAACTCCCAGAATTCCTGAGCCAGCCATGTTCCCCACCCCTGTACTAGAAGAATGCTTGACAAAATCCCAAGCATCATACTTAGTTTTAATGCTACCCCTTGCATGCATGAAACCTTTTCCAGCTCAAAAGACATAAGTATAAATAACTCCTATTCTGTGCATAAAAACTGGTCTACTTCTCTATCACTCCTCCCTGTTCCTGATTAGTGCACAGAGCAGATGTTAGATCAGGAGTAAGCAACTCTTGGCCCTTGCACTACAGCATGCCTACCACCTAATTTCCTGTAGCCATTGGCCTCATTTCTAAAGCTTCTTCAGGCAGTCATCTCAGATGTATGGCAAGAACACACTGTACAGGTAGTCGTCGACTTACGATCACAATGGAGCCCAATATTTCTGTTGTTAAGTGATATAGTTGTTAAGTGACTTTTGCCCCATTTCACAACCTTTCCTGCCACAGTTATTATGCGAATCACTACATTTGTTAAGTTAGTAACACGTTTGTTAAGTGAGTTTGGCTTCTCCATTGACTTTGCTTGTCAAAGAGTGCAAAGGGTGATCACATGACCCTGGGACACTGCAACTGTTATAAATATGAGTCAGTTGCCAAATGTCTAAATTTTGATCATGTGACCATGGGGATGCTGTAATGGTGTGTAGCTGAGAGGGGAGTTGGGGTGGAATCGGCACTGGCTGGGATCGGTGCTGACTGGGAGGCTTTGTTGGAGCTCTGCGGATGCGGTGGAGAGGTTGGGAGCTCCGGCGGCCTCCACCGTGGCTGGCGGTGGGGCATGGCTTTTGGGGAAGGATTTTTTAAAGGGGAAGAGGAGATTGACTGAGGGAGAAGAAGCTTTTGTCCCTTTTTCCAGAGGGGCAAGCCGGGCAGAGGGACAGCGAGGTAGGCAGTTGGGAAGAAGAAGCTTTTATCCCTTTTCTTCCAGAGGGGCAAGCCGGGCAGAGGGAGAGCGAGGTAGGAGGTTGGAGAAGCTTTTATCCCTTTTTCTGCAGGGGCAAGCCAGACGGGGGGGGGGATAGAGATAGAGAGGTTTCTGTAGAGCAAGCTTGAGAGAGAGAGAAGGGAAGAGAGAAGAAGAGAATTCAGTGGGGAAAGGTCAGAGAGAGAAGAGGAGATAGAATAAGTGGGGAGGGTCCTGTGAGCTGCTGAGAGAGACTGACCATCATCACCTCACGTGAGCTGCTGCTGAGAGAGAGACTGACCGGTAAAATCAAGCATAGCAATTGACATTCCTGGGATGCTTGGCCAGAAGAGTGAATTCTTCAGACACTGAGGGCTCCTGTCCCTGACCAGAGGGTATACGTGGTAGACAAAGGTGGACCGAGATTCTTCCCACTCTTATGTGTTCTTGGAGTGGAAGAAAAGGGTTCCGGAGAGCTTTCAGGTTGAGAGCCTTCAGAGAAGGGAAGAGAGGTTGAGAGAAGGGAAGAGAGAAGGAGAGGATTCAGTGGGGAAAAGTCAGAGAGAGAAGAGAAGATAAAATAAGGGAGGGTCCTGTGAGCTGCTGAGAGAGACTGACCATCATCACCTCACATGAGCTGCCTGCGAGAGACTGACCATCATCTCATGTGAGCTGCTGCTGCCAGAGATGGGAGCTGCTTGTTGACAGAGACTGACCACCATCTTCACCTCACGCGAACTGCTGCTGCCACAGACTGACCATCATCATCTCATGTGAGCTGCTGCTGAGAGAGACTGACCACCATCACCTCACACAAGCTGCCTGCTGAGAGACTGACCACCATTACCGCACGTGAGTTGGTGCCGACAGAGACAGAGCACCACCGCACCTTGTGTCTCTGTCAAGCAGAGGTGTCCAAGCAGCCAGAGCAAGAGGGCCAGGAGAACCCAGACTTCAGCGGACCCTTTGGGGGTGACGCTACAGGTAGTAAGTATAAAAATGCTCATAAGTCACTTTTTTCAGTATGTTGTAACTTCTAATGATCTAAATGAACAGTTGTAAGTCAAGGACTATCTGTGTTGGCTTGCTTGTTACAAGGGAAGTCAATAGTGTCAGGAAGAGAAAAGGATAAAGCAAAGTTCAAGAGATGTTTCTTTCTCTGGCCTTTCTCTCTCTGCCTCCTGTGTCCCAAAGAAAACTCATATTGCTGCCAGTGTAGTGCAGGGCTTTTCAACCTTTTCACCCATTGTACCACTTTTAGGATATGGCAATATTCGAGTACCACCAGTCGTCTAGCAAGGTGTCAAAAACCTGATGTCCAAAAAAAGGAAAAAAGTGATAAAGTACAGGTAGTCCTCGACTTACAAAAGTTTGCTTAGTGACCGTTCAAAGTTACAATGGCACTGAAAAAAGTGACTTATGATCATTTTTCACACTTATGACCATTTCAGCATTCCCAGGATCATGTGATTTACATTCGGATGCTTGGCAACTGATTCATATTTATGATGGCTGCAGTGTCTCAAGGTCACGTAATCCCCTTTTGCAACCTTTTGACAAGCAAAGTCAATGGGGAAACCAGATTCACTTAACAACCTTTTATATTGGGGTGTCAAACTCAATTTCATTGAGGGCCACATTAGCATTGTGGTTACCATCAGGGGGGGTTTCCTTCCTTCTTTTTCCCTCCCTCCGTGCCTCCCTCCTTCACATTCCCATCTCATTCCTTCCTTCCTTCGTCCCCTCCCTCTTTCCCTTCTTCTCATTCCCATCTCCTTCCTTTCTTCCTTCCTTCCTCTTCTTATTTTCTTGCCTCACATTCCCATCTCCTTCCTTCCTTCCTTCCTCCCTTTCTTCCTTCCTTTTCCCCTCCCTCCGTGCCTCCCTCCTTCACATTCCCATCTCCTTCCTTCCTTCCTTCCTTCCTTCCTTCCTTCCTTCCTTCCTTCCTTCCTTCAGTGCTTCAGCGGGGCTGAGCAGAAGCACCATTCAGCTGGAGTCCAGCACTGATCCTGGCACTTCTGCTGAGCTCCACAGAAGTGCCAATCATCTGGAGCCTGGTGCTGATCCTGGCGCTTCTGGGCGGCTCAACAGAAGCACCAGAATCAGTGCTGAGCTCCAGCTGATTGGTTATTCTGCAGGGCTCAGCGGAAGTGCCAGGATTAGTGCTGGGCTCCAGCTGATCGGTGATTCTGCAGGGTTCAGCAGAAGCACCAGGATCAGTGCCGGGCTCCAGCTGATCAGTGATTCTGCAGGGCTGTGAAACAGCACCACCGTATGTCCAGCCTGGAGAGTGGATTTGAGTAAAGGAACACTTTCCGAGAGCAACTGCCAAATTGTCAAGTCCCACCAAGTTCTTCTCAGCTCACCCACAGAGGCTAATGTCAAGGGCATCAAAGCGTGGATCCATGTTTCCAGATTGAAGAAAATTCTACTACCCCAGTGGGAGTGTCAACCCATCACTGATTTGAAGCTACATTTGCAATGAACCCGAGCTTCACTTGCAGACCTTTTTGATCACCTGGATTCCTGGCTTCTTGTTGTTCACTTTTATAACAACTTGCCTATCACTCTGGATTATTATGAGCACTGGGCTCCAGCTGATCTGTGCTTCTGTGGAGCTCAACAGAAATGCCAGGATCAGTGCCGGGCCCCAGCTGATCATCACTTCTGCTGAGCCCTGTAGAAGTGTCGATTAACTGGAGCTTGGCACTGATTCTGGTGTTTCTGCTGAGCCCTGCAAAATCACCAATCAGCTGGAACCTGGCACTTATCCGGACACTTCTCCTGAGCCCTGACAGCCCTGCAGAAGAACCGATCAGCTGGAGCCCAGCACTGATCCTGGTGCTTCTGCTGAGCCTTGCAGAATTGCCATTCAGCTGGAGCCTGGCGCTGATTGTAGTGCTTCTGCTGAGCCCTGACAGCCCTGCAGTTTTCCAGTACAGGAGATGGAGAATCCACCAATGGGTTTTCACTGTCTGCCTGCTCTTGAGACCAAGTAGCCAAACTTGACACGCCCCCTCTTGCTAGGAGATCCAATCTTGACTTGGTCTCAAGCTCTTGAAGACGTATCAAGGTTGACTCTCAGGTTTAGAGATCTTCAATTCAATTAGCAGGTCAGATACCATTGTTGGATTCTACTTGCTTTTAAATTTTATATTCCTTAATAACTGATTCTCTCTCAAAAGAAGGTTAATTTCCCCCAAGATGCTGGACTCAGCGCAGTCTCTAATCAGCTGATTTGAGGCTTCTGGGTGTGTGTGGGGGGAAAGTACTTCTCCGCTCTTTTCCCAAGGACTCTGGGGAGGGGGAAGAAAATTTTTTTTCCAATTCCCCGTGGGCTTTTCTACGACGCTCAGCACTGCAGCCACTATCAGCCCCAGAGCTTTCCCCCTAGTCCACAACACCTTCGGAGGCCGTTTTAAACGGCCGAAAGTCGCGGCCGCCGTTTTGGACGGCTGAGGAGCTCAGAAATCAAACGGAGGTTTTCCTTCACTTTTGCAATCAGCTTCTGCAAAGTTTTAATTGGAGCCCTGTTTTCCCTGCACAGCGCTTTGCGGTGCAGTCAGCTTACCCCCACAGATTAATATTACCTTGCCAAGCCTCCAGAGGCTGTTTCAAACGGCCCGAAAGTTGAGGCCGCCATTTTGGATGGCCGACGAGCCCAAAATTCAAACGGAGGTTTCCTTGCTGTTACAATCAGTTTTCTGAAGCAAAATTATTGAAGTCCTGCTTTTTGAGACAGGGGCTTGCACAGCAGTCCTCTAATCAATCTCAGGAAGCCTTAACAGAATTTGCCGCAGCCGCCATTTTGGGCGTGCCGCGCAGTCGGCCTTGCATTGCCATCAGCCAAATAATTAACTGAAGGCCTCAACACATTACAGGGCATTTCCATCATACCTCCAGGCCATTAATTTCAGCATAGCTGAGAAACCATTCTAGCCCTGCACAGCGATTACCATTAGGCCTTATCAACTGTAACATTATTTACAGCCAATAATTAACTGACTAGGCCCAATTCTCAGGCCACCATATTGTTTTAAAGCCACCATTTTAAATTCACATTGCCTCTGCCAGGCCTCATCTCAGGCCTTCTGCGCCCTTCATTGGGGCTTTTTTCTGGTGCACCTTGACTGGCCACCTAAGGCCTCCGGGCAGAGCCCAGAGAGTGGCCCCAAACGTGCTTTCGGCATCTGACTCAATTGCCGTGACCGAAGCCCAGAGAGAATTTTTTGTTGGTCAGGTGGTCAGGGGAAGTCTTGTTACTTGTTCCAATCTCGCTCCCACCAACGGCTTGTCTGCCAGAGCTTTGTCTCAGATTCCCTGAGACTGCTCAACTAGGATGGAGGACTCCATGTTGCCTCACCCAGTGGGCACTGTCCCTCCATCCAGTTACGGCTGCCACAAATTCTCTGAACAGGAGGCAGCAGGCAAGCGCAAATCTAAGGCCAAGACGACGTTCAAGAAGCCTTCCAAGTTGGCAGAAAAGCAAGCCAGCCGTAGGCACCAGGCTCTGGAGAAGGAGTTCTCCAGAGCGCAGAGACAGACCGGATTGGAGAAGGATCAATTGGTGGCCTCGGAATTTGACCTTCCTTTAGGTTTTTCAACCTCATCCCAGGGTGTGTGGTCTCTCACAGGGACACCCACGACAGTTAGTTCCCCACCTAAAATGACACAACACACAACTACCGTCTCAGGATCAGCTCCAGGGGCCACCTTCACGACAACGGCTGCAGGCCTCAGGGGAGCAGACCTGGGAAACATTTTCTCTGACAGCCGCCTTGAGGTCTTGCTATCCAGGGTTGTGGACCGCGCTCTAACAGAACGGTCTTTCCATCTATCCGAGCAGGGGTCTTCTTCGTTGGGCATGCCACCTTATGTCCCTCCTATGGAGTTTCCTATACTTCAGGAACCCACATCTCCTGCATACTCCTCCATGAGCGGATTCTCATCCCCCCAGAGCGAGAAGCAGCCGGAATTTAACCTATCAGAGGAGGAGGAATCTTCCCCTGAACTCCCCCCATCGGAAGGCTTGTTCATTCCAACTCTGTTTCTTCCCCTGTTTCGCATGCCACATCAACGGCAAACATAGGGCCTGATCAGTTCCCTCTGCCGCAGGCAACATCGGATTCCAGTCCAAATCCGATATTTGTTGCAACGGTGGCAGCACAACATCACGTTCCATGTCCCTCTATTTTTCTTAAAGAAATAAAAAAACAGTGGGCCTCCCCTTCCTCCCTTCCTTCAGTAAGAGAGACTGATAAATGGATTTTTAGCACTTTCACAGATCTCACTGGGACCCGGGAGGTTCCCAAGGTAGACGAAGCCTGGATCCCTCTGGTATCCCAGAAGGCGGTCACTAGGGACATGGCGGAGGCGCTTAAAGCAGATGACAGAAAATGGGACCTCACCTTTCGGAAGACCCATCAATCAGCAACATGGGCAATTAAAACGGCCACTTGTGCATCCTTTTTGTGCGGGCCACCCTATTATGGCTTCGTCAGCTTCAGGCCAGAATCCCTGCTGAGGACATTCGGACTCACCAGGAACTAAACAAAATGGTGGCAGCCACTGAGTATGCTGCAGATGCAACGCTTCAGTCGGCCACCTTTGCATCTAGGTCCCTTGCAGACAACATTACAGCCAGAAGGATGCTGTGGCTGCAATACTGGCAGGCTGACGCCAAAGCAAAATGGCCTCTGGCAACTGCTCCATATCTGGGCTATAGTCTTTTTGGGGAAGTCCTGGTCCCGTACCTGGTGGCAAACAAGGACAAGCGGAAGGCCATGGCTCACTTGAATGGACGGTCCGACAAATGTCCTGCTCCATATGTCCACAGGCAGTCCTCTCAGCCGGCAGCAAGTTCAACTGCCACTCAGCCCTCCAGTTCATACACAGCCAGGCAGGACAGGCCATATGTCCGTCCATATGACAGGCCGGTTTTTCAGCATCGGCAACAGAACCAATGTAAGGGGCCATTTCGAGGGGCAGGTCGCCCCTATAAGGGGTCCAAGAGACTCTTACACTGCACTTCCCATTGGGGGAAGGCTGGCCCACTTCTTCCATCAGTGGGAACTCATATCCAGGGATGCCTGAGTCCTACAAACCATCTGGTTTGGTCTGCCCCTGGAGTTCCTAGTTAGCACCCTGGACCGCTTCATCTCTTATCCCATTTCCCGGAATCCACTCACACAGAGACTCGTGCAGGAAGCCATTCAGCATCTTCTAGAGGGTCAGGCCATAAAGCTGGTACCTCCGAATCACATGGGAAGGGGATTCTACTCCATCCTTTTTGTGATTCCCCAATCCTTAGGAGGATGGAGAGCAATTCTGGACCTCAAGGGTCTGATTCATTACATCACATGCACGATGCAATCACTCCAGTCCATCCTGGATGGCATCAGACAGGGAGACTCCCTGGAGTCAATAGACCTCATGGAGGCATATCTCCACATCCCCATCCCTCCAGCTCACTGGCAGTTCCTCAGGTTCTCTTACAGGGGCAGGCATTTCCAGTACAAGGCCCGTCGATTTGGTCTCTCCTTGGCTCCCAGGATATTCATCAAGATCCCAGCTGTACTGGCCGCCCATGTACGGAAGGTACTGGTACGCGTCCAGTTTGACTGGATGAAATCTTGACCCAAGCGTCGTCCTTCCGGGCAGCTCAGTCGGACCAGCTACTAACTATTCAGGTCCTCCAACAGCACAGGTTCTCGGTCAATTTCCAGAAAAGCCAGACAGTTCCCTCATCCAGTTTTCTGCACCTGGGAGCCATCACAGACACACAAACTGCAGAGTCTATCCCTCCCAGGAGTGGTTGGTCAGCATCAGGGTTCTGGCTTGTCGGGTGTACAAGGGCCGCACCATTTCACCAGTCTGGATCTCCCAGCTTCTGAGAAAGATGATCTCCGGCATAGCCATAGTTCCCTGGGCCAGACTCAACTTGCGGGAGCCTTAATGGTTCCTCCGACCATTCCAACGAGCGGCCAGCGCATCTGACTGCCAGGTCAGGCTCCCGATCCACACCCTCAGATATCTACAAGGGTGGTTCTCACAAGTGGTGTCCAAGGGATCATCTTTCAAGGAGCCGGACCATGCCACCATCACGACGGTCGCACATCTATTCAGTTGGGGTGCCCTTCTACGGTCTCAGTTTGCAATGGGCCATTGGTTCCGCGCAGACTTGAGACACAACAGCAATTGGCTGGAGCTCAGGGCCATGAATTCAGATCTTTGCCAATTCTGGCTTTGGATCAGGGACCGTCAGGTATGGGTCCTCATGGACAAAGTGGCGTCCAAGGCCCACGTGAACCGGCAGGGGCACACCAGGTCCAAGTTCTTTATGTCCAAGACACGGCTACTGGGGCCCTGGACAGAGCCCAACCTGGCTCCTCTCAGGGCCAAACACATCTCAGGAAGGGGATTGCATCCGGATCTCTTTGCCGAGATCTCCAGTAGGCCCGGCCATCCGATCTTCGGCATGTTTGCATCATCAAACAATGCCCAACTCCCCAGGTACTTCTCCCATTATTATCTTCCAGGGGCGGAGGGAACAACTGCCCTGCGGATTCTGTGGCCATAGGTTTTCCTGTAGGCCTTCCCTCCCCTCCCGCTCATTCCAGCGACCTTCCGCAAACTGCTCCAGGAACAGGCGGAAATGAGCCTCATGGCCTCATACGGATCACAGAGGCCCTGGATTGCCGATCTGATGAATCTCTCCTGGTCTCCCTCGAGGGAGATTCCTCCGCATCGGGTGTCCTTGCACCAAGGGGTCCTCCAACACCCGGACCCTCAGTGGTTGCAATTGAACATTTAGTGCTTGAGCGCAGCATCATGACACAAAAGTTATTCTCATCACGGGCAATCACTATGACTCAGGCCTCTCGTCGCCTGGCGACCAATCGCATTTATGATTCTACTTGGAAGAATTTTTGCCATTGGTGTAGAAGGCAACAATTAGATATCTACAAATTGACCATTCCTCAGATCGCAAATTATCTTCAGGATGGTCTGGACAGAGGCCTGGCCCCTGCGACTAATTGCAGACAGGTGGTGGCCCTGTCAACATTACTCACTTGTGCTGATTCAGTTCCCTTAGCTCACCATCCCAGAATACGAGCCTTAATCAAGGGTGCGTGCAACACCAGGCCTCCCGTGGTACACAGGTACCCCTCTTGGGAATTGCCTCACATCCTTTGCGCTCTAACAAAAACACCTTTTGAGCCCATAGCTGTTCCATTGCGGAACCTGTCTCTTAAGGTTGTGTTCTTGATCTCATCAGCCAGACGTATCTTTGAGCTGGCTGCTCTTTCGGTCAGAAATGACCGTTGTATCTTTTGCAGCAATTGGGTGGTCCTTCGTCGGGACCCCGCCTTTGTGCCCAAGGTAAACTCGGTCTTCCACAGAGCACAGGAAAGTCATCTTGCCAAATTTTTGCCCCAATCCTTCCCATGACTTGGAGTGGCAGTGGCACACACTGGACGTCCGCAGGGCACTGTGGCATTACATGTAGTGCACAGAGCCTTTTCGTAGGTCTGAGGCCCTATTTGTCTCCTTCCGCCCACCTTCTCTGGGACAGAAGATTTCCGCTGGCACTATTGGCAGATGGATCAGGGCCTGTATCGTGGAGGCATACCAGTCCTCTTCCCTGCCGGCTCCAACTCATCTTACTGCCCATTCCACTCATAGTGCTGCGACCTCTGCGGCATGGGCCACTCAGGCATCCATCGAGGAGATTTGCAGGGCTGCGACATGGTCCTCACCCTCCCTGTTTGTCCGACATTACAGGATCGACCGCTTTGTTGCGGCAGACCCCTCCTTTGGTCAGAGGGTCCTTCAGCAGGTGGTCTCCGGGGGCACTAGTCCGGCCTTATCTATTTCCCACCCATCAGGACAGTGAGGCTTTGGTATGTCCCATTGGTGGATTCTCTATCTTCTGTACTGGAGAAGGGGCGTTGTCTTACCTGAACGCCTTTTCTCAGTACGGAGATGGAGAATCCACACCCACCCTTTAGGTCAGTTAGGCCAAATTTAAGGGTTTGAGAGCCAACACCTCGTCCACCTTCAGCCACTTTCGCCCTCGTCAAGACTGGATCTCCTAGCAAGAGGGGGCGTGTCAAGTTTGGCTACTTGATCTCAAAAGCAGGCAGACAGTGAAAACCCTTTGGTGGATTCTCCATCTCCGTACTGAGAAAAGGCGTTCAAGTAAGACAATGCCCCCTCTAGCCATCTGTCGCTCAGGCTTGTACAGTGCTGCCACTGCTTCAGCTCATCCCCCTCCCCTGCTACCACTTCTCTAGGACAGTCATGTACCACCTGCCAGGTGCTGATGTACTAGTGGTGGTACGCGTACCACCGGTTTAAAAGCCCTGGTCTAAGATTTTACAGTGCATCTTTAAACACATTGCAGATACAATATAACATTCTGCCATGTATTTAAAACTGTGCTCTAAAATGTTTCATTATTTAAGTACTGTAACATATATAAGAACAAAAGGTTTATTTGCGCTAAATCTTTACAACAGTGATAGAACTGCACACGCAGAAGATCCAAGTCTATATCTTCCGCATTATCCATTAGAGCTGAAAAAGTCCTTCCTGAAACCTTGCAAACCACCCCCAATACTGTGCTGTATGCGTCAATGTCATAACTTGATTTAAGGCCAGCTTCAAGGTCCTTAACATTTGCATTCCAGACTTGATTAAATGCTAGAAAAACCTGGATCCAGTGTGCATTTTAAAAAGTCAGCTTTTAGGAAGAGGCAAATGTTTTCAGTCATATGAAAACTAGCATTGTTTAAAATCCACTTGAAAAAAGACTGGTATATAATAATAAAGTAGAAATACAGTTATATTTATAAACTTATATATTTATGTTTCTACTATATTATTACTGTCCTGAGATACCAGTTACAAAGCCAACAATATGGCATTATTTTGCAAGCCTTAAACAATATGAAGTATTTAGGCAGAGGTTTATCCTCCAAGCTTGCTGCTTGACTCCCAGAGGTTTCATTACCAAAATAGTAACATCTGTCTAAATCTACAACCCGAGCTATGAATATTCTCTACAATTTCTAATGTGTAAATATACACAAAACTAAGAGACACAAAAACTATAGAGAACTTCCTCTGAAAACATGGTATACTTGATTTAACTGTTTGTGGCAAAGAAATGTTGTAGAATACAAACCTGCATTTGTGCTTGTTCATCTGCATATTCAATTGATTGGAAAATAGTCAGGGAATATCGACGCCTCATTTCTAGCTGGGCCATGTAAGACCGATACCATCTTTGAATAAGGATAGCTGCTTTAATAGCTGTCAAAACAGGATGTGCCCCCAAAATAAGATTAATTGGCGACAACTAATTATTTGTGCAGATTTTTGGCTCTACAGTTTTAAAATGAATGAAATTCACGGAGCCTGTATTCCATATTTGTTTCTATTACATGGTTTCTTGTAAAATACAGAAGGGTAATCAATAAGGTTATAAATATCGCTGCAAATCAAACACAATGATAATTTTATTATAATTTGTAGGGTAATGTTTGAGATCCTTTGTATCATTGTAAAAAGTAGATACACAGATTAGCAGATAGTACTGAATTCTGTGACACAGAATCTTAAGGCTTTGATTGACCTTTTTGTAAATGAATACTCCTAATTTTTCAAACCTGAAGACATTAGCAACCTAGACAATGTGTACTATATGTTTTAAAAGGTGCTAACAGTTATAGAAAAATACCTAGCTAAATATACTGTAGGTATCATTAAATTCAGTGCTAGCAAAACTAAATGTTGCTTTGTGTAGAACAAACTAAGTTGTTAAGAGGCATACATATCATATCAAACAAGTTATAACCTGCCTTTACTATGACAGACTTGGCAGAGGAATGTGTTGCCCTTGGAGCATTGCTCTTATCATTGCTCATAATTTCATTATTCCAATTCTCATTCAAATAGAAATACTGCTTTGTTGTTAAGATGATAAATCAAGACTCAAGGTATTTTATCAATGATGCTCACCAAAGCACTTCCCAAGAGGAATTGCCCATATTCAATATGCCTGAAGGAGCAAACTGAAAGATTCAGAAGACAGCAGGTATCTAAGGCACTGCTGAACTTTCCAAGAATTCATATAAATATCTGGTGTTGAAGGGAAATATTGTGATCACGTATGATATGATCTGAAATATCTATAAGTTAGAGAATGAAATTCTAAAATATTTGAATGTGACACACACCTTGCTTTCACTTTTTCCAATACTCAGTGACTAGTATACTGTCCCCCCTTTTAAAATATATTAATTTCATGATCCTTTTGCTTTTCTATCCTTTGATTTTGTTATTTTCTTTGAATATTAAAGCTTTCCTGTCTTATCTGTGCTCAACTCTGTTGAGATGTTACAATCACTCCTCTTCTAATATACCGTAAATGCCGGCGTATAAGGCGACTTCCGCGAGCGCTGAAATCAGCGCCAAAGATGGGGGTCGTCTTATACGCCGAGTCGTCTTATACGCCGGAAATACTGGTAGTTTCCGGCGTATAAGACGACGTTCTAGGAATGCGGCCCGGCTATAAAGACGGGGGTCGTCTTATACGCCGGGTCGCCTTGTACGCCGGCATTTACGGTACTTTACAAGCCCCACTCTTCTATGCAGAAGCCACCTGGGGTGGAAACCATTAACAAGTTATCACACATAGCCTGTAATTTCATTGGGAGGACTTTTCTGTTTTACTGTTCACCTTGAATTTTTATTTACTTATTTCTTTGGAAAATTTATATTGCCACCTACTCGCACATGGTGACTCAAAGAAATAAAACACAGGAAATAAAAAACACAGTATAAAAGAAATAAAAATAAAATAATAACAATATCTCTTAAATTAAAACAAAATTTCTTCAGAGCTATATGGAAATGCTATAACTGAACTTATCTAATCAATGAAAGAATTCAAATTAATGTTAGAGTGATAATGGACATAAAGGCTTCAAAGAGAAAATTAATCTCCCTCCTTCCCTCCTGTTCCTTCCTTCTACAACATTTGGTGTCCAGGTGAGCAAACACATGTACTTACAGCAACTTCCTACAAAACCCTTATGGAGTACATCTTCATGCATGTTTTTCCTTCATACAGGTATCAAACATCCTTGGAATGACTAAATTAGGCAATCACAGAAAATCCTCATGTATACTTTTTTAGCATGAAAAGAAATTCCATTGAAGTCTTCTTTGTTTTCCCCCCTCCCTTTCCAATAGCTTTAGAGTCATCAGCTGTGCATATGGGACCTGTTTTCATTGCATTGGTGAGTACATTTGCAAAACATTTTCCTTTGGAATAGTGAAGCGATATTATTATGATACATTAATTTTGTTACATGAATAAAACAAACACAGCTCCAATATAAAGTATTACAGAATATAAAACAGAAACAAAATTCCAGCATGTCGCTGTTTACAAGCTTGCTCTTTTTTTTTCCTTTGTACATCTTACTAATTTTATTATGTTTTTATTTTAAAATGTTTTTTTTTTACTGTCATATACTGTGTCAGATGCCTAACTTCACTTTCTTGAAGCTAGCTAGCAACTGCCATAGCCAAGGAGGAGGGGGCAATTGGGAGGGGAGGAGTGCTGGAAATGTGAAAGAATGCTGTGAGAATTTGGGGGGTACGGACACTAACAGGAACCAGAGGTGCCAAACTGAGCTATCTTCCTGCTTTCAAGGACGCCAGCCCTGGGAAAGGAATTTACAACAGTGCTCGAAGCATCAGGTTCCCACAACATCGGAACAGAGCCTGATTGGACTACTCTCACTGGGGGAAGGGTTTTGGACATTGGGGGTTGCTTTCAATATATGATTTTCACATGGTTTTTCTTCAGAGCTTGCCTCACTCGTATGCACTCAGCAACTCTAGTAAAAGAACCTTTTCTGTAGCATCTATGGAGTCAAGAGTCGTTCTTTCCTAGGGAGCAGGCTGTGACCAATCTGACAGTAGGCAAGCTCTGCTGTAACAGTTAACCAGGAGACCAATGTCTACTGAGGGGACTGAACAAAAAAATGACAAGCCATGAAAGTGGCTTGGAAGAGGCTGGAGCTTGTGCCCACCCTCCACCAAACCACATCGCCCAAAAGAGGAGCAAATGGTTGGGGAACGTGCGCATCAGTGAGGAAGTGCCAAAGCCCTGGTGGTCGCTCACCCTGGGAACAAAAGATAGAGAGAAAACCTCTCCGGGTAACGTACACAAGGGGAAGCCATGGAGCTCAGAGTCAAGAATGGCGTGTCGATTGGGGTGAAGAAGAAATCCAAGGGGAGCTGGCTGAGCAGAATGACCTAGTGGAGCAAGCCTGAAGAGTACTGAGAGATACCTTTGGGACCCGGTGAACTTCTCGACCAGTTAACCAAGCCCTGAATGGTGCTGGAACCAGTGGGAGATGGTGCCACGATGCAAGTGGCCATGGCTAGAGGGGCGGCAATCTCATCTGGACCCGCTCAAATCCAGGCAGCCCCACCACCAGCCACTCAAGCAGCATAGCCCTTGCCACAAGGGGGGTCATCTTCCAGGGGGCGCCGAGGCCCCAGCCCTGGGCTTGAAGTACGGAAGAGACCCAAATCAACTGGGATTTTTCCTCACCCATGTAGACTACATGCAAGAGTATGGAGTGGACCTATATCGAAGTAGCCTGGGTCAGTTGCATGACCATGGCTTTGGAAGGCACTGCAACGGAGTAGATGGTATTCCTCCACAATGACGATGTGCCAGAGTTCTGAAGCTTCAATTGGTTCATGATGGCCCTGCACAAAAGATTCAAAGACCCACTTGCCCAATGAAAGATGTGACCCTGCTCAAAACCATCAACCAGGGTCATGGGTGGGTGGGTGGGTTGCAGCTTACAATGAAGAGTTCTGGCTAGCTGAATGGCTAGAAGACGTCTTGATAGAATACTTCCAAGATGGGCTCAATGACAATGTATACAACATCTGCATCTCATGAGGAGGCTCCCGACCCTCTGCCAGTGGTACGTGCTAGCCGAGGAGGTGGAAATCAACCCACAGATGGTGCCATTCTTCCCTGTTGGAGAAGAGAACACCTGGGCACAACCTCAGCCCCAAATGCTGATCCACAGGCTGCTTCAAATGTGGGAAGGAAGGGCACCATGCCGCTGACTGCTAATACGCCAAAGCAACCCCTAAGTCCGGTGGCTTTCTCTTACTAGCATCTCTAGTAAAAGTACCTTTTCTCTACATCTGTGGAGTCAAGGGTCATTCTTTCCTAGGGAGCAGGCTGTAGCCAGTCTGACACACTGGTTTTGTAGTGCTTGCTGTGTGCTTATTGTAAGATGCAGGATATAAGTTAAGCGTGTTTCAGGAAGTTAATGCATTTTCAATACTGTTCTTACAGTTTTTCCAGGTTTTTTTTTGTAACTCCTTCTAATTTTATTATACTTTTTTATCTCTACTTCCTTATTACATACCTGAATCCTTAGGGGAAACAGCTAAGTTGTAATATAAACTACAATAATATAAACTACTGAAAAAGCAGATGGAAGAAGATAAGATAAATTAGTGCAATTCAATTCTATTTGAACCTATTCAAAAGTTTGGCAAAACTTACTCCCAGGTACGAAGGAATCTTGATGTGGAAGACTAAAATACAGAATTGAACCTTTAAATAAATTTCAGGACTTTGAGTAAAAGCTCCTGTTTCTTGATCTTAATGTGCCTTACATACCAGTGATTCTCAATCTTTTATATCTCACATCTCACCGATGTAGAAATGCTGGATCCCACTCAAAACAATAAGGCATGAAAGTAGAGAGATGGGTCTACCTAGATAGTTACATATTTACACACAGAATATAAAACAAATGACAAAACATATGCAAATTGTACAAAACATATGCAAATTGTACAACCACAAACTTACAAATTAAGAAAGTGCAATAATATTACTTGTCATAGAACATTGTATTGCACAAGCAAGTTTTACCTTTTTCTGATTTACTTGTTTGGCTTTTTGTACTAGAACTGCCACATCCCATGACTCAGTAAAGTAAAGGCTGAATTGCTGGTTTAAATTATCCTCATTCTGGATGAATTCTTTAGCTGATAGCGATCCAACTGCACCTCTTTATATTAATCACAATATGCTGTAATGAATCAGTTCTTCATTTTTCCTAATAAAAAAGAATGCAATGAACATTGATTTTGTATTGTCAGCTGCTAAGACACAATGGAATATAATTATCTGAGTCATCCATACACCAGTGAAAGTAGGAGGGTTCACTGTTCTGTAGCTATTGTCCTGTCAGTTTCACATGGATGACTCTCTTTACATCCCAGGATCAGAATCAGGCAGGCAGAGAATTGTCATGTAATTATTGAGGAAAAAAAGTTCAATGGAATTATATTGTAGTAGTTCAATACAATTATATTCATATAGGCAATGGATTGTTTTCTCAACTTTCCCCCCTGTTTATCTCTAAAATGAGGTATTTCAGTAGGATCACTAATGGACAAATGTAACCAAGGCACATAACAGCAGGAATGAACAACCTGGGGTCTCAGAACCATATGGGCCTCAGAGTCCTAGTTTTCTGCACTCAGAAACCCTTTGAGTTTCCTACCATTTTGTAATGCAGGCATTTCACAGTTGTTTTTTTTAAAGCTCCAGAAATTTCAGATATGCCCATACTGTTTGCTGATACCATTTGCCATCTGTTTTATAAGCTTCATATTCCCCCCCCCCCCCAATATTAAGCTTTTTCCACAGCTGGATAGAAACCCCTCACCAATATCAAATTTAGGGTTTATAGACATTGCCTGGCTACCCTATTGCCAGTTCAGACCAGTAGCAGGAACAGACAACACCACAATTTAGTAATTACCTATGGATAATGGAAACAACTTCAAAGCTCATTTTTCTGGTCTACTTCTGAAATTCAGTTTCTCCTATAATTTGCCTTGAGAGTTCCTGTCTATTTAAGAGTGCTGCAATGAGAAGTTAATTGGTTACTTTGCAAAGGTAAGGATGTACCTTCAACTAAATCATTCTTATTATTGTCTCTAGTATTTTTAAAGCTACCTTTACCATAGCATAATGTAAGTAGCACATTGTGTAATAGTACACTGGCTTTTACACCTGTTCTGAAAATAGCACGTTGCTGCTTTGAGGCTGAATCAAAACATTTTTTTTAAAAAAATAATATTTTTCTTTGTCTGAGTTCCCCACTTTCCCTTACATTTTTTTTCACTTCTAAAGCACAAAAACATTTTTCCCACTTCCACAGACAGCAAAATAACATAAGATCAACTGTTTCCTTCCCAAAGCTTCTGTGTTCCTCAAAAAACTTCATAACAATTATCAGTCATGTTATACATGTGTACTTATTACATCACAATGTAAATAAAAAAATGATTTCATCTAACAGGGTTTGAGGTCCTGTTTTTTTACTATGCTACCAAAACCCTTAACAGAAATGATGAAGCAGTAGGCCAAATGGATTCAGGAAGAAAGAATTAATAAGCAACTAGGTATATGGATTGGAAAGCAGTCATCATATACTACAATGTTTACAGCTTCATCTAAAGGTGGTATTTGTGTACTCTAGGACCCAAGAGGCCTTCTGAATTCCTCACCTCCTAAAGATGGGGAAGCTTAATTGATGCTTTTCTGTGGTAGTCAATAAGCTACAATAAACAAGTCTTGCTAGAACTAATGTGATTGTGATATTTTTTTTAAAAAAAAATTCACTTAACTTAAATGTGAAATATATTCCTGCTATATAGATGACAGAACTAAATCAGTACTATCAATTAGGATGTCCTAATATATTGTAGGAAGTCAGCACTCCTCCCCAGAGAAAGAAATATTTTGGGGGAATATTTAAAAAGGCAGAATATTATATTTCCCAAAGAAATAATGGGAGAAAATCTTAAAAGGCAGAAACCTCTCCGTCTCCCTCAAGCAGAAACTCAGCAGGCTAGCTCTGTACAAATGCAGATTTGATAATCCTTTCAAAAAGATTGGAGCCAGGAAGCTTGGAGCTGATGGGATTAGAAAGATAAAGACCCCTAAAAATCTACATTCCCCACCCAAAATCTAAAGACGTGACCTTTCGGACATAATAGGATTAACCTACCACCACTAGAATACCAAAGGGCACACTGAACCTCAGGTTAAAGTTCATTGCACAGGAACAGGAAGAGCCACAAATACAATGACACAGGAACAGGAAGAACTCCAAACACAAAAGCCCAAGAAGCTATAAAAACCACCTCTCCCAGCTCCATTTTGTCAGCCATCCCAGAAACACATGCGGTGTCACTGAAGTTTTTGGCAACTCAATAAACTGGACCTTCTTTCCTAAAGCAGTCATTTGCTGCCTTGTGTATCGCACCCAATGCCGCTGCCATAAGACTGCGGAACAAGCCGGGCGGAGGTAAGGAACCAGTATACCGGTTCCTTTCCACTGCCCAGCTTGTTCTGTGACCTCATGGCAGTGGCATTGGGCAGGGGCCAGAAACGGCCGGTTTTGGTGTGACACGGCTGTTTGCCGCCTCATGTATTGCGCCCAATACTGCTGCAATGCCATGGCACAAGTGGGGCAGGTTCCCCCCTCACCTCCCATTCAGATACAGCTTTGGTGGCTCTGTAGGCAGAGCTGCAAAGTTCTCTTCTCTGACAGAGAACTTTGCAGCTCTGCCTACAGAACCACCAAAGCAGCAGGTGGAGCGCTGGAGGCTCAGGAAGGGAGATTGCTGAAGTGGGCGGTTGGGTCATTGGCAAGAGCAATGCAGTTGAGCGGAAAGCGGCCTCAGAACAAGTGGGGCAGGTAAGGAAAGAAATCCTTGTTCCACCCAGAAATTGCCTTTCTTTCCTTACCTGACCTCCAGCCCCGTGCCATTTCTCCTTCATGATCCGCTGCCGACGCATGCAAGGAAACAAAGGAAAGTTTTTTTGGGGGGGGAAAAGGTCAAGGTCATAAAAGGTCATAAAAGAGAAAGAAGGAAGAATATTAATGATAGAAATATTTTAAAATCAAAAACAGATATTTTGATAGCAATATATGCACCAAATAATAAATAAGAAAAATTCTGTCAAAACCTTCACAGAAAAATAATAGAAATGGAATATCAAAATATATGCTTAATTGAGGAATTTCAATGCAATAGTTGATGGGACATTAGACTATAAAAGCAGTAAATCAAGGAAACAAGGAAGAAAAAGACTTTTTTCAATATGATACAAGGAAATTGGTATACAAGATATCTGGAGAGAAACGAATCCAGGAAAACCACAATACACATTTTATTCTAAATTTTGGTCTAGAATTGATATGATTTGGATGACACCTGAATTAATGGTTAATATGCAGGAAATTGAAATAGAATTAGGTACTTGGGCAGATCATAACCCCTTAAAATGGTGTGGAAAGGAATGCAGAAAAAAATAAGATAGACTTTGAATCAATCTATATTAAAAGAGAAAGAATTTATAGACTTAGCAACAAAAGAAATGGAATTTTTCTTCAAAGAACATAAAAAAGAAGACACAACATTACAAAATGTATGGGATACAGCCAAAGCATATTTTTGAGACTTAGCGATAACATATATGGCAATAAAGAAAGAAAGAAAGAAAGAAAGAAAGAAAGAAAGAAAGAAAGAAAGAAAGAAAGAAAAGAGACAATGTCAGTTGTTAAGAGAAGAGTTTAAAAAATTAGAACTTGAATTACAAATAAACCCACAAAAGAAAATATTGAAAAGACAAATGGAAAATAATAAAACATAAATTAAATTTAATAGAATAAGAAAAATTGGCACAACAAATTAAAAGGGCAAAGCAAAACTTCTTTGAAAATGCAAACAAACCAGGAAGATGGTTAGCTTATAAACTTAAAAATCAGAAGGAGAAAAAATTGATAAACAATTTAGTAGATGAAAAAGGCTGTTTACAATTTAAAAATGAAGCAATAAAAAAAGATAATTAAAGAATACTGTTATGTCCCGAGCCTTGCAAATGGCTCGGGGCGTTTGCAGGCGGTCCCGGGCAGGTGCAAAGCTGCCCGGGACCAGACAGGCTGTCGCCAGCGCCGTGCGCATGCGCGGGTGCTGGCGCGGGAAAAGTATCGCATTGACCCGGGAAATGTCTATATAAGAAGCTGGGAGGTTTTGGGAGCTGCTGAAGCCATCTACTTGTGAACTGAACACAGAATAAAAGAAAACTGAGAACTACAACTGCTTCTCGTGCCTGCTTTTCACCAAGGACTCAACACTGGCGACGAGGATGGGATCGCCTTACATCACCTGGAAAGGAAGAAATGTAAGCTTACCCAAGTGAGTCCTGAGCAGCGGAACGGCGTTGACTCGGCAGCTACTCGCCAATCCAGTGCGCATTCGGGGGTAGGCTGGCTGATAGACCCGTCTCCTGAAGATGGCAAAGGTTGGAAGGCTTTCGGAGTTCGACGTCTCACAACCAGAGCGGTGGGAGTCCTACGTAGCCAGGGTGGAGAACTACTTCCAGGCAAACCAAGTGAGGGAAGAGAGCTTGAAGGCTGCCACCCTGCTTTGTGTTTGCGGTCAAGACGCCTTCGAAATCGCAGAAAACCTTGCAGCACCTGTTCCAGTAGAGTCTGTTAGCTACGCAGATCTAAAGAAGCTACTGAAGGAGCATTTCCAGCCTAAGATGTCCGTCATCGCATGGCGCCACACCTTCGAGCAGAGGGATCAACGATCCGGAGAGTCGGCCAAAGAATACATCGCCGCATTGAGGAAGGCCGCCAAGCACTGCGAGTTCAAGGACCTCGAAGAACGACTGAGGGACCGATTCGTGTGCGGCTTACGGCATCGAGATCTACAACAGAGGCTTTTCGCCAAAGAAGAACTGTCCTTCCAAGATGCCTTAAGAGAGGTCACCGCAGAAGAAGCAGCAGGCGGCGCCGTCAAAAACATGCGGCCGATCAGAAACAGTCCAGAAGTTGCATCCGTGCACCAGGCAGACGTCCAAGGAAACTCCGAGGAGGATCCGGACGAGGAAGTCGACCGTCTCCACCCCACGAAGGAAGGAAAGCAGAAGGGAAGCTCTTCAGCTCCACTCAAGTGCATCGGCTGTGGAGGTCGCCACAGGAGAACCGACTGCAAGTTCCGCTCCGCTACCTGCCGGGCATGCGGCAAACAAGGACACATTGCAGATGTGTGTCTGGGCCGACGAAAGGTACAACCTCAGGAAGAACTGCGCCTGAAAGGTACCAGGGTTCCCAGCCAGAATAGGGTAGGTTTTTGCGCTTCGCGAAGAAGCATCTTCAGGACAGGCACACACAAGCCCATTAAGAAAAAGCTGTCACTCAAGGTGAAGCTACAAGGGGTTCCATTATCTATGGAACTAGACACAGGGTCTGCCCTTTCAATCATCTCCTTGCATACATTTAGGAAGATTTGTTTCGGTAGTGGAACTCAGGCCAAGTTAAGGCCTTCTGACATTGTGTTAACAGATTTTCAAAATTCAAGAGTGTGTGTTAAGGGGGAGGCCACCCTTAACGTGCAATACAAGAGTTTTGAAGGTCCACTAGACTTATTAGTAGTAGGGGGTGAACGAACGAGTCTCATCGGACTCGATTGGTTTGAGGCCCTGGGGATACACGTCACAGGACTCAACAGTTTACAAACACTCGACCTACAGGAAGTCTGCAAAGAATTTGCAGATGTTTTCAGCCCCCAGCTGGGCACATTCAAAGGACCCCCTGTGTCCTTAAAGCTAGACCCCACTGTCACTCCCATTAGAATTAAAGCAAGAAGGGTCCCAAGCGTATCAACAGCTGCCTGTTGATGATGCTGCTGCTATAGCTCAGACTATTGTGACCCACAGGGGAGCCTTTAAGGTAAAAAGGCTACAGTTTGGAGTGAATGTCGCTCCTGGGATTTTCCCAAGCGTAATGGAAAACACACTACGGGGCATACCGGGGGTTTGCCCCTACTTTGATGATGTCTTAATTGCAGGAGACTCCACACACATTCTAGCTGAAAGGCTAAGGGCTGTTCTGTTAAGATTCAGGAAAACAGGCCTCAAGCTCAAAAAAGACAAATGCAAGATTGTGGTGCCTTCTACTGAATTTCTGGGGTTCAAAATTGATGCTGCTGGGATTCACCCTGCTGAATCCAAACTAACTGCTATTTTAGAAGCACCTAGGCCAAAGTCTAAGGCCGAACTTCAGGCATTCCTGGGCCTCCTGAATTTCTACAATTCCTTCCTTCCACATAAAGCCAGTGTGGCTGAGCCTCTTCACAGGCTACTAGACAAGCAAGCAGTGTGGCACTGGTCACAAACACATGAGGCTTGTTTTAACGAAGTCAAGGCCTTGCTCACTTCTAACAGTGTACTTGCACATTTCAACGAGTCCCTTCCTGTGTGCATCGCTTGTGATGCATCCCCTTACGGGGTAGGAGCTGTCCTGAGTCACCTCAGGTCTGATGGAACTCAGGTTCCTGTTGCATATTACTCTAGAACATTGTCTTCTGCTGAGCGCAACTACGCTCAGATAGACAGGAAGGCTCTGGCTGTTGTTGCTGGAATTAAAAAATTCCATGATTTTCTATATGGCAGGCATTTCACGGTCTTCACTGACCATAAGCCTCTGCTGGGACTGTTTACCACACGTAAGCAGACTCCCCAGATCATCTCCCCCAGAATGCTTAGGTGGTCTATTTTTTTGTCTGCATATGATTTTTCTTTACTCCACAAGCCTGGGAAGGAAATGGGCCATGCTGATGGCCTCAGTAGATTGCCTCTGCCAGTAGTAGAAGCTGACCCTGCGCCAGCTGTCAACATTCTAACAATCCAAGCCTTGCCCAAGCTCCCTCTTAGTGCCAGGGATGTTGCCGCTGAAACAGGTACAGATCACACACTTTCACGTGTCCGTTCCTGGGTTTTGTCTGGTTGGCCTGAGCACTGCCCTAGTCCTGAGTTTCAGAGTTTCTGGTCCAAAAGGAACGAATTGTCCCTTTCTCAGGGTTGTTTGCTTTGGGGAAACAGAGTTGTCATTACCACCTCAATGAGGACTAGGGTCTTAGAATCCCTCCACGAGGGTCATCCTGGCATTGTTCGTATGAAGGCTCTTGCGTGCAGCCACTTGTGGTGGCCTAGTTTAGATAAGGATATTGAGGCTAAGGTGCATGCATGCCACCTGTGCCAACGCTCTCGCCCAGAGATGCCCCAAGCTCCCGTGCATAGATGGGAGGAAACACAGTCCCCATGGTCTAGGGTGCACATTGACTACGCCGGGCCCTTTCAGGGCCAGTTCTTCTTGGTCCTTGTTGACAGCCATTCAAAATGGCTTGAGGTTGTACCTGTCTCATCCACCAACACTGCAAAGACTATTCAGGTACTGAGGGGGATTTTTGCTGCACACGGGCTCCCAGATGTCATTGTGTCTGACAACGGCCCTCAATTCACTTCCTCCGAATTCCAAGCTTTCTTACAGGCTAACATGATTCGTCATGCCACGTCTGCACCCTTCCACCACCAACGGTATGGCTGAACGCATGGTGCGCATCACAAAGGATGCCTTGAAAAGACTCACCTACGGGGACTGGCATCACAGGTTGGCTGACTTTCTCCTTTCTTATCGCACCACACTGTCCACTTCTACAGGGAGAAGCCCAGCTGAACTTCGTTGGGGGTGTCAACTTACTGCTAAACTTGACCGGTTGCATCCGGACAGACTGCCTTCATCTACCTCACATCCTAGGGCACCTAGACAACTACTTGTGGGTGCCCCGGTTTGGGCTCGCAATTACGGGCCTGGTCATACATGGGTCCCTGCTTCTATTTCCAAGGTCACAGGTCCTCTCTCCTACGAGGTAGCCCTGGACAACGGTCATGTCCTGCGCCGGCACATCGACCAACTTCGCCCTAGGCGGGACCTTTCAGATGAGACTCCTGGGTCTTTTCCAGAGGAGGAGGGGGACCCTTTGGAGCAAAGGGAAGGGCACGAGTTGCTGCCCATCTCCACTGATGGAGCCACTGACGGCCCATTTCAAGCTTCCGCAAGTGCTCCGAAAAGGAATTCATGGAGCTTACCCACACAACAGGCACTCACGCCTACTCCAGCCAGGGAGTCACCCCTGTGTGATGTGTGTGGAGTCACTGTCCACACACATCACACAGCACTCCAGTCACGGAGGATACCCGGGAGCATCCCAACAAATCATTCCCCGCAAGAGAGCTGGCACACAATCCCCAGAGTTGGCCTGACCTTACCCCTAATCCTATAGGGGGTCAAACTTACAGGGAGGTGGTCGAGGAACCAAGTCCTGACCGCAACACCTCTAGCCCAAATCAGGAAGTAACTGAGTTTTGGGAAGGTACAGAGACCCACACGAGCCCGGACACAGAACGGGGCTTAGGGATTGGACAGCCTCCTGACAGGTCTTGGACGGACCTAGGAGGTTCTATAGAGACGCCCAGCAGTGGCTATCACTTCAAGGGGCCCGAGGGCCTACAGCTAGGCAGGTCAACCAGGTCACAAAGTGACAGAAGCCCTGGCCTGACGAGCCCGGTGGGCGAGCAAGCAGGCCAGGCATCGGGGCAAAGTCCTTGGAAGGCACCAAGGCATGATAAGGGGAACAGGCTCTTGTCACCCTTCAGTCAGGGAACACCTGTCAGAAACCCAGAGCTGAGAAGGTCACAGAGAGCAAGGAAGTCTCCTAAATACTTAGAGGATTACATAACATTGCTGGCTAAACAAAAGCCAGGTAACGATAGGAGCACTGAGAAGCAGAACACTGCATAAAATAATGATTATATGTTGATAGTAGTTTTAGCCCGGGGGAAAGGGGTGTTATGTCCCGAGCCTTGCAAACGGCTCGGGGCGTTTGCAGGCGGTCCCGGGCAGGTGCAAAGCTGCCCGGGACCAGACAGGCTGTCGCCAGCGCCGTGCGCATGCGCGGGTGCTGGCGCGGGAAAAGTATCGCATTGACCCGGGAAATGTCTATATAAGAAGCTGGGAGGTTCTGGGAGCTGCTGAAGCCATCTACTTGTGAACTGAACACAGAATAAAAGAAAACTGAGAACTACAACTGCTTCTCGTGTCTGCTTTTCGCCAAGGACTCAACAAATACTATGAGAAACTATATGACAAGGAAGAAACTCCATGGGAGAAAATGACTCAATATATGGAAGAAAATATTTTACCAAAAATTCCAGAAAACTTTAAGACTGTGTTAAATGAAAAAATAACAATGATGGAATTGACAGAGGCAATAAAAAGACAAAAAAAATGAAAAAACACCGGGACCAGATGGACTCCCAGCAGAGTTTTATAAATGCTTACAAGATATATTAAGCTGACCACTGAAAAATGTATGTAATGAACTTTTATTGGAGGCAAAACTCCCAAATACATGGACAGAAGCTAATGTTACTTTGCTACCAAAAGAGAACTCAGATTTGACTCAGATCAAAAACTATAGACCGATTATCACTACTGAATGTGGACTATAAAATCTTCACTTCAATAATAGCTGAGAGGCTGAAAAGATTTTTGACTGAATTTATACATCCAGATCAAAACGGATTTTTGCCAAAGAGACAAATAAAAAATAATTTGAGGGTAATACTAGATATATTGGAATATTATAAATTTCATCCAGGGAAACAACTGGCATTAGTATTTTTAGATGCCCAAAAGACATTTGATAATGTTTCTTGGCAATTTATGATTCAACAACTAAAAACAATGGACTTTGATCAAAACTTTATAAATACGATTCAGACAATATATCAGAAACAAACAGCAAAAGTAATGTAAATGGGGATTACACATAGAATTTTGATATACGAGAAGGCACAAGGCAAGGATGTCCATTATCCCCATTGCTATTTATCTTAACCTGGGAAGGTTTAAATAGAAATATTAGACAAGATCTAGAAATTAAAGGATTGAAAATAAAAGGTGAAACCTACAAACTGCAAGCATTTGCAGATGATTTGGTATTCATTCTAGAGGAACCTTCAGAGACGATTCCTTAACTGTTGGAAAAGATAGAACAATTTGGAGAGATAGCAGGATTAAAGTTAAATAGAGAAAAATCTAAAGTGATAGTTAAAATTTTTACAGATAAACAAAAAAGCAATTATCAGAAAAAATAGAATTGCAAATAGTCAAAAAGTTCAAATATTTGGGAATATATTTGACAGCAAGATGTTCAACAATAAAAGAAGATAATTACATTAAATTGTTAAATCAAATAAAGCTTCAACTGTTGATGTTAGGAAGAATTGCTACGGTGAAAATGAATATATTACCAAAAATACTAATTTTGTTTCAAAATTGACGAAAAAATTCTTTGAAGATTTAAACTCTCTAATTTAAAAATTTATCTGGCAAGGAAAGAAAGCTAGAATTAAATTGAAAATGTTACAAGAAGCCAAGGGGAATGGAGGTTTTGGCTTGCTAGATTGGGTTTTATATTATCAAGCATCAGTGTTAACATGGATAAAAGAATGGACAACTCTTAGAAATAAAAGATTGCTGTATTTGGAGGAACATGACCTGCATCTTGGTAGGCATGCTTTTTTATGGTATGGAAAAAATAAAATACATAAATACTTCCAAAACCACTACATTAGAAACGCATTATTATTAACTTGGGAAAAATAAAATGTAAAATTTATTTGAAAATTCCAGGATGGCTTTCAATAAAGGAAGCATTTGTACATCCAAATCTAGTCAGTCTTGATAAAATATGGACATACAAAGATATTCTAAATTCTGAAGGGAACTTAAAATCCAGGCAAGAGATAGAAAATTAGGGCATTGATTTAACATGGTGGTCATATTTATAAGTGCAAGTCAGATATGATAAAGATATTAAATAATATGGATTTTACAAAGAACAGACTATGTTTGATCAGACATTATTAACTTCTGATGAAAAGTTAATTAAAAATGTACAATTTCTTATTAAATTTCAAAATGGAAGATGAACAAGTAAAAGAGACAATGATAGTATGGGCAAAGAATTTTGGATATAATATAGACTTTAAAAAGTGGCAAAGTTTGTGGGAAAGAAACTATGAATTGACAATGTCAGTTTCATATAAAGAAAATTTATATAAAATGTTTTATAGATGGCATTTGCCATCAACAAAATTAGCAAAATTAGCAAAAATGTTTAAAAACATGTCAGAAAAATGTTGGAAATGTAAACACAAACCAGGTACTTATTATCATATGTGATGGACATGTGTTAAAGCAAGAAGATATTGGACAATAATACACACTTAGTTAGAAAAAATGTTAGAGAAACACATAGACTATAAACCTGATTTTTTAAAAATTAGGTATAATGCCAGAAAAACCTGATAAGAAAAGTACATACAGTATTTGATTCTACATGTGATAACAGCGACAAGAATTATATTTGCACAATATTGGAAGAACAAAGAAATAACACCAGAAGAAGAACTAATCAAAAAAATATTACACTGTGAGGAAATGGACAGACTTACTTTAAGGTTGAAAGAAAAAGAAGAAACAAAATATTTTCAAACTTGGGACCTATTTTAACAATGGTTAGAGAAAAGATTTAGGGATTAGGAATTTAATTTGTATTAGTGAATAAGATACTCAGACAACACGTTTTTGTTGAATAATTATTATTGAACTCTTTAAAAAAATAATAAAACTTTAAAAAAAACAGAACAGAGCTGGAAGGGACCTTGGAGGTCTTCTAGTCCAGCCCCCTGCTCAAGCAGCATCTCCTCCAAAACAAAATTAAATAAGCCTCAGCTTATTTAAATTATATTTAAATAATTCAAATTCAAATTATATTTTACGACAATCATTGTCTAGTATCTAAAAACCCTTTGAGCAAATTTATTATTATTCCAGCAAACAATATGCTCTGTAGCCATGGTCCAAACTAAATTGGGAAGCTTTGTTATCAGTGTCCTGTTGCCTACTGAATTCCTGCTGAAAATCGGAACCTGTCCTTATTTCCATAGAGAATCCCACAGAACTTTGCCACTCGAAATATTAAACATTTCCACTAATTAAAATCAGTGGGATAAACATGTTTAAAAGCAATTGTTTGTTGACTTTTGAATTTAAATGTACAAAAAAGAAATGCAGAGAAATGTGCCATGTATAAAATAATGCCTAGCGGCACCCCCAGTCTCAATAAACAAGGTTGCTCAGCAACTAAGGATTTGTAGATCAATCACTGCAATGCTATGCTTATGAAATGGCAGCTTTAAAATTTAAATAAAATTTTAATTTCAATAAATTCATAAATACAATTAATTTAAAATTTTCTCTGTCTCATTCTCTCTCTGGATATTATTATTATACAATATTTAAAAATAATAAATAAACAATAATAAATTACATACATTGCAATACATATACATATGTGCAATTTTAATCCACAAGGGTGTAAAATACTCTGTTCACTTGCGAATGATGAGGAAACATGGCGAATTCATCAGTTCTTTATTTCTCCTTTAGTCAGTACTCCAACAACGAGCAACAGGCGCGCAGGCCTCTTTAAGCGACCAGAGACCCGGACAATAACACAACAAAGTAGCAGCCGTTTTCGCGCCTTGCGCATGTGCGCAAGGCCAGCACCACTCAGTCTGGTCCCGGACAGCTTTTGAAATGCCCGGGACTAATGCAACGTCCTGAACCTTTTTGCAGGCTCAGGACACAACACCCCTCCCCCCTAGATGGAACATATCTCCACGCACACAAGTGCGTTATCTCTTGGGAAGTGTTATATAGTTCCACAAATCAAATGCCCTGAATGTGGAATATTCAAGGCTACCCCTCAGGCAAAACCCCTTCAACCTGTTCAGGAATAGATGTATCCGAAATCAAAAAATAATACAAAATAATCTTCCTATTCAGGGCCCTTACGAGCAGACCCCTTTGAACTTTACAGCAACTTCACAAACTCCCTAAGATGTTTGGGTGGGCACTTGGCCCGCTGTGACCTCCTAGGGCCAGGAGAGATTTCCTGGCCCCTTTTCTCGCCTACCAGGCGAGGCAGGCCAGTGTGTGGCTGCCTTAATTTTTCCTGGGACCCCGGTGAGGTTGCCTGGCCCAACTGCTCGCCTATCAGTCTAGGCAGACTAGGACTTGGCTGCCCCAAATACCTGGTTGACCCGCCCATCTGCTGGCTGGCTGGACCCTCTAAGTCCAAGCCAGCATACCTTGAAGGGGTGGTAGTCCCCAGATCCACAATGGACCCTTCTTGAGAACACTGTCCCTCGAACCCAAGGCCAGCAGATGGAGAGTTCTGGGTAGCTGAAGTGCCCCAGTACTCTGTGGCCCCCAAGCACGTGCCGGAAGTGCCAGAGTCAGGAGTCGCCTCCCTGGCTACCCCCTTCCCTGTTGACCTCCTTCAGGGAGCAATTGCAGAATTGGGCCAGCGCCCCTGCTGTAATTCTTTTTCTCTTGTTGTTTGTGAATTATGTGGATACCGCCGGTCAGTCTCCCTGTCTGGAGCACTCTGTGACATGTGTGAATAATGTGGCTACCCCCAGTGTGACTTCCTGTCTGGAGTACTTATGAATGTGTGGGATGACCCCCTATCCTGTGACTTCCTGTTGGGAGACTTGCGGAACTCTGGGATGAATCCCAAATAGCCTCAGTAGTGGCTAGTGATGGCCTGTGAAACTGAACCTCAGAATGCATATTATGGTCCTCCCCCCCCCCAGAGCAGAGCCAGGAGCGGAAGGGTGAGAGTCCAGTCTCCAATGCAGTTGGTCAATGTGTCTGTGAAGAACGCAGCTGTCTCCAAGGCGACTTCGTATGAAAGTGGTCCAGAAACCTTGCAGACCACAGCTGTGACCCAGAGATGACCAGGCCCATAGTCTGTGCCCAGACTGGATCACCCACTTGGAGTCTCCTCGGTGCCCGCAGTTGCAACATCTGTGAAGCCACCTGGTCTGGGTGCAGCCTGTACAGTTTAGTGATAAGATGGCGATCCCAGTGGAGTTCAGCGGGGCTCTTCCCTGTGGCAGTGCATGGTGTGGTGCGGTGTGCAAGAAGGAAATCTGCTAACCTGTGATGCCAGTTACTGTAAGTCAGTTTCTTGAGGGCATCTTTGATGGTGCGCACCATTCTCTCAGCCAGTTCTTTGGAGGATGAGTGGAAGGGAGTCGATGTTGCATGCCAGATCAGATTGGCCTGAAGAAAAACCTGGAACTCAGAAGAGGTAAATTGAGGACCATTATCTGAAACCAGAACATCTGGAAGACCGTGTGATGCAAAAATTCCTCTCAACGCCTGGATGGTCCTGGCAGTAGTAGTAGAGGAAACAGGAACAACTTCTAGCCACTTGGGATGGCTATCAACGACAACCAGGAAGAATTGCCCCTGAAAGGGCCCAGCGTAATCTATATGCACCCTAGACCATGGAGTTTGAGTTTCCTCCCACCTATGTACTGGGGCCTGAGGCATTTCAGGCCGAGACTGTTGGCACACTTGGCACCCGTGCACCTGGGCCTCGATGGCTTTATCGAGGCCAGGCCACCAAAGATGGCTGCGCGCAAGCACTTTCATCCTGACTATGCCAGGACGTCCCTCATGCAGAGAGATCAAGATTCTAGACCTCAATGAGGTTGGGATCACTATCCTGTTACCCCATAACAGGCAACCCTTGAAAGTGCAAAACTCATGCCTCTTGAGCTAGAAGCTTTGGAACTCAGTATCCGGGCACTTGTCAGGCCATCCTGACAACACCCATGTCAGCACGCCTGTAGGCGTGTGATCAGTGGCAGTTTCTGCAGCCACATCCCTAGCATTGAGGGGAGACTCAGGTAGCTCCTGAATAGACAGAATATTAATGGCTGGAGCTGGATCTGGCTCTACTTGGTTCAGGGGTAGTCTGCTCAGCCATCTGCATGACCCATTTCTTTTCCTGGTTTGTGGACCAATGTACAGGAAAATGGACCATCTCAGCATACAAGGAGTAATTATATGTGGGGTCTGTTTGTTAGTGGTAAACAGCCCCAGTAGAGGCTTACGGTCAGTAAAGACCATGAAATGGCGGCCATATAAGAAATCATGAAATTTCTTAATGCCAGCCACTATGGCCAAGGCTTCTCTGACAATTTGAACGTAATTTCGCTCTGCAGAAGACAGAGTCCTCAAATAATAGGCCACAGGGACCTGCGTCCCATCAACCTTCAGATGACTGAGTACAGCTCCAACCCCATAAGGAGATGCATTGCATGCGATGCAAGCAGGTAGCTGCTCATTGAAATGTGCTAAAACTGCATTAGAAGTGAGCAATGCTTTAACCTCATTGAAACTCTTTTTGTGGACTTTGGTCCACTGTCAAGAGGCCTGCTTGTCTAAGAGCCTGTGTAAAGGCTCTGCTACTGCCTCTTTATGTGAGAGAAATGCATGGTAAAAGTTTAATAGCCCTAAGAAGGCTTGCAGCTCACTTTTAGACTTAGGGCTTGGGGCCTACTGGATAGCTTGCAATTTAGATTCAGCAGGGTGAATGCCTTGAGCATCTATCCTGAATCCTAAGAATTCAGTAGAAGTGACTCCTGTCTTACACTTGTCCTTCTTTAACTTAAGGCCTGCTCTTCGAAAACGAAGCAAGACAGCCCTTAATCTCTCTGCTAAATTTTGAGATTATTCCCCAGCAATGAGGATATCATCAAAGTAGGGACAGATCCCAGGAATACCTCAAAGTGTGCTTTCCATGACACTTTGGAATATACCAGGGGCTACATTTACCCCAAATTGCAGTCTCTTGACCTTGAAGGCTCCCTTGTGAGTTACAATAGTCTGGGCCTCAGCAGCTGCCTAAGCAACAGGTAGCTGTTGATAGGCTTGTGCCAGGTCAAGCTTCGCAAAAATGTGCACCCCCCTTGAGGGAGGCCAGAATGTGACTTACCACAGGCACTGGATAATCGTGCTGTTGTAGTGCCTTATTCAGTGTGCACTTGTAGTCTGCCCATATACGTATATCCCCATTAGCCTTTAGAGACGTTACTATGGGAGTTTCCCATGGACTAGAATCTACAGGTTCTAAAATGCCCTGCTGGAGCAGTTTGTCCAGCTCAGCATCAATCTTGCCTTTGAGGGCAAAAGGTACCCTCCTAGGCTTAACCCTTATGGGCATGATGTTTGGGTCTAACTGTAGTGAAATTGGGGGCCCCTTGTAGGATCCTAATTCTGAACTAAACACATCTGCAAACTCCTTGCAGACTTCTGTAAGGCTTAACGTTTGCAAACTGTGCAGCCCAGTGACCTGGATTCCCAGGGCCTCGAACCAATGGAGTCCAATAAGACTCGTGTGTTCACCCCCAGTAACCACCAAATCTAGGGGACCTTCAAAATCCTTATGTTGTACTCTAAGGGTGGCCTCCCCCTTAACACACACCATAGAATTCTGAAAATCTGTAAGGATTAGATTGGATGGCCTGAGTTTAACTCGAAGGCCGCTGTAGCTGCAAATCCTTTTGAATGTGTTAATGGAAATAATGGAGAAAGCGGACCCAGTGTCCAACTCCATTGATAAGGGAACCCCTTGCAGCCTTAAATTGATGGACAGCTTCTTCTTAAGGGGCTTATGTGTTCCTGTCCTTAAAATACTCCTGTGCGATGTGCAGAGGCCCACCCTATGTTGGCTGGGGACCCAATTCTTCAGACGCAATTCTTCACGAGGTTGTACCTTCTGGCGACCCAAACAGACGGATGCGATGTGGCCTTGCCTGCCACACGCTCTGTAAATGGTGGAGTGAAATCTGCAATCAGCTTGCTTGTGGCGTTCTCCACACCCGAGGCATTGAAGAGATGCTGGGGCCTTGCCCGGACATTCCTTCTCCCTCCTTCCAGCTGGCTGGTGAAGACTATCCACCTCTTCTTCAGGATCCGCTTCCAATTCTTCTCTAGCATCCTCTTGATGGACTGTAGCTGACTCTGGAGGGCTCTCGGTGGGCCGTATGGTCTTTACTGCCCCCCTGCTGCTTCCTCAGCTGTCACCTCTCGAAGAGCATCTTGGAAAGAGACATCTTCTTTAGCAAAAATCTTCTGCCATAAGTCTCTGTTCCTTAAACCGCATATGAAGCTATCTCGCAGCCTCTTCCAGATCCTTAAATTCACATGGTCTGGCTGCTTGCCTTAAGGCCACAATAAAATCCGTAGCAGATTCACCCAGCCTCTGGTCTCTCTGCTCGAACACGTGCCTCCAAGCAATAACAGATAACTTTGGCTGGAAGTGTTCCTTTAGCATTTTCTTCAAATCAGTATATGTTACTGAGTCCAGAGGTGCAGGGGCCACCAGATTCTCTGCAATTTCAAACGCTTCCTGTCCACAAACACACAAAAGAGTTGCAGCTTTCAAGCCATCCTATCTAATTTGGTTTACTCTGAAGTAATTCTCCACCCTTGCAACGTAGGAGTTCCATCTTTCTGGGTGTGAGACATCAAAATCAGCCAAATGACCAATCTTCGCCATCATACTTGCTTCTTTCAGCATTCGCTCCTCTGTAAACTTCGGTTTAGGGAAAGAATCTTTTAGCTGAGCTCACTCTCCAGCGACGCTATACTGGCAGGCTGGGATGCTGATTCAGAAGCCGTCTTCCCTCTTCAGGACTTTCTTAGTAAGTCCTCAAAAGTTTTTCTTTAGTTTGCAAAGGATCCCACCTTCATTGCCAGTGTAAAATACTCCATTCGCTTGCAAATGAGGAAGCATGGTGAATTTAACAGTTCTTTATTTCTCCTTTAGTCAACACTCCAACAACGAGCAACAGGCGCGCAGGCCTCTTTAAGCAACCAGAGACCCGGACAATAATACAACAAACCAGTTGCGCTGGTCCCACGCAGCTTTTGGAATGCAATGTCCTGAGCCTGCTTTTGTAGGCTCAGGACACAACAAAGGGTATTTAATGTTTTGAGACTAGAAGTTTCTGTAACGATTTTGAAATACTTTTTTCTTTCTAGTAATACTTGAGAACTACATACACATAGGCTGTAGTGAAATATCTCAATAGCAGAAGAAGTTGCTTGGTTGATAGAGGGTAGAAAATACATTGTTTTCAATGGTGAGAAAAAAGCTGACATGATGCAGGATTAGGCATCTTGGATTAAAAAAACGGGAGAGGCCAAATTCCATTGATTAACAATGTTATAAATTTATTTATTGAGAGGAAAAAGGTTTTTGCAGGAAGGGAAGGCAATGATTTTAAGCTATCTAGAAAAAAAGGTAACAAAGGAAATGAATTAATAGCCAAGGCAAGAAAAAATATTGAGGCTGAATGCTAAGACACAATTTATAGGCTTTCAAAGAATAGTGAAGCATTCACCTCTGATGCTCATATATTTTGTATCTCTATCAAACATAGAATTTCTTTAAAAATTGAGGGTCATGGAGGTCCTGGAAATGATGGAACTGGGTTAAAACTCTGGGAAGAATTGTGCAAAGTGTCATTGCAGCTGTTTCACCTGACTTATTATTTATATAATAAATATATATTCTGCCTTTATTATTTATATAAATAATTCAGGGTAGCAAGCATACCTAATATTCTTGCCTCCTCCTAATTTTTCCACAGTAACAACCCTTTGAGGTAAGTTGGACTGAGAGAGAGAGGGGGGGGGGGCTCAGTTATATATGAATATATACTATATAATTTACTTTACAAATAAAGTAAGACTACTATGTGTACAATAGTTCCATTCTTCCTCCTGGGTATTCCATACTAGATCTACCTCATCTGCAACTACTCAAATACCAGGAGGGCAGAAGAGGTTGGGTTATGCTAAGGATTACTTAGTTTAATAATGTGTAAAGATATTTACTGTGAAATTGATTAGTTAACATTCTAAGGGGATAAAATTTAGAATGAGGCTGAATGTCACAGGTGAAGCCCTGCCTTTTTTAAAAAAAATATGAAATACATGTAAAGCAGCTGGATTTAATCCTATCATCTATGAACCATCTTGACTTTTTTTGACTATGCCCAAGATGGCTGCTGAGAGCAAGCATAATGAAATTTGAAATAAAAGCAAATTAAATGCAAATCTGGAGGTACATTATTCTACTGATATTCATATTTTAAAATATTAGCACTAATCATTCAAATTGAATTTTATCTTGAAGCAAGGGAAAAATATGTCACTGATTTTGAGAAGAGATTATTTAATTATCGTTCTAATGAATGTCACCTTTTTGCACAGAAAATCTAGAATTAAAATTCAGTGACTCTTGCTTGGTTTTTAAGAATAGCTTGATTTGTAAGACACGAAAAATCAACCATTTGCCTTGACAGAATTATTTGAAGGCTCCAAAAATCCCTTCAATGGTAGTTCTAGAATCCTAGAATGTGGAGTGAGAATCAAAATTGTCAGATTTCAAACAAAGACAGTGAAAGAGGCAGTACTGTATTGCAAGCCAGATCTCCTCTGAGTAGCATGATCAGATGCAACAGAGAAAAAGGTGTGTCTTTTAATAGTGACAAACAAGAGAGCATTCTGGCAGGGTACTTCCTTTCCCAACTTCTTCTCTGTGCTATTAGTTGCAGCATCTGTTACCATTCCTTCCTCTGCAGAACACAGCCATGAAATATACAGCATTCTGTGGGCCCAAGTGGGCAGATAAATCCCTGCATATGCAGCTGAATATATAAGCTAATAACATCTTAGAAATGCAAAGAAATCTCAAAATTGGGATGATTAACAAGTGAATTTTAAGATCCTATTAAAAGCAACAATACTTACTTCTTTCACTATCACCGAGATCGTCTTCTATCAAGATTTCTATTGATCCAAATCATATCCCAGAAACATTTATTTAGCCATAAATTTCAGCTGCAACAGAATTAGGACTGGTGTGTAGCATCATAATTTCTTGGACTGTATATTTCTTCTCTCAACATAGGCTGATTTGTTTTGAAAAATAAAACCCATCCACCTCCACACAAAAGCAAACATTAACAGATACTTGGACCCCCCCCCATCACCCAGAAATTACCTGCTTTCTTTCAATGCATCAGCAGGTTTTGTAAACAAATCTTCTTTCCAGGCAGAGTGCATAGAATATGGCATGAAATCAATAGACCCTTCAATTGCCTCCTCAGGGGTGTACTTTTACTCCTTTTGTATTTATATTGAAAGATCTCACATTCAGATTTTGCATAGTAGAAGTGAATAGATAAACAACTCCTCTCCCTCATCCAGTCTTGAAAAAAGGGCTCTGTACTGCGGATAGGAAGAGCAGCTCAGACAGCCAGGCACACTAATGTACTTCTGTTAACAAGCTTCCTGAATCTCAGAAAGATCTGCTTCCTATCCAAATGGCCTTTTCCCCGCAGCATGGCCATTGTTCCAATTATACTTGCCAAATGGGCTTTGCAAAAACCACAGAATAAGAAAGAATAGCAAAGTATATCAAAGCCCTTTAAAAGACTAACATTTCTGAATTGCAGTATATTTTATTAAATGTTTACCTGAGTGCAAATATACAGACAAAGAATTTGGGAACAGTGAAATCAGAGAGAAAATAAACAGGAAATATATTTGGAACCATAGCGTTGCAAAGCTTTAGCTCTAGAATGAAAATAATTAGGATTGCTCCAATTTAATATAGTAATGAAAGAGCTATAAAGTACCCCATTTTGTTGCATCTTTGCCACAATATTGGTTTGATTCTAAATAGTAACTAACTTGGATTTAAGTATTTTTGAGTCAATAATTTGCTACTTCACTTATTGCAGAGAGGAAATCCAAATTTCAATTCTATCCAAATATCCTTGGTAATCATCTGATTTTAAGGGAGATGATGTTCCTGGGAAGGGGTAGCAGTAGAAAAAAGCTGTGTTTGTGGCTTTTAATGTTAACCCTTTTAGAACTGTGAGGAATAAAATAAATTCCACTTCAAAGATGTTGGAAAACAAAACAAGTTTTATTGAAGTGTTTGCAAAGGCTGGTGGATCTTGGCAAATACAATCCCAGAGACCACACCCAAATTAGTTCAGTATAAACCTTTATGCCTGTCCCAAGAACATGCCACGTCCTTCCTTTCCAGACCCAGTTGATAGGTTCAATCTAGTCACATGCTTTCCAACCACTAGTAAAATTATTAGACACTGCAGCTGTACAATTAATAATTCACCGTTGTTTTATCTTTATCTTTCTCTTTTCATGTTTGTGACATTCAACCAACTCAGCTCACAATAGGAGCCTGCTTCAAATCAAAAGTTGTGTATGTCATCATTTTAGCAAGGTTAAATATGGCTGCACTTTGACTATATGTTTATACCTTAAATACTGGCTCTAAATAGTTTTCATAAAAATAAATGAAGGGATCAAAATATAATCTTTTGTGTATAACCCAGCCATTGCTCATTCTTTCTTGTTTGCACTCTGTTGTATCCTAAGCCTGCAAAAGCAGGCTCGGGACGTAGCAATGGTCCCGGGCATTCCAAAAGCTGCCTGGGACCAGAAGAGCAGCAATGACCTTGTGCGCAAGTGCAAGGCGCGAAAACGCTGTTACTGTTACTTGTCTTTGCATAAGTTCTGGCCATAAAAAGGGGCCTGCGAGCCCTTTGTCTTTTGCCGGGTGTTGCTGTAAGAAAATAAAGAACTGTTTAACTTTGCCATGAGTATTCATCATTCGCACATGAACACTGGTGACAAAGGTGGGATCCTTTGCAAACTAAAGAGGAAGTTTTAAGACTTACCCAGGAAGTTCTGAAGAGGGAAGACGGCATCTGAATCAGCATCCCAGCCTGCCAGTATAGCGTCGCTGGAGGGTGAGCTCAGCTAAAAGAACCTTTCCCCAAACAGAAGTTTGCAGAGGAGCGAGTGGTGAAGGTAGTAATAGTATGATGTCGAAGATTGTCTGATTTTGATGTCTCACACCCAGAGAGATGGAATTTCTATGTTGCAAGGGTGGAGAATTACTTCAGAGTAAATCAAATTAGAGAGTATGGCTTGAAGGCTGCAACTCTTTTGTGTGACTGTGGACAGGAAGCTTTTGAAATTGCAGAGAATCTGGTGGCCCCTGAACCTCTGGAGTCAGTAACATATACTGACTTGAAGAAACTGTTGAAGGAACATTTCCAGCCAAAGTTGTCTGTTATTGCTTGGAGGCACGCATTTGAGCAGAGGGACCAGAGGCCAGGTGAATCTGCTATGGATTTTATTGCAGCCTTAAGGCGAGCAGCCAGACCCTGTGAGTTCAAGGATCTGGAAGAGAGGCTGAGAGATCGCTTCGTATGTGGGTTAAGGAACAGAGACTTACAGCAGAAGATTTTTGCTAAAGAAGAAGTCTATTTCCAAGATGCTCTACGAGAGGTGACAGCTGAGGAAGCAGCAGGAAGGGCTGTGAAGACCTTACGCCTTACCAGGAGCCCTCCAGAGACAACTACTGTCTATCAAGAGGACGCTCGAGAAGGATCGGAAGCGGATCCTGAAGAAGAGGTGGATAGACTTCACCAGCCAGCTGAAAGGAGGCAGAAGGAATGTCCAGATAAGGCCCCAGCATCTCTTCAATGCTTTGGGTGCGGAGGACGCCACAAGCGAGCTGAATGCAGGTTACGATCCGCCATTTGCAGAGTGCGTGGCAAGCAAGGCCACATCGCATCCATCTGTTTGGGTCACCAGAAGGTCCAACCTCATGAAGAATTGCATCTGAAAGGCTTTTCTTCAGGCCAATCTGATCCAGCATGCAACATCAGCTCCCTTCCACCCATCCTCCAATGGAATGGCAGAGAGAATGGTGCACACCACCAAAGATGCCCTCAAGAAACTGACTTACGGTAACTGGCATCACAGGTAGCAGATTTCCTTTTTGCACACCGCACCACACCATGTACTGCCACAGGGAAGAGCCCTGCTGAATTCTTCTGGGGTCGCCGCCTCATCACTAAACTGGACAGGTTGCACCCTGACCGGGTGGCTTCACACGTGTCACAACCGCGGGCACCAAGGGGACTCCAAGTGGGTGATTCGGTCTGGGCATGAAACTATGGGTCTGGTCATCTCTGGATCACAGCTGTGGTCTGCAAGCTCTCTGCACCGCTTTCATACGAAGTTGCCTTGGAAGATGGCCACGTTCTTCGCAGACACATAGACCAACTGCGTTGGAGACTGGACTCTCACCCTTCCGCTCCTGGCTCTGCTCTGGGGGGGGGGAGGAGGAGTATAACATGCATTCTGAGGCTCAATGTCACAGGCCAAACAGGCCATCACTAGCCACTACTGAGGCTATTTGGGATTCATCCCAGAGTTCCGCAAGTGCTCCTAACTGGAATTCACAGGATAGGGGGTCATCCCATACATCCATAATCACTCCAGACAGGGAGTCACACCGGGGGTATCCACAGTATTCATACATGGCAGATAGTGCTCCAGACAGGGAAACTGACCGGGGGTATCCACACAAATCACAAGCAGCAAGAGAAAAAGAATTCCAGCAGGGGGCTTGCCAAATTCTGCAATTGCTCCCAAAAGGAGGTCAACAGCAAAGGGGGTTGCCATGGAGGCAACTCCTGACTCTGGCACCTTGGGCATGTGCTTGGGGGCCACAGAGTACTGGGGCACTTCCGCTACCCAGCACTCTCCATCTGTTGGCCTTGGGTTCGAGGGACAGTGTTCCCAAGAAGGGTCTACTGTGGACCCGGGGACTTCTACTCCTCCAAGGTATGCTGGCTTGGACTTAGAGAGGCCAGCCAGCCAGCAGATGGGCGGGTCAACTGGGTATTTGGGGCAGCCAAGTCCTGGCCTGCCTAGGCTGGTAGGCGAGGAGGTAGGCCAGGCATCCTCACCGGGGTCACCTGGGGGCTCAAAGCAGCAACACTGTGGCCTGCCTTGCCTGGTAGGCGAGCAGGTGGGCCAGGCAATCTCTTCTGGCCTTTGAAGGTTGCAGCGGGCCAAGTGCCCACCCAAACATCTTAGAGAGTTTGTGAAATTGCTGTCAAGTCAATGAGGGTTAGTTTCATGAGGCCTGAATGCAGGGGGGGCACTTCGTGGAAAGATTATTGTATTATTTTTTGATTTTGGAAACATTCAATTGTATTACAAAAAATTGAAAAGGTTTGCCTGGGAGCAGACTTGAGTATTCCACACTCCTTGCCTTTGATTAAATGGAACTATATGACACTCTGCCAAGTGTGGCATACAAGTGAGTGCGCATATTATGCTCCATCTAAGGGGGAGGGATGTTGTTTTCCTGAGCCTGCAAAAGCAGGCTCTGGACGTAGCAATGGTCCCGGGCATTCCAAAAGCTGCCCAGGACCAGACAGAGCGGCGCCGGCACATGCGCAAGCCACGAAAACACTCTGTTATTGTTACTTGTCTTTGTATGAATTCTGGCCATAAAAAGGGGCCTGTGAGCCCTTTGTCTTTTGCCAGGTGTTGCTGTAAGAAAATAAAGAACTGTTTAACTTCACCATGAGTATTCATCATTCGCACGTGAACGGAGTACTTAACACACTCTATACTTCATTCAGAGATAACTTAACAAAAATTGTCCTGACGAAGGAGAAAGAAAAAGCTTAGCTGTAACTTTAAAAGTGTTTGCTATAGCTTGCAATGTATCGTTCTTCTGCTGTAACTTGCAAATGTATCTGCCCAATTGGCGATTTTGCAGGGCTCAGCAGAAATGCCAGGATCAGCACCAGGCTCCAGCTAATGGGCACTTCTACAGGGCTCAGCAGAAGTGCCGATCAGCTGGAGCCCAGCGCTGATCCTGGCACTTCTGCTGAGCCCTGCAGAATCCCTGATCATCTGGAGCCCAGTGCTGATCCTGGCACTTCTGCTGTGCCCTGCAGAATTGCCGATCTTCTGGAGCCTGGCACTAGTCATGGCACTTCTGCTGAGACCTGACACTCTGCAGAATAACCGATCACCTGGAGCCTGGCACTGATCCTGGCAGATATGCTGAGCTCCACAGAAGCGCCAATCAGCTGGAGTCTGGCTCTGATCCTGGTGTTTTTCCTAAGCTCTGCAGAAGCGCCAATCTACTGGAGCCCAGCGCTGATCCTGGCACTTCTGCAAAACCCCGCAGAATCGCCAATCAGCTGGAGCCTAGCACTGGCTCTAGTGCTTCAGCTGAGACATGACACCTGTGCAGAATGACCAATCAGCTGGAGCCTGGCACTGATTCTGGTGCTTCTGCTGAGCTGCCCAGAATCACTGATCAGCTGGAGTCCGGCGCCGATCCTGGCACTTCTGCTGAGCCGCCCAGAAGTGCTGATCAGCTGGAAACTGGTGCTAATCATGGTGCTTCTGCTCAGTCTCACAGAATTGCTGATCAGGTGGAATCCAGTGCTGATCCTGGTGCTTCTGCTGAGCCGCTCAGAAGCGGTGATCAGCTGAAGCCCAACACTAGTCCTGGCACTTCTTTTGAGACCTGACATGCATGTAGAATCACCGATCAGCTCCAGCCCGGTGCTGATCTTGGTGCTTCTTGTGAGTTGCCCAGAAGCGCCAATCCTCTGGAGCCTGGGGCTGATCCTGGTGATTCTGCTGAGCCCTGCAGAATCACCGATTAGCTGGAACCCTGCACTCATCCTGGCGCTTTTGCTAAGTTGCCCAGAAACACTGATCAGCTAGAGCCCGGCACTGATCCTAGCGGATCTGCTGAGCTCCACAGAAGTGCCAATCAGCTGGAGTCCGGCACTGCTCCTGGCACTTCTGCTGAGACCTGACACGCGTGCAGAATAACCGATCAGCTGGAGCCTGGTGCTAATCCTGGCGCTTCTGCTGAGACCTGACATCCCTGCAGAATAAACGATCAGCTGGAGCCCTGCACTGATTGTGGCACTAACTACAGCCGCCCCAAAACACCGATCAGCTGGAGCCCAGCACTGATCCTGGCAGATCTGTTGAGCTCCACAAAAGTGCCAATCAGCTGGAGCCTGGCTCTGATCCTGGTGTTTCTCCTAAGCTCTGTAGAAGCACCAATCTACTAGAGCCCAGTGCTGATCCTGGCACTTCTGCTGAGCCCATCAGAATTACCGATCAGCTGGAGCCCGCCACTAATACTGGCGCTTCTGCTGAGACCTGACACCCCTGCAGAATAATCGATCAGCTAGAGCCCTGCACTGATTGTGGCACTTTTGCTAAGCCGCCCCAAAACACCAATTAGCTGGAGCCCAGCACTGATCCTGGCAGATCTGCTAAGCTCCACAAAAGTGCCAATTAGCTGGAGCCTGGCTCTGATCCTGGTGCTTCTCCTAAGCTCTGTAGAAGCGCCAATCTACTAGAGCCCAGCGCTGATCCTGGTGCTTCTGCTGAGCCCCCCAGAATCGCCAATCAGCTGGAGCCCAGCACTGGTCCTGGCACTTCTGCTGAGACCTGACACCCATGTAGAATCACCGATCAGCTCCAGCCCAGTGCTGATCTTGGTGCTTCTTGTGAGCTGCCCAGAAGCGCCAATCACCTGGAGCTTGGTGCTGATCGTAGCACTTCTGCTAAGCCCTGCATTGATCCTGGTGCTTTTGCTAAGCCACCCAGAAATGCTGGTCAGCTGGAGCCCAGCGCTGACCCTGTTGATTCTGCAGGGCTCCAAAGAAGCACCAGTATTAAGTAAGTAAGTAAGTAAGTAAGTAAGTAAGTAAGTAAGTAAGGAAGGAAGGAAGGAAGGAAGGAAGGAAGGAAGGAAGGAGGGAAGGAGATGGGAATGTGAAGGAGGGAGGCACGGAGGGAGGGAAAAAGGAAGGAAGGAGATGGGAAAATGAGGGGAGGAAGGAAGAAAGAAAGGAAGTAGATGGGAATGTGAAGGAGGGAAAAAGGGAGGGGAGGAAGGAAGGAAATGGGAATGAAAGGACGGAGGGAAAAAGGAAGGAAGGAAACCCTCCCCCCATGCCAGCCACACCCATCCAATGGGCCATGCCCATCCAGCATCCAATGATAAATAAGTGGGGTTTGGGTTACAGTTTGGGTACTCGGTCTCTAAAAGGTTCGCTATCACAGCTATAGAAAAAGAATGATCCTATAACAAGATGATTGTATTTTATGATTACGATCATGATTTATCACTTGTTGCTTGTATGCACAGTAAGAGTTTATGCACTGAAGACAAATTCCTTGTGTGTCCAATCACATTTGGCCAATAAAGAATTCTATTAAGAGCACTTTAAATCGGACCAATAAACTTATTGGCAACCAATACAGGTCACAATCTGTGCTATGTACTCCCAATTCTGAAAGCCTCAAAATATAGAGGCTGCTGCATTTTGGACTAAATGTAATTTTTGACTACTATGTAAGAATAGTATTGTCTCAGATAAGTTCAAGAGCTGCTAGCAACGCTGTGCAGTGTACACTTGGGGGAAAATTAGAACAGACGGCACGTCAAACTAGGAAGCCTTTAAAACATGGCACGTCAAACTAGGAAGCCTTTAAAACATAGAATAGGGAGACTTACAGTAAGCTTGTTTTTCACGTAGGTTCCATAGTGTAGTGGTTATCACGTCTGCTTTACACGCAGAAGGTCCTGGGTTCGAGCCCCAGTGGAACCACCTTTTTTTTTTTTTTAAGTTCCAAGTAGACTTCAGTTCTAACTTCTAACCTAATATTGCAGTTCACAACTTACACAAATTCCATTTCTAAATAAGCTAATAATTCATAACACCATCTCAAATTTTCTGCATAAGCGATCAAGGGCTCCTTACAACGCTACCCATCGGGAATTAATATTTCGCTTGCTGAATCATACACAGGTTTATCAATATCCAGGATGTTCAGCATCGTCAATAATTGCCCTGGATCCTGAAATCTGATTAGTAAAACGATTACGGCAATGGATCAACAACCGCTTACCCCTCTAGAAATTTTGTCATCCAGCACCGCCTTTCCTTAAATTTTTACGATCGAATAATCGATCATTCATTCAAAACTTATGCACAAACCAGTCAAAGCACTAAGGCACTAGTAGGAATTCTACACTCGCTCACCAACAAATTTAAGTGGTACTATTGCCTTTTTATTCGGGCTGACCTATTGCATCGAGATTCGGGGGCTGCCGGTTTATGGCCACAGCGCTCATTCTCAGTTTATGCTCCCAGAAGAGCCGAGGTAATAAAACATGGAAGATCTTTGCACCACGACTCGCGTTTCAGGCAGACGTTTACAAAAACAGGCGGGGAAAATATACGGGCTGAGAAGGCCTGATGGCGGAAGAAGCCCTGCACTGAACGGCTGTCGTCTTTCCGCCTTCCTTCCAGGATTTGCCTCTGGAGATATGCAAACGTACCACAATCGTAACGTGCGAATTTGTAATCTACCAGCTCTTCGCTCTGTGCGTATCGCAGAGGGTGGGTTAAGGCTTGCACGGACCATGGCAGAACCGGACAGTATCTGCTGACAAACGGGCCAGTGGGGTGCGGCGCAAGCAGGCGCTTTCCCCGCGAGCGCGCGACAAAGAAGCTGCAGTTTGCCACGCGGGAGCGAGGAGGGAGATACGTTCCTCGCGCGCCCGCCCACGCCCGCAACCGCCCACGCGCTCGGACTCCTCTTGCAAGGAGGCGGGGTGCTGGGCGGGATGGGGGAGTCGCGTGCTGCGTCGGTTTCGCGGCTTCTCAATTTATCCATCTGGGGGACGCAGACACGAAAAAGGGGCTTTCCCCGGTTTTTCCACAAGGAACGCAATATTTCAAATGCGGGGGTGGAGGTGGGGAACCGATTTCTGCAGATCGCTACATGTGCTTGACGCTGAAAGAAGCTACAATTCTATGTTTTACAGGAGGGAATAGAGACCTCCCAGTGGAAGCCTTGGTGCTCTCTGAGCCTGGTTGGTTGCTTGAGTAGCATCATCAGTGCCTTGATATGTGCAACAGTCTATTAATGATGTTACCTGGTTGGGTAATGAAATGTTTGCAAGCAAGCAACCAGGCACAGAGAGCATTAAGGATTCCACAGTTCAACCCTGAGCTATTGGAAGGATGCCCCCTGTTAGAGAAGTTTAGGGGTCACCCAGTCGAGTGCTGACCAAATGGACAGAGTTGCTGAGTTTCCTATCTCTGGCAATAGCTTGCAATTCCCTAATGGACATTCTGGTGAACTCTGATCTTTTCTATCCACCTGATCCTTTGTCTTCCCATTCATCTCTCAGATTTGCCAAACAGGGATTACAATGTTTTCTTCTAATCCATCTTTTGCTTGCCTCTATGCTTGAAACAGTTTCTCCTTGTAGGCGATTATTGCAATGGAGAAACTAATAGGAATTGACTGACTTCTTCTTCTTGGCACCCTGAAGCTGTTTCTTGAGTAAACATGCATTACTGTGATAAACAGGGCCTTTGAATCAGCAGGTTTGGTTGCTTAGTTTGATTTCACTTGAAATTTCAGTCACATGTTGCTCCCTGAAATATTTACCTCAGAATTTTTTGCAAGTAAATCATGATAAATTGGATACCCCTATAAATTATTCAAATTCTAAAGTCTTCTTAAGTATTTGTTTTTGGCTTGGTATAAGATGTACATAGTCTCTCTGACTTCTAAATCATGTCTTAATATGTGTCAACTGCAATTTATAATAAAAAGTATTAAATAAATTGTTCTATATTTTATGAGTAATAAATATTTGAGTGCCATTGAATATGCAACTTGACTCACCATTCCAAGGGAGGGGTTTTTTGGCCTAAAATATTTTTTTTGTTTCAAGTAAGGGCAACTCTATTAGATGGTTGACTCATCGATACAGTAGAAATGAACATGGAGCTCCATTCTATTCAAACCATAGGCAATAACATTTTGTAATGGAAGATTCCTAAGATCATTGTCTCTTGGATTTCTGATTCAGTGCCAGAGGATTGCAGGAATCTTCATGTGAGTGTAAAGTACATGGTTACAGTTGTTAACATGAATAGGATGCTCAGTACAGGAGAATTGACTGAAAGGACTGGAGTGATATGCAGAATAGCACCAGACTCTTGGGGCATAACACAAATCATAGTTTAAGGAAACAAATTATTGGTAAGAAAATATACAGTAGCTATATACAGAAGCAGTTGTATGTATATATACTCTTTTCCAGCATAATGGAGAGCTGACACACACTGAATATAAAGTTAGGGCAAGGATGCTCTTAATTAAGCTTGACTTAAGTGTCCATATAGTCATTTGGTAACATACCAAAGCAGTGCTTTTTTTTGGAATATTTTACAACTTCCACTCTAGCTTCCAACCTTGGATTTCCTGATGATTTCCCATTCAAGTACTAGCTGCTTTGTCTCTGTGTAGCTCTTGTCACATCAAATGGATGCTGTGGCCAATTGAAGATACATCTGTTTTTAACATATAATAACTGCTAACCTGTTCCAGATGGTATCAGTCTTTCATGTATTTTTAAATGAATCAATGGGATATTCCCACCATGATTATTTCAGTTGTTTCTTTTTATCATGTACACAGCAGTGTCCATTTAGGAAAAGACATCAAAAAAGATTAAAATAAAGCTAAAGAAATATAAGTTATTGGTGGATTTTTTTCTTGCTACAATAGATGAATACAATATATGCATATTTATATTTAGATCATTTTAAAGAGTGTTGCCCTTGGAAATTCCTTCAAAAATGAATTTGGCTTACCATAGTCAATTAAACCTCTAAGAGATAACATGGATAAGGTGCTTAATGGGTCTATGTTTAAGTTAATCTTCCTTCTGTTCAGACAGCTACGCCATTCACTGAGCAGCTACTGTTGGAAGGTGAAATCAAGCAAAAATGTATTTCCAGCTAAAAAATGTGGCTCTGTGTCTTTTCTGGTTTGAAGGTAAGCAGTACAGAATGCGTTCTATTATATGGTATAATTTTTACTTGTCATCAATTGTCATTTATACCACTTCTTATCCATGAACCTATTCAGTTCCTTGATTAGACACAAAGTTTTACATTTTTCATTGCTGGACCAGAAGACTTTTTCTTAGACCTTGGAATTCTCATTTTTAAGTGTGTTTTGTAAAGTAACCATAAAAGACCAGGTATTTTTTTAAAATGGAGTTGATGGAAATTGATGGATGCTGTGATTGAATAAAATGCTTATATTTTCAAAGTTATCTTTATGATAATATTTTTACATCTTGTCAGGACTGCTTAGCTTTGAAAGCAATGCATAACTCTTGAAGAATATGGCTGATTTAAGATTATATATAGAATCTACCACCACAGAAGGCTAGTGACAGATTATGTGTCATCAAGTCACTGTTGACTGTTAGTGACCACCAAGGTAAACCTTTTGCAGGATAATTGGCCCTCAACCTGACTCTTCAGGTCTTCCACTGATGCATCCATTATTATTGAAATTAAGTCCATCTACCTTACTGCTGATTATCATCTTTTCTATCTTTTTAGCATTATAGATTTCCCAGGAGATCTTGATCTTTGAATCATGTGTTCAAAATACTATAATATGAGTTGGTTGGTTGTGCCCGAATTAGAATTCTGGATTGTTTTGTTCAGTGATCCTTTATTCATATTCATGACTGTCAGTGGTGTTCTCAGGAGTCTTCCAAATACTACTGTTCAAAAATGTTAAAATACTTCCCATCCTGTTCTTCAAAGCTCAACTTTTGCTTCCAATGGAGTGTCACAGGGGAAATAAAAAAGCCACCACAGTTCTGATCTTTCTAGCTATAGACAAGTCACAGTGTCTGAATACAAGTTTTTTCCAAGCCCTTCATTGATACCCTACCAAGTGCTTATTTGTGGTGTATTTCGTATTTGCTGGATCCTTTACTTTTGATAATCCTAAAAGGTTGAAGCTATCTATTGCTTCAGATTTTTATTGCCAGTTTGAAGATTGGTTGTTGTAGCTGTTGACATTACTTTACCCTTTCTACTTTATATTAAATCTTAGTCCCATTTTTAATCTGCTCATTGATTTTGATTATAGACCTTTCAGATCATTTGCATTTTCAGTAAGCAGAGTAATTATAAATTTATCATTCACAGAGGGCTGGCTGGGAGCCCTAAACTAGACTAAACATTCTGTTTTATATTTTTAAGGCTTATTTCAGATATCTTCAAGACATTTTTTTTAAAAAAAATCATGTACATATAGAAAGCAGAATTTAATTTTTAAAAATTCTCATGAAAGTTGTTAAACATTTCAATTTTGGAAGCATTTCCTGATCTTAATTCACCCTTTTGTGCAATAGTGAAATTTACCAAATCTTTTATATATCTTGCCCCAAGGCTACTTATGCTGGGCAGCACCAATACAGGGTCTCTAAAAATCAGTTTAGATGTCATATAGTTGAAATTCATACTGTTTATCATTGATGCATTACATATAAATACAGACACAGATCCATAATCTTAATTCCAGTCTCTAAATATTCTGTTCCTAAATGATCTGATACCTAAACATTTTTTTTCCTTTGGGTACTTTATTACAAAACCTTTTGTCTGAAATTAATGGTATCCTATGTCAAAACACTTGGGAAATTTTTTCCCCTAAAATTTATTCTGGTACTTTCTTTACTTTCATGTAATTCTAGTAATGCTCTGAATGCTGTCCTAATATCCAATTATGTCTTATCTCATCATTCATCGTTAAAAAATCTATTTTAATTGCTTATTAGCATACTATTCTTTTATTATAGTAATGCAATAATTTTCTACATTCCCATCACTCCCTGTATTAACTTTGCATCCCAACAAGTCTTTCAGGTCATTTATATAAGCTGAAGGCAATTCTCTTATTCTTTGTAGTTACCTGCTCATGCTTTCAGTTCAATTTGGCATGTAACTCAGGGAGGAGTCCTTCTCCTAATTATCTCCCTTGATTAATTCTTGCATGCCTACAATCTGATTGTGCTATATGGAAGAATAGTGGATATTGCATACTCAACTATGAAAACTTTGATCTGAAGCAATTAAAAACCAAGGTCACAATACCATGGAATGCAATATTGTGTGCTGTTGCTGTTGTGTGCCCAAATGCCAAGCCTGCACACTAACTATTGTTCATTTGAAATGTGTTGGATCAAGTCCTATCATTACCTATATGATGAGGGAATGGACAAATAAAATAACAAGTTTTAATATGTAAACGATACAGATACGCTTTTGACTGAATTGATATAAATAGAAAAGCATGCATGTCTCTGTCTCCTGGATCATATGATATATATTTTCATTCCTAACGCTGAAGAATATTAAATACAATCATAAAGTATTTATGTAGATAAGTCTTTTCATTTGTTTTGTGAATATGCTTAGGGGCTTATTAGATCAAAGTAACATATTGAAAATATTAATGGATGAACCACTGTAATGGAATGTGTAAATGACTTTGGGGAAAGAGAAGAAGAAACGCTGCCTAGGAAATAATCAGACAAGAGAAACAGGAGACTCCAGTGCAGTGGTTCTCAACCTGTGGGTCAGGACCCCATTTGGGGTCGAACGACCATTTCACGGGGGTCGCCAAACAATGCAGTCCACCATTTTTTCCCCCTTTTCCTTAGCTGTGCTACTCCCTTTTATTCTATTGGCTTTTGAAAGCCAATAGAATAGACTCTCTTGAATAGAGTCTAATTCTATTGGCTTTCAAAAGCCAATAGGAATTGTCCAGGCTGTCTCTGCCCTGCTGAGCCCGCCAAAAGTCCCATTCTGCAAACAGTGCTGCACCAGTTGAGTAGTCCTTGACTTACGACCGGTTGAGTAGTCCTCGACTTACGACCAGTTGGGGGTCGCGGCATTAAAAAAGTTGAGAACCACTGCTCCAGTGGCTTAATTGTCAGAGAAGGAAATTTAGAATGGATCTACTCTAATGGATAAAGCAGTTAAAAGCGGTAGTGGGAAATCTGTACTTTCAGACTTACAAGATTCTGTTAATGTACCTGTTGTGTAGTGGGAACAGCTAGGCATTGAAGACACAGAGTAGAATTAACAGCTCTTTATTAGGTTCTCACAGAAGCCAGCTCTAGCAGCTGCCTGACTTATATTTATATGGACCGCCACTAGGCGGTGGCCAATCAGTTTAAAGTACTCATTCCTGCCTAAAACAGCAGGCTTAAAGTTATATAGACAGACAGTCTATCATTCAAATAAAACAAACAGTTAACTGTTTCTTTATAACAGACCCTTTGAATTGCTTAATACATAACACTCCTTCCCCCTAAATCAATACATATCCATAAACTGTACATATTCATTTACATAAGTAGGCGGCTTCCGCGATCGTTTCGATTGCCTTTCTGCCTAAGGTTCCCGGTCTACCCTCGGTTGGCTGGGTAGACCAGAGGCTTTTTGACAGCTTTAGTCGGGTAGACCAGTCTCTGTTTGCTTTGCCTGGCCAGCTAGACCAGTCTGTCTTTGCTGGCCAGGTAGACCGGTCTCCTTTTGGTTGGTCTGTTTGGGTAGATCTGTACATCTGTGAGTGGAGCAGTTCCTGAAAGGCTGGGAAATAAGTCCTCCAGCATGCTGTGATCTGCAGGCACTGTTCCTTCGGTCAGAATTGACTCACCCATGGCTGAATCATCCAGCATGTTTCTTTCAGTCACACAGGATTCCGGAGATCGAGACGCGCTGCCGCTGTCAGGCAATCCTTGACTCTCCTCCTGGTTGGCAGTGAGGGTTAGATTAGCCTGCCACCAATGCAGCTGATCGATGTAGCGGTGCAAACACGCCCATCTTCCAGGACCACTTCATAAGAGAGTGGTCCTGACACCTTACAAACCACAGCTACCACCCACAGTGCCCCTTGACCATAGTTCCTTGCCCAAACTCATTCACTGACTTGCAAATTCCTCAGGGGCTTGGGCTGTGCTGTCTCTGTTGCAATTCAGTCTGGATGGTCCAGCTTCGTGGTCAACCAACATCCCCATCTCAGCTCTGCTGGGTTATGAACCATTGATGTGCATGGAGTAATGTGTTGGCAGAGCAAAAGGTCTGCCAACCTGTGATGCCAATCGCCCCTGGTTAGTCTTTTAAGTGCTTCTTTGGTTGTCCTGACCATCCTTTCAGCTTGGCCGTTAGAGGCCGGGTGAAATGGGGCAGAGGTGACGTGTCTAATCATATTAGACCTTAGAAATGACTGAAATTCTGCAGCAGTAAATTGTACCCCATTATCTGATATGATTACATTGGGTAAGCCATGTATGGAGAAGATTCTGTGCAGTTCCTGGATGGTCCTGGCAGTAGTCATAGAAGGGACAGGTGCTACCTCAAGCCACTTTGAGTGACTGTCCACTACAATGAGGAACACCTGTCCTTGGAAGAGTCCTGAATAGTCTATGTGAATCCTAGACCAGGAAGTTTGCATAGTTTCCCAGCGATGTACTGGGGCTTGGGGTATTTCAGGTCTGGACTGTTGACAAATTTGGCATCCTTTAACTTGAACTTCAATTTATCCAACCCTGGCCACCACAGGTAGCTTCTCGCGAGTGCCTTCATCCTGACTATTCCAGGATGACCCTCATGCAGAGATTCTAAGATTCTTTCCCTGAGCGTGTGTGGGACTACAACCCTGCTCCCCCATAGAATACATCCCTTGTGTGCAGACAGCTTGTCCTGTCTTCTTCTTTTTTAAAAAACAAGTTTTATTGGTTTTTTGGTTTATTGGTTTTTTAACTTTTACAACAAGATGCTCGAGAAACACCGTGGTGATGGGGTAATCAATCATCTCAAAACAAAGTCATATACTTAAATTAATACATTAGATATTCCCTCTCTGTTTCCCTCAAATAGTATAGCATATTTAAAATAATCCATTTCTACATTACACTTATATAGATCCAAATCCTGTTTTTAAGCTTTACTAATTTACAATTACCATAATCCAATATAATCTTAAATAAACATATTATTAGCACTTTGGGTACCCCTTCTAAAATACACATAATACTCCAGCAATAACATTCTAATATTTTCAGATGTATTCTAATTCTTAATCTAATAAATCATTAATTTTATCACAAATCTCTCTTATTTTTTCTTCCACTACAAAATAATTATCCTAGTTAAGACAAAAATATTACTCTACTCTATGTATATATAGTCTATCAATCAATCTATTTCTATAACAGAACAAAACAAAACACAAAATCATTTCAGTCCATTAGGTAGGATTTAAATCTCATCCAAATAATTATCATATCTAAAACACACATATTATTACACAAAATATCATCTTACTAACTTGACATACTCAATTGATTGTTAGATCAGTCCAAATCTCTGAAGCCTCTTCCATTTTCTTATTCTCGTTCCATTACAAAATAATTTTCATACATAAAATAAACATATTATTTCAAAAAGTACATTCTTACTCTGTTTCACATATATATTCTGCTAATCGCGAGTTTTCCTCTCACTTCTAAATCTGAATCTTAAACCTTAAATCAATCCGTATCTCTATAAAGCCTTTTTAACCTATTAGATGTAATTTTGAGTCTCTTTTTTCAGTCTTATTCTGGCTTTCTTTTTGTGCCAAGAAGGTTTCCATAACAGAGCCTCTATTTCAGCAGATAGGTCTCCCTTTATTCCTTGTGATGATATTTGGATCAATGGAAGACATCCCATCCTCTGTTTTAGGAGCTTGACTCCTTTGTAGTTAGACCCTTGCTGCTTTAGAAATTCTCTCAATGTTTGGTTCAGCTGAGTAAGACATTCAGTTGTATCCAATTTTATGCTTAGTAGTTGGTTATCAAAGTTGTCATCGTTCTCAGTAAGTCATGTTTGTACATCAATTCCTGTTATTTTTGGAGTTGTATGTAATTTGATTAAGGTTACCTTTTGATCCTCAGAAATCTCAATAGGATGCTTATAAGGTAATATAAATTCCTCTTTAATATAGGTTAATTCTTCTTCTGGTGTATTTTGGCCTATAGGATAACCAGTTGAAGTCTGGAAGTCAATTTGAGAGTTTGTAGTAAGGTTTCTGACTCTTATTTCTGTAGTAATCTTTTTTATTTTAGTGCATACTTGCTCAGTGGCTTCATGAATTTTTTTCAATATAAGTTTACAGTTTAGCTGTAAATAGGGTTTCTCCATTTCAATAATAATTAGAAGCAGTCCTTTTATCTTTTAGTGGAGGCTATATTTAATAAGAGTTAACCAATGTCCACCCCCACAATTTCTAACAGCTGCATCAACTTCTTTATCTTTTCCCTTTTATAATAGTTTGAAGATCAAGCCAACCTCATCTCCAAACAGAAGCAGGCAATTGCAGTATTATGTTTCACCACAAGATGTCCTCAGTGGGTTACAGAATCTTTCCCAGACACCAATAAAATGAATTTTCCTTTTTTTTTTAGAAAAAAGCTCTATAAAAGGGTTTTTTTGGGACCCCAGAGTAGATAAAAGTAAAATATAGTCATTAAAATTAATTATTTTGTCCTTTTATTCAGCACTTTTCTTCCCACACAAACAAACGCCGCTCTCTCAGAGCAGGGAAATAGTTCCAAAAGGGCTTTTTACAGAGAAAGAGAAAAGTAGGGTGAAGAGAGGAAAAGAAGGGTCTCACCCGGATCATCCGCAGTGGTTCTTTTTTTTAAAACAAAATTTTATTAAATTTATATAAGAGAGGAAAAATAGGAACAATACAGGTATGGTAAAGGGAGGGGTAAAAGGAAAGGGGGAGGGGAAGGAAATAAGGAATTAGGGTAAAATAAGGATAGGTACAATCACATATTTCAACAAACAAGCAACCGTCCGGATCATAATAATAAGTAAATATCATATTCAACCATTTTTAACAAAGCTTAAACTGTAACATATTAAAAACAATTAGTAAACAAATACATTGATCTATTAAGTAAACACTACTAATAAAATCTCAAAAAAAATCCTAACAATCAAAAGTAACAAATGAAAATCAGTAAATCTGGAAAAGTAATTGTATCATCAAAATGTTAGTTAGAACTCAATTAAAAATCAGTCAACTATTCTAAAATATTGAATCCTTCAAATTCTACCATGTCTCTAACCATTGATAAAAATTTTCCCAAGTTCTAAAATAAATTGAGTCACCTTTTTCTTTCATTTCTAATGTTAGTCTATCCATTTCTGCACACTCTAAAATTTTGGTAATAATAATCTGGTCAGATGATAGATTCTCATTTTTCCAAAATTGGGCAAATACTATCCTTGCAGCAGTTAAAACATGCAATATCAAGTAGTCAAGGTCTTAATATTCCTAACAAAAACAATTCTGGTTTAAATTCTATTTGTAGTTTCATCATCTTTTCCAACCATCTATGGATCTTAGACCAATATTTCTTAGCGATAGGGCATGTCCACCAGGCATGGTAATAAGTGCCTGGCTGTTGTTTACATTTCCAGCAAATATCTGAGACATTTTTAAACATTTTCGCTAAGTGAACTGGTGTCATATGCCATCTATAAAACATCTTATATAAGTTTTCTTTATATGCTACCGCTTTTGTAAGCTTAATATTTTTATCCCAAAGTTTTTGCCAGTCTTCCAAATCTATAGAATATCCAAAGTTCCTTGCCCATACTATCACTGTTTCTTTCACTTGTTCTTCTTCCATCTTCCAGTTTAAAAGAAATTTGTAGAGTTTTCTAATCAAATTCTCATCTGTTTTTTAAAAAAATTTATCCAATGGGGTCTGTTCTTTGTAGAAACCTGTCAGTTTTATATCTTTTTTGTATCTTGTTTGAATTTGCAAGTAGGACCACCATGTCAAGTCAATATCTTGTAGTTGTAAAGTTTGCCTGTCTTAAGTTTTCCCTCTTTGTCTAAAATATCTTTATAACTAACCAGTTTGTCATAATTAATCAGATTTGGATAAGCAAATGCTTCCATTGTTGAAAGCCACTCAGGTATTTTCATATATATTTTATGTTTAATTTTCTCCCATTCTGAAAGTAGTACGTTTCTTATCGCATGATTTTGAAAGTACTTATTTGCTTTAGATTTCTCGTACCATATAAAAGCATGCCAACCTAGCTGAAGGTCATGTCCCTCTAAATAAAGCAATCTTTTATTTCTCAATACAATCCATTCTTTAAGCCAAAGCAAAATAGCCGCTTGTAAAGTTTCCAATCTGGAAGTCCAAAGCCCCTTCTATCCTTAGATTTTGTAACAATTTACATTTGATTCTCGCTTTCTTTTTTTGCCATATAAATCTTAGAATCATTGCATTTAAATCATCAAAAAAAATCTTAGTAAGTTTAATAGGCACTGTTTGAAATAAGAAAATTAGCTTTGGTAAAATGTTCATTTTAACCATCGCTATTCTTCCTAAAAGTGATAGTTGAAGATTTCCCCATCTTTCCAAGTCTATTTTTATTTGTTTCATTAATCTCTCATAATTATCTTCTTTTAGTGTAATATATTTCGCCGTTAAATAAATACCCAAATATTTAACTTTTTTAACTATTTGAAGATTTGTCATGTTAGCGAGTTGGGTTTTCTGTTTATCTGTTAAGTTTTTTGTTATTACTTTAGTCTTTTCCCTGTTTATTTTCATACCAGCCACTTCTCCAAATTTCTCAATTTTCTGGAGGAGTATCGGCTGTTTGCAATGGCTCCTCTAGAATGAAGACCAAGTCATCCGCAAAGGCCAAGTCATCTGGTCTTTAATCTCCAGACCTTTAATTTCTGTATCTTGTCTAATATTTCTTGCCAGAACCTCTAATGTAAGAATAAACAACAGAGGGGACAATGGGCATCCCTGTCTAGTGCCTTTTTAAATCTCAAATCCATCTGTGTAATCTCCATTTAAAAGTATTCTTGCTGTTTGTTTCTTATAAATTGCTTGAATTGCTTTGTTAAAATTTTCACCAAAGTCCATTTCTTAGAGTTGTTGAAACATAAATTGCCAATTTAAGTTGTCAAAGGCTTTTTGTGCATCAAGGAATATAAGTGCCATCTGGTTCCCTGGATGAATTTCATAGTACTCCAAAACATTTAAAATAATCCTCAAATTGTTCTTTATCTGTCTTTTTGGTAGGAAACCATTTTGGTCTGGGTGTATAAATTCATTCAAAATGTTTTTCATTCTTTCTGCCATTATTGCAGCAAAGATTTTGTAATCCACATTTAGTAGTGATATTGGTCTGTAATTTTTAATTAGTTTATGATCAATATCTTCTTTGGGTATCAAAGTAACGTTAGCTTCAGTCCATGAATCTGGTATTTTTGTCTGTGTAAAAACTTCATTACATAAGTCTTTCAAGGTTGGAGTTATAGTATCTTGTAACGCTACATAAAATTCAGCAGGAAGACCATCAGGTCCTGGTGTTTTATCTTTCTTTTGCTTTTTTATTGCCTCTGATATCTCCATCACTGAAACATTCTCATTTAATCTCTGGAGTATATTCTCAGGAACCTTTGGGAGATTTGCTTCTTTTAAATAAGCCTGAATTACATCCTTACAAACATCCGCGGTGGTTCTTAACGCTTACCTGTTCTTGTGACTTTTGGCTGGTCCAGCTGCATGATCAGCCATCTTGCAGGGCGATCTTTACTCCGTTGGCCCTAAGGAGTTAGCTGGAGCCATGAGAGAAGCTGCCGCCCTCCCGCAGTCACCAGAAAGCCTCCTTATCAGTGGTCGCCCCTCCAGGGTGACTTTCAACCCCCTTCGGGGTCTATCGGTGAAGGAGAATTGGCCAGTGAAGAGACGAGTCTTAATACATAACAGTACCCTTACAATAAAGTAGAATTAATGCTTCATGTTGCATTTCCTGTCTGGTTTACTTGAGAGGGCTCACAACCACTTTCTGAGGAATCACCATTGATCAATGTAATAATCATGCAGATAATTTTTTTGTCCAATTTTCTTATTAATCAGAGTTGGAAAATAAGGTGAGTACTGGCTTGTAGCCTTATGTGATATTTTTAAATAGTATGCAAAAAGCATCAGCCAAAATCTACATCGCTATGACATCTCTATATTTTACATAGGATTTCTCAGTAAAAAATATAAAAATGGTAGACTTCTTCCCTAATATCAAAGCAATAAATAAACTGATATGTAAAAGGAAGAGAAAGATGAATCTGCAGTTTTCAGAAGTACTTGTAAATAGTGTAACAAAAAAATAAAAAATAATATTTTAAAGCTATGTTTGAATGCTTAAAATGACCAATTTTTATGGATCTGGAAGATTTTCCTGACCAATTTGGGTAATTTGCGAGGCCCATGGAGAACAAAGTCACTGAAATTCACTATGAATTGGATGCTCGATGAGCAAGACATAATGCAATGACACGGATGACATTTTGTGAGATGATCTTTGTTTCTTTCAAGCCTGTGACACAATCAGAGTCCTCTGTATGATGATGATGATGATGTAAATTGAGTCCCCAATCCCTGAGCAGTGGCCCACTACCGAGCTGTGGCCTATTCAGAACCGGGCAGCATATGAGGTGGGCCGGCACACATGTGTATGTGCAGCTCCACTCATGCAAGTGGCAGGCCAGCACACACACACATGCATGCCAGCCCACCACTCGTGCGAATGAAGATGTGCATGTGTGCACCCACCCGCTGCTTGTGCAGCCCGGTTCCCCTCCCCTGAAGCCAGGCCACCAAGCTGCAAATGTTGGGGACCACTGATGTAAATTGAATCTATGGGCCTCCTGGTTATATATATGGCCAGAGATATCATGGGTACAGAAGGTAGTGAATGCATCCTTCAGAGAGGAAGATATATTTCTGACCCCATCCTCAAAAATCCATCACGTGTCCTAGATATTTAACGATTGGATTTATTAGCAAGGTTCTTGAGAAGGTAGTTGTACTCTAACTACAGAGGACCCTGGATGATACGTCATCAACTGATTTAGGAAATTAATCCTAAATGGGAACATTAGTTGACAATAGGCCCAAGTCAAGATACTGTTAGTTTCCTGTGAAACCTTACATCTTTCAAGTATTTATTGTCTTTGGTGTGTCTATTTCAGATGGAATTTACGATTCAACCAGGGAGAAGTACCTACTTTCTAGAGAATCAGGGAGTTGGGGCCCAGAGAGTGTCCTTTTCAATATTAATTCACTCACTATGGAATAGTTTGATTCTGTTATTAGCCCTCACTGATGTTCTTTAGAAGACAATCCTTTTTTCAGGGCTTTTGGAGTAGAAGATGTTTAACAGAATGCAGCTAAATGGATTTTCATGTGTTAATCTTATATGTCACAAGATTTTAATGCTTTCAGCATGGTAATGCTTCCATCTATCTAGAGCACGGGTCGGCAACCCGTGGCTCCGGAGCCGCATGCGGCTCTTTGAGCCATCTCCTGCGGCTCCGGAGCCTCCTCCTCCCCCCTCCCCCTCCTTCCTCCTGCTGCCCCCCCCAGGCTTCAGTCCCGGCTGGGGCGGCAGGAACATCACTTCCTGGGCCGTCGAGCCGGCCATGTGTCTGCCCGGGCCAGGTGGCAGTCCTGGCTGGGGCGGCGGCCGCGTCTCCCCAGGCCGGGCTGGGTGGCAGGGGACATTGCTTCCTGTGCCGTCCCTGGGCCATTCACCCGGCCATATGTCTCCCTGGGCCAGGCAGGCTGCAGCAGGGGGGCATCACTTCCTGGGCCGTCCCCAGGCCGTTCCCTAGGCAGCCGAGCTCACCATGTATCTCCCCGGGTTGGTCCGTGGGGTCCCGGGCACCTTTCAGCGACTTTTACCGCCTCCTGCCTCCGTCCCCTCCCTGCCCCTTTGGCGCCGTCTGCCTTTCTTTCTCTCTCTCTCTCTCTTCATCTGGAGGGGGGGGAAGAGGAAAGAGAGAAAGAGAGAGGGTGACTTGTTCGGGCAAAGAACCAGTGGGGGACAAGGCGAGCTAAGTCAAAAGACACGGAACTTTCGTGCTAGCTTCTCCCGAACCCTTGTTATCCCTGCCACAAACTCAGCTCATCCGCCCTCACTCTCTCCTCTCCTCTCTGTGAACGAGGCTGCTTGCTTCAAATGGTTTGCTACCGAGGCCCGGGAGCCAGGCAGGCGGGTAAGTCTCGATCGCAGTATTTTGTTGCTGTTGTTTTGTGCACGCGTGGCGCTGGCTGGGAACAGAGCCAAGCAAGCTCTGTGGTTGGAAGTCCCTGCAGCTTATGAGCCAGGATTTCCCCCCTCTCAGTCCCAAATCTCAAGCAGGATTCACCACTTCGGGATTGGAAGTGAGCTGCGAGGAGATGGTCTGTCTCTTTTCCTCCCTTGCTCCCTTCCGCGCCGGCTACTGAGGCTCCCTGCTGGGTGCAGTCGGCTTGAAGCGGAGGAGGGGGAGGGGCCTTTCAAAGCGTGACATTGCAATGGATGGGACAGCCTTTCAGGAGGGTGCGGATGAACTGTAGCTCTCCAGATATTGCTAACATACAGCGTTTGCTGTCCCTGCAACAGAATTGATGAGAGGTGCTGGCATTTCTCTTTGTCAGAATGTGGTGAATCTACATTGCCCATCTCTAAAGGAGGAAGTTAAACGTTTTGGTCGGTGAACTGGTTCTGTTAGTAAAGGGGGGGGGAGGTGAAGAGAAAAAGAGAGGGAGAGAGAGAGGAAAGAGGGAGGAAAGAAAGAGAAAGAGGAAAGAGGAAGAAAGAGAAAGGGAGAGGAAAGAGAGAGGGAGAGGGAGAGAAAGGAAAGAAAGAGAAAGAGGGAGAAAGAGAAAGGGAGATGAAAGAAAGGGAGAGGGGGAGAGAGAAAAGAGGAAGTGAGAGGGGGAGAGAGGAAAGAGAAAGAGGAAAGGGAGAAAGGAAAGAAAGAGAAAGAGGAAGAAAGAAAGGGAGATGAAAGAAAGGGAGAGGGGGAGAGAGAGGAAAGAAATAGAAAGAGGGAGAAAGGGAGGAAAGGGAGAAAGAGGAAAGGAAAGAGGAGAGAAAGGGAGAGGGGGAGAGAGGAAAGGAAAGAGGAAAGAGAGAAAGGGAGAAAGAGGAAAGGAAAGAAAAAGGAAAGAGGAGAGAAAGGAAGAAAGGATAGAAAGGGAGAAAGGGGAAAGAAAGAAAGGGAGAGGGAGAGGAAAGGGGGAGAGAGGAAAGAGGAAAAAGGGAGAAAGAGGAAAGAGAAAGGGAGAAGAAAGAGGAAAGAGAAAGGGAGGTAGAGGAAAGGGAGAGAGGAAAGGGAGGGGAAAGAGAAAGAGGGAGGGGGAGAGAGGAAAGAAAGGAAAGAGGAAAGAAAGAAAGCGAGAAAGAGAAAAGAGAAAGGGAGATGAAAGAAAGGGAGAGGGGGAGAGAGGAAAGAAATAGAAAGGGAGAAAGAGGAAAGAAAGAAAGGAAGAAAAGAGAAAGGGAAAGGAAAGAGAAAGAGGGGGAGGGGGAGAGAGAGGAAAGAGGAAAGGAAGGGAGAAAGAAAAGAGAAAGGGAGATGACAGAAGGTGAGGGAGAGGAAAGAAATAGAAAGAGGGAGACAGGAAATAAAGGGAGAAAGGAAAAGAAGAAAGAGAAAAGAAAGGGAGAGGAAAGAAAGGGAGGGGAGAGAGGAAAGAGGAAAGAAAGGGAGAAAGAGAAAGGGAGATGAAAGAAAGGGAAAGGAGGAGAGGAAAGAAATAGAAAGGGAGAAAGAGAGGAAAGAGGAAGAAAAGAAAGGGAAAGGAAAGGAAAGAGGGAGAAAAAAAGAAAGGGAGATGAAAGAAGGGGAGGGAGAGAGAGGGGGGAAAGAAATAGAAAGGGGGAAAGAGGGAGAAAGGAAAAAAGGGAGAGAGAGGAAAGAAAGGAAAGAGGAAAGAGGGAGAAAGGAAAGGAAAGAGGAGAGAAAGGGAGAAAGGAAAGAAAGGGAGAAAGAGAGGAAGGAAAGAAAGGGAGAGGGAGAGGAAAGGGGGAGAGAGTAAATAGAAAGAGGGAGAAAGAGGAAAGAGAAAAGGAGAAGAAAGAGGAAAGAGAAAGGGAGGGAGAGGAAAGAAAGGGAGAGAAGAAAGAGGGAGAGGAAAGAGAGAAAGGGGGGGAAGCGCAAGTGCTCTCTCACACACACACACACACAGGGGGAAGAAGACTAGCAGACCAAGGGCAGAAAGAGGGAGGGGGAGAGGGAGAGAGAGAGAGAGATCCTTTTGACATCTAAAATGAAGATAAGACTGCATATATCCATATATATATGGATATATGCAGTCTTATCTTCATTTTAGATATCCAAAGGGTTTTGCGGCTCCCTGTGTTTTGTTTTCAGTGGGAAACGGGTCCAAGTGGCTCTTTGAGTATTTTGGGTTGCCTACCCCTGACCTAGAGTCTATGAGTAAGTGGCATATCAATTATTATAAGGAACAAATATTTCATGTGGTAAAATATATTTTGAGCCTTTTTTCTTCCCTTTTTCTAGGTTTTTCTCCCAAAAGCTAGTAATTTTGTAATCTTTTTGATATAGTTGAAATAAAAATCCAGAATGAATAATGTATTTTGTATTGCTGCAATATTGAGAATTTCTTCTGTTTTCAATAAGTTTTTTGGCTCTCTTATTTCTTCTAAACAGGAAACCATTTATACTCCATTCCCTAGAATTCAGCAGCTTGTAACTCAGTTCTCAAGGAAAATAAATGCTGCTTTTCAGTTTTATGCATTAAAAATACCTGTATGAGCAAAGCATTTATATATATATATATATATATATATATATATATATATATATATATATATATATATATATATATATATATCAGCTATGCAAGTAAAAATATGACTCTTGGGTATGTTCATATTAGAATCAATAAATAGTTGAACACCAAGAGAATAAAATTATACAAAAGTTAAAAATGTTAAAACTTTTATTTACTAAACCTAGCTTTCGTCAAGAGCTCTTGACATCATCAGGGTGTAAACGGCAGTCGTTGGGAGGGCTTATATGCAGCCTCCAATCATTTGCGCTCGGCTCTTGGATCGTGTTATAGGTCCCAGCTGTGTGTGTTGTAATCCAAGTGTGTGTCCTGCATTGGGGTGTAGTTGTTTCTCACCCTTTCTACGTATGCTGTTACGTGTGTCTTTCTCGCTAGTTCTAAAATTAGCTGGGGTATTTCCCCTTTCCTTGCAGTTAGTGCATGTTTCACTAGTTTCCCGTTTGTGATTCTGTCTGTCACGGGCAGTAGTTGCTGTTTTCTGCTTCCTTCTAGTTCCTCCAACCATCCCCTCCGAGCCACATTCCAATCCTCCTGTTCTCTCAGATCGTAGCCCCCGTGTGCCATCCCGTCCTGCACCACTCTCCCTCCTATTCCTTTCAATCACTCCCTTAGATCTATCATCACTCTCCTCCCTGTATTCTTGGGAGGAGTCATTCTGGAGTGTGTGCATGTCAGCAAGGCATTGCCTAGCTCGTAACCGGTCAATCTGTTGCTCACTCCATTTGGGGCTTCTGTCCTCATCCTTCATCGGAAATCTCTCAGGCACGCTCCGTTCATAGTCTTCTGTCCTCCCAAGGGATCAATCACTACGGAGCTATTCCCCTCCCTCTCACAAACCAGCCCAACTAGCATAATGAGAGTGTCTGTTTCACTCCCCGGGGGGTAAATCATTCCCCCCGGCATGTGCGATTGTAGTCCGAGCGCTCTATCGTATGCTGTATTTCCTATTCCTCCCCCCACAGTTGTTATCTCCGTTCGTATTTCTCCTATTGACCCACTTGGGGGGACCTCGCTCTCTCTTTCCTGCTGCAATTCAGTTGTCAAAACACCTCCATCTGACTACCAAACCAAATTAACCAACCTACTCCAAGACTCCACATACAAACCCCTAAATACAGATCCCACCACCTACCTGGAAAAAACCACCAGATCCAAAATAAAAGCCTCCCCCATTAGCGAAGAGATCCAACAAAGAATCATTCCCAGAGAGAAATCATCCAGATGCCCCAAACTCTATGGTCTCCCCAAGATACACAAAGAAGGAACCCCACTCAGACCTATAGTCAGCTCCATAGGCTCACCTCTACAAAACCTAGCCAAATTTCTCGCCAAACAACTACAGCCCTATGCAGAATCCATCACCTCACACGTAAAAAACTCATTCCAGTTTATAGAGATCATAAAGAAACAAAACTTACAGCCCAGCGACCTACTAGTGAGCTTCGATGTCATATCCCTCTTCACCCAAGTGCCTATCAAAGAAGCCTTGACAGCTATTCAAAACAAATATAACCCCCCCAAACACATCTTAGATCTGACCAACCACTGCCTATCCAACACATACTTCATCTATAATGGACAAAAATACAAACAAACAGAAGGAGCACCCATGGGATCACCCCTCTCACCTGTCATTGCCAACCTCTACATGGAACACTTTGAAACCCAAGCTCTAGAAAAATCGGATCACAAACCCAAACTCTGGCTCAGATACGTAGACGACACCTTCATAATCTGGCCACATGGGAAAGAAAAACTGGACAACTTCCTCACACACCTCAACAGCCTACACCCCAAAATACAGTTCACCATGGAAACAGAAGCTAACAACCAACTTCCCTTCCTGGATGTCTTAGTCTACAAGAAATCCAATGGCTCCCTAGGACACACCATCTACCAGAAGAAAACACACACAAACCGCTATCTGCACGCTCTCTCACACCACCACCCAGCACAGATCAACTCTGTAGCCAAGACACTCATCTCCAGAACAAAATGCTTAGCTGACGAACAACACCTAAAACCCGAACTACACACTCTCACCAATGTACTAACATCCAATGGATTCCATAGAAATAAGATTACAAACCTAATCCAAAAAGAAACCCCCACTAAAATCCAAGACAAAGAACAAGAAAACGGCAAAGCCCTCCTCCCATACATAAAAGGCACCACAGACAGAATCAGTAAGATCCTCCATAAACACAACATCAAAACAGCATTCTGCACAAACAGAAAAATATCCACCATCCTTAGAAACCCCAAAGATAAAATTGAATTAGAAAATCAAGGAGTATACGAAATCCCATGCACCACTTGTCCCACCACATACATCGGACAAACCAACAGAAGAATAAGTGCACGCATTGAAGAACATAAGAACTCAGTCAAAAAAGAGGAACCAACATCTTCCCTGGTCCAACACCTTAAAGCCACAGGACATGAAATTGACTTTAAAAATACCAGAACCATTGCCAAAAGTGAACATTTTAATAACAGAATAATCAGAGAAGCCATCGAGATAGAAAAACGCCCACACAGCATGAACAAGCGAGATGATACCTCCCGCCTACCAGCCATTTGGAAACCCGCCCTTATTGACAAACGACTCCCTAACACAAAAAATGATACCAGACCCACACTCACAAAAACCACACAGGATGTCACCACCACACATCCACGCAAAAAACAAACCCAAAGCCACACTGATGACGAGGCACGACCACAAACCAGAAGCCAGACCACAGCTGCATCATTAGCCACTTTAAACCCCTCCAATCCATACATGAAGCAAACTGACACCCTCCATGAAGAAGAAGCACGACCACGAACGCGAAGCCAAAAAATAAGAAGGCAGCCCAAAATCTCAAACCCCTCTGCAACTCAGACTAACCTGAGCACAACCAAACAGAACACTCCCCCAGCCAATCAGAGCACAGCCAAGCCCCTAACCATTCAGAACACACCTCCACCCAATCAGAACACAGCCAAGCTCCCACCCAATCAGTTCATACCCCCACTGGCAGTTAAAAGGAAGAAACAGCTAAGACCACACATTGCTGCTCAAAGCACGAAGCTGAAAACACCAGCCTGAAGATGACGAATGGGACTTCGTCGAAACGTCGCCAAGACACTTCCAATTTTACGTGGGAGAAAACCCGAACAACCAAAGACCTACACACACACACACACACACACACACACACACACACATATATATATATATATATATAATTTTATAAAACAACAAAGAGCTTCCAACATTAGACAAACAATTATGGTATTTATAAAATGGTCAATTTTTATTGCTCTAGTTTAGACTAGATGTATGTTCATTTATATGTTTCTTCTTTATTTCCAGAATATTGAGAATAAAACATATTCCAAATGTTGCTAAATGCACTTCGGGTTGTTCTATTACCAATATTAAATTAATATTAATAGTTTTTGCTTTTATGGTTAAAAACTGAATGCTAGAGTGGGTAATAGATCCAATTTTGAAATAAAATTCCATAATTTTGGATGGCTTTGTAGAATGGAACACTCTTCTCTGAAGAATAATGCTTAAATAAATATTAGTAGGTAAGAACAAAGGAGATTGAAAGCATTTTTCATTTCATTTCTCATAAGAAAAGATTCAGTTCATTGTTCTATTATAGTCTTGAGAAATATGTTTTTTAGACCTCTTTATGATTAGCAATCAATAAATCTCAAGACTGTATGAGAACAATGTAGGAACACATGAAGGATGGAGCTATCAATATCAGCAAACTATAGAGATTTTATTCAATTTCTCAAATAAAAGGGAAACTTTTAAACATGACTCTAAAAAAATAGGTTGAAATAGCAAAGTAAGTGATATACTATAATAAATCAGTGGCTATCTAGGATGCTTCACTTGGTCTCTGACTTGTCTCATTGTAGGATTCTGTTAAAAGTCTTTTATTTTCTTGTCCTTGGTGAATCCAAAAAGATGTTGAAAATCTACAGAGAGGCCACGTTGAAAATTTTTCCTAGTCTACTTAAAACCATTTGGTCTAGCACTGAATAGTTGCAGAAATGATAAAGGATTTTAGAATGGTGAGGTCAAATTTGAGCTACAAATATTGTCTTCTCTCAGTAATTTTAGAATTGTTAAAGTTCACGTGTGCTTTCCACAAGCCCAAATCTTGAAGCACGCCAAGTATTTAAAATTCCTCACTTGCTCTATCTCTTGTCCCTATTTTATCCAAATCAGCTTGTATATCTGGGGACGGTAAAAATAATCACTTTCAACTTTTGAAAAGAATTAGCTAGTTTTCCTCTACAATATTGCACTATGGTTCTGAACACTCACCTAAAGTCAACTGGAATCTTTAAAATAATAACTATCTTATCGATATTTCTATCAGGTGATATAGAACTAAAACTTGATCTGTTCAGGAGCTACTTGGACAATTATGCCCATACCTTAGACTGAGGATATGTTTCCAGGGTAGTTTATCTATATAAAACTTAAATTCTTGTGTCTGTAACCTTTAACTGGATGAAACAGTGCATCATAGGGCAAAATATTTTGAAGCAAGATTCCTCAAATGTTGTAAGGACCTACCTCAGCTAAGCCACCCAAGAAAGCAGAACTCTTGAAACAGGCATTGTCTCAAAACATGGCTCTTACCATCCATGGCTCTTGCAAGGAGGGAATATTGGTTCCTTAGTGGGTAAGTCTGGTATGGGAACAAATGTTTGACCATTTGCAACCTGAAAAGGGGTATAATCAGTACTGGAATGCACAGCATTATTGTAAACAACCTCAGCAAAAGGCAACCATTCATTCTAGTTGTCCTGTTGATAGTCGATAAAACATCTTAGATACTATTCTAGAGTTGAGTTCAATTTTTCTGTTCCCCCCATTCGTTTGAGGATGATGACTAGATGATAACCCTTGACTAGAAGTCAAGAGGTCCAAAAAGGTTCTTCAGAACTTGGAGGTGAATTAACCCCCCTCTCCAAAATTATGCATTGTGGGGCACCATGAAATCGGTAGATGTGCTACACAAAAAGTTTAGCCAGTATTTTGGCTGTTGGGATCTTTGGGCATGGAAGACTCTGGGCAGCTAACAATAAAAAACACATAAAACATAACAAAACAAACAGTACAAGAACAATCATCCAGGGGTCAGGTTTTATAAACCCCAGGCCTGCCAGAAAAGCCAGGTCTTAAGCAGCTTACGGAAAACCAACAGGGTGGGAGCGGTCCTAATCTCCGGGGGGAGCTGGTTCCAAAATGTGGGCGCCATCACAGAGAAAGCCCTCCTCCGTGGCCCCGCCAAATGGCACTGCTTGGCCGACGGGACCTGAAGGAGGCCCAGCCTGTGGGATCTAACCGGACGTAGGGAACTATGAGGTAGTAGGCAGTCTTGCAAATAGCCTGGCCCTGAGCCATATAGGGCTTTAAAGGTAATGACCAACACCTTGAATTGGACCCGGAGACCAATAGGCAACCAGTGCAGCTCATGGAGGATAGGTGTAACGTGGGTGTATCGAGGAGCACCCACTATCACTCGCGCGGCTGCATTCTGGACCAACTGTAGTCTCCGAATACTTTTCAAGGGTAGCTCCATGTAGAGTGCGTTGCAGTAGTCCAGACGTGAGGTGACAAGGGCATGAGTGACTGTAAGGAGAGCCTCCCGGTCCAAGTAGGGTCACAACTGGTGCAACAGGCGAACTTGTGCAAAGGTCCTCCCCGCCACAGCTGTCAAATGATGTTCCAAATTCAGCTGTGGATCAAGGAGGACACCCAAGTTGCGAACCCGCTCCGAAGGGGATATATTTTCCCCCACAAGAGTCAACACTGGACAGTCGACATGATCCTTGGGAGGCAACATCCAAAGCCACTCGGTCTAGTCAGGATTGAGCCTGAGTCTGTTAACCCCCATTCAGACCCTCACGGCTTCGAGGCAATGGCCCATCACATCAGCCGCTTCACTGAGAGAGCTCGGGGAGGAGATATATAACTGGGTATCATCAGCATACTGATGAAACCTCACCCCGTGCTGTCTGATGATCTCACCCAGCGGCTTCATATAAATGTTAAATAGGAGGGGGGAGAGGACCGACCCCTGTGGCACTACCCTTAGGTGCAGTGTGGTACTTGTAGGTCTCCCTGCCGGTTGATGGCCACTTTTCTTTGCCGACCCTTTGCTGTGGCAGTTGACTGCTCAGTGCCCTTTCCACTTTTGAAACACGACATGGAGCAGGATGGGATCAGCATTGCTCATGCGGTCTCAAGTCTCCTCTCAGGCATTGGCTTCAAGCTGGTTCTCACCGGACGGTGCTGATGATTGTGTTGATCTATTTCCACCTCCTCTGCCAGGAGGCACCAATTGTACAGTCACCCTGGAGCTCCACGGGCTACACAGGTGTTGTACAAGTCTTCATTCAGGCCATCCTGGAAACAGCTTATCAGGATGTCTTCTGGCCAATTTAAGCAGCTGGCCAACTCTCGGAATTCCTCCGTGTACTTGGCTACTGGTGATTGCCCTTGCTTCACTGTTTTTATTCGGTCACAGGCTTTCCAGTCTGCCAGGCAATCTTCGAAGTGGCATAGGAGGGCTTCTGTAAACTGGTTAAAATTTCTCAGTTCTGGAGCATTGCAGTTGTAGAGAGTCACCATCCAATCAGCATCAGTGTCTTCCAGCACCAGGGTGATCACTCTGACTTTCTCCTCATCTGTAGGCAGTGTTCTCCCATATATCTGCATGTAGGTGAACACTTGGCTAGGAAGAACCCCAGTCTCTTGGGATTCCCATAGAATTTCACCCCCAGCAGAATTGGCTTCACCTCCGCTGATTGAGGTACCCCCCCCTCTGGGTCTTTGGGGCAGTCATGCCCATCATGCCACCATTGCAGGGGGGCAGCTGCCATCTCCACCTCAAGCCCTACTAGCTCTTCTTTGCCAGCTTCCCCCTTTGGTTCTTCCTCCAATTCCGATTGCTCTTTCAGATGGGCTTTTAATTCCTCGAATGACTCTTGCACATATTCCACTGTCTGCTTTAAGATTGCTTTCATCATTTCTGAATTTGGATCCACTAGTTCCTTCTCAGGAGGGATAGGATCTGGATTTTTCTTCTTTGCTTTCTTCTTTCCTCCACCTTGCATGAGAGTTACTTTCTGAGCCTTTCCTTCCCAGTCTTCTTTCTTTCTGACCCCGAGTGACCACCTAGCTTGATCACTTTCTGCCAAGGATTCTGCCACTCCCAGGTCCCTGGAAGTGCTTTCCCCAGGGTTTGCCAGAGTAATATCTCCATTCCAGCTCTTCATTTCACCCTCTTCCATTTTGCTGTTAGGAAGGGGCACATCGGTTGCAACCCACCTCATTGGGGCAGCTGCCTCTCTGGGCTGGCACTATGCAGATCTTGCCTTATGTAAGGATCTACCTCAGCTAAGCCACCCAAAAAAGCAGAACTCTTGAAACAGGCATTGTCTCAAAAGGAACTTTCATTAGGGGCTAGTGATAGCAGGGAAAACAAGGTGAGGTCTGAGAAAACCTACAAAAGCAGTATATTAAAAACAATATTCAATTCTCCCCCCCTTCCAGAATTCCAGTGTTCATTTGAATTCCAGCCAATCCACAGTGGCATGGTGTTTTGTTAACTGGGTTCTTTGGTGCATTCTTTCAAGGTCTCCCTCACTTTCATTTCCTTCTGGGTCCAAGCGCAACCATCTCTCAGATAAAGGTGATACATTCCATCCCCTGGGGGAAGGGCACAATAGCAAGACAGTGCAAAGCATCCCCAAGGCATCCCCCCCTCCAAACAGAATGGCAGGCCCCAAAGAAAGGTTACTGGTTCAGAAATAGGCACAGGGAAACAATAATTTTCTTTGGAGTCCTGACAAATGGCTCACTTACAGAATGCATCCAAACTCCATGGAATTTAAGTTTGGCAAATTTTATAAAACATTTTATCATAAACATTATCATAAAGCATTTTATGACATAATACAAAATGTTATAAAACATGGTTATCTTCTGATGTTTGTACTATACAGTTCAACATGAACTACTTTCAAAGTAACAGCTGAATATCTTCTTGAAGCTTTAAGAACTTTTCAAGTACATTGGAAATATTGCCATTGTTGAAAGCATTCAGGAATCTAATAAGGAAATATATCTGAAATAATGATGCAAGAATCGCATCTAGTCTGTTATAAAAGAAAGACCGAGGCAAAGGCCCACAAGCCATTAGTAAATTTCAGGTGAAATGTGGTTACTACCAGGGACTTTGCCAAACTTTAGAGCAGCCATCTTTAACTGGTTCAGCAGAATGAATGCTAGCACCTGCAATGGGTGGAATTTTTACATGAATTTTACAGTCTTTTCCAGGGCTTTTTTTGTCATAGAACGCACCAGAACAAAGTTCTGGCACATTTTTTTGACGGATTTTTCCAGAGCTGTGTTCTTTTCCTATTGTTTCCCTTCCTATTCTTGTTTGCTTTTGAAAATGCCCCGCTGGCGGTACAATGCGAGCGGGGTCCCCTCCGGCGCTGTCTACCTCCTCTAGGAAGAGTCATGAGGTGCCGGAGCACCATAGCCAGAGCATGGCTTGATTGGCTGGGTCAGACCATGTGGTAAGCCGATGGTGGTAGTAGGAGACACATAAGCATGGAGGCCATCTTTCATGAGAGGGTGAGCAAGCCTTTTGCCTTCCCTTACAGAAGGTGGGATGTGAGGTTAAAAAGAGGCGAAGCGAGAGGAAAGAAAGGCAGCTGGTGTGGAAGCTTGCCCGACAGCAAAACTTTGCTGTTTCAGTTCCTTGGATAGTTCAAAGGCTGGGATGTCTACGAAAATCTCTTTTTAGTCTTTTATACTTTATATTCAAACTGCAGAGGGGAAGAATAACAATAAAGCCAATGTCTAGTGATTTGGAGGTATTATTATTATTAATAATAATATATATTAATTATGTATCGGTCAGATGTAAAGTTAGACCTACAGTATGAGGTTTAATCAGATCTATTTATTAAATTGGGTTTAACTTAAAAGTAAATTAAAAGTAATCTGTTCACTGACAAAGTTTCAACTTTAATTTGTTTCAAGTCAATATCCATATTAAACTCCAAATGTAAATTTTTCTAGCTTGTTTGACAATTTCTTAAAAATAATTCAACCTTTTACAAGCAACCAAATTTTGTTTTATTGGGCCAATTTCATTCCACATAGAAAGCTGACATTTCCACTCATTAAACTAAATGGGTATGTCAATGGTAAATGTCTCAAAAGATTAATAAAATGCCTTCTTGTAATTTAAAGCCACACAGTGCATGGTAACATTAATAGTATTAACTTACCTTGAACAAAATCCTAGTCTTTTAGATACATTAAAAATTGAAGGGTTTTTTTTCAACTACAAAGGTAAACCTTGTAAGGTAGTCAAAGTGGGTTGTATGACGTTTGTGAGTTCCGGCACCTTTTTTTTTTTTTTTTTTTACAAAAAAAGCACTGGTCTCTTTTTTTTTTTGTAAAAAATTTTTATTTTAAATTTTTGCATTACATTCATAAAAAATTTTTATTTTAAATTTTACAATGCATTACATTCATAAAAATACTTCAGATAAAAAAATAAAGCAGATTGATACACACAACTTTCAGTATTGCTCACCCATTTCCCCCCAAACCGCATCCACCCTCTAACCTACTTCCCTCTTTCCCTCTTCTTCCTCTTCCTCACTCTCCCCCTCTCCTCCTTCTCCTCAACCTTCTTACTTGCTTCTCCCCTTCTTCCTATCTTCTCGCTCCAGATGCGGTCCAGGGGAAATGCCCGAGCAATTCCTCTCTCCAAATTAAAACATCAATATTATATACAATAAAACTATTTCTACTTATCTGAGCTACTTAAACTTCAACCCATCTTCCCCCCATCCCCCTACCCCTACCCCCCACCCCAACTTCCCAGAACCAAGTACAGGGTTATACAAACATATTAAACATAATCTATTTAAGTTTACTAATTATACAATAACCAAAATCATACTAACCCTTAATTCTCTTCAAACTTTAACATCATAAGTTTATAAACAAATTCATTACTCATAAAATAAGTGAAATTTTGTAGTTCCATACTTCTTCTGAACATATTCTATCCATCTTCTCCATACATTAAAATATCTCTCTTGTGAATGGTCCTTTAAATAAGCAGAAATTTTAGCTATTTCTGCTAAATTAGAAACCTTAACTACCCATTCTTCTAAAGAAGGCAGAGAATCCTTCTTCCAATATTGACCCACCAATAATCTTGCTGCTGTTATTAAATTCAACATTAAAATAGTTTCTTTAGCATCAAAATCCACAAAAATACCCAAAAGAAACAACTGGGGAGTAAACTTAATCTTCCTTTTAAAAAACCTTTTGAATGTTCCACCAAATCATAATCCAGAAGGCTTTACTATTTTTACAAGAAAGCACTGGGCTCTTCAAAAAGAGACTGGATAACTATTTGTCTGAAATGGTATAGGGTCTCCTGGACTAGAAGACCTCCAAGGTCCCTTCCAACTCTATTATTGTATGTTTTATGAAGGTATTTTTTACACACCACAACTCAGTTGCCAGCCTGCCATTTTGCTGATGTTATAAACACTGTAAAATGGTTTGTAAGAGTTGTGGAATTTTCATATTTTTTGAGATTTTTATGTACCCTGAAAATTGTTCTTCCAAGATAAAAAGATTGAGGTAGGTTGCTTTAGAGTGTTGATAACTCTCCTCACACTTCAGTAATTTTAGCTTTCCTATTGTGGGAAGTCAGCCCCTCTCCAGAGGAGGAAATATTTTGGGGAATATTAAAAAGGCAGAAAATTATATTTCCCCAAGGATCTTAAAGGCAGAAAAACAGGCCCAGTTTTTCTTAATAGCCCCAAGCGGAAACTAAGCAGGCCAGCTCTGTAGAAATGCAGTTTTGATAATCCCATTCAGAAAGACTGAGGCCCCATTCATGAGCAAATACTACTGGGCAGAAGCCCATTCAAGACAGGATCTTTCGAAATCCCTTGGAGCAAGATTTGATAGCTAACAACAGCAGAGTGATAGGATTAGAACCAGCAACTCCTCATGTAAAAATCCAACACAGAACATAATCATCAGCCACAGTCCCAGAGAAGCAGGACATGACCTTTAGGACATAATAGGATTAACCCACCACCATTACAATACCAAAAGGGCACACTGAGCCTCAGGTCAAAGTTCATTTCATAGGAACAGGAACAACCTCAAACAGGATCAACTCCAAACACAAAGCCCAAAGAAAGTATAAAAACCCACTCCCAGCTCCATTTTGTCAGCTACCCCAGAAACACATGCTGTGTCACTGAAGTTTCTGGCAATTCAATAAATTGGACCTTCTTTCCTAAAGCAATCTCCATTTTCTTATTCCCAGCTTGGACCTGAGCTGAAAATTTTTCTTTCAATGCTATGAAGTTGATTTCTTGGCCTAGTCTATTTTTTGGATCTGAAACCAAGCTAGGTTTGAGTTTCAAAAGAATCAGTTCAGATTCCCAACTATATGTCATGGTTCTGATGATAAGACCAACAAAATCAGGACTCCGAGGCTAGAGATTTCCTCAAAGAACATGTTTATTGATTACAAAATATTGGCACAGTCAAAAGTGAGACCAAGTCTGAAATTCCCACCAAAGAGTTACACTATTGCAAAGTCAAACTTCCCACCCCAGCACTATGCAATCAGCTACATTCCCCAATATAATAATTTGGCGGACTTTCTAACAAAGCGTCCAGCCCACGAGCTAACTGATAGAATGAGTTCCCACAGAAGCCAGAATTGTTTAGACTAGCAAAAATACTCTGCACCCCCTCCCTTTTTTGTGGTAACCTAGAACAAGCAAAATGGCTTCAGCCAAGATCATTGTAGAGTTGACACTACAACAGAATACCTCATTCTGTGATGATTGCCAATGACACAATTTCTATACATTTTTGTATTTCTAACAAGGCTTGAGCACTCCATTAAAGATGCTAGCCACTCCCATCTTTGCACTTTCCCCATATCTTTTGGAATTTGTCCATCAGATCATAGTTGTCTCATTTAATTCACGTGGGAATCATCACTTGTTTGGAAAACAATTTTGTGCTCTAAATTTCTCACAACTTGTTGTGTCTTCTACAAAGTACTTTGTAAGATAAAATTTTCCTATGTATATAATTTCTGTCTTGACCTGCTTTGATTAGATCTCACATTTTCCATCTTAAATGCATGTCAATTTGCACAAATATATGCCTTAAAACTACCATACCTTGCCATTGTATGATGTATATTGTATAATAATCTCCATATACTGATATTAATATTCTGGTTGCAGGGTTCTCTAATTAATGTAGCTTACACATGGTTTACAGATAGACCAGTAATTCCTAATATAGTACATAGCATGATTTTTGCTTCCACGTATCCAGGTTTGATATGGAGCAGAAGCTCTGCCCTTTCAATTAACAGTCATACTGTAACTGTGGCTCATAAATCCTTTTATTTTCTCTGCAACTGCCACAGCTGCTTGTTGGAGACCACACTATCAATACAATGTGATTTATTTCAATACTGTTTTTTCCTACTGGGTTTTCCCCTTCCATCTGTTATTTGGCAGCACTGTTTAGTAAAAAGACAAATGTTTTCTTTGGCTGTTTAACTAGGAATACCAGTTTTAGGCTGCTGAAATTCAGAAATGGTAGTATCTGAATAGAAAATATATAATGTTAATTTATTAACCCATATTACTCAGACTTGTACAACCAATTATAAAGCATCTTCATAAATCAGAGAACAATAATGTATCTGGAAGGGAGCATGGAAATAGAAGGGAAATACATGGAAAATGCCTGGTTGGAAGAGAAAATGGTCAAGGAAAGATAAATTCCCATGCATGCCTTTAAAAGGCTGTGGTGATCTGCTTTAATCACAGTTTAACCCATGGTCTAATTTCAGATACAAAGTGGGCCTACATGAGTTAAATCTCCATCTTGCTTTATTTAGTGTAGCATGTTTGCTTATGTACATTCCAGCAGCATTAATGCATCTGGCTGAAATACACATATAAAATGCTATCAGAATGTATTTCTTGATCTTACAGGTTCTAAGAATGTATAATCTAAAATTCTGCATAATTGCCATACTTGTTCCTATGTAGCAGCATTTTCTGCTTACTTTACAGAACAAAGAGCATATGTTCTTTATCTGGAGTAGATGGAACTCCAACAAGTATTAATACCACTCTTTAATGCCTTGGTAAGGCCACACTTGGAATACTGCATCCAGTTTTGGTCACCACGATGTAAAAAAGTTGTTGAGACTCTAGAAAGAGTACAGAGAAGAGCAACAAAGATGATTAGGGGACTGGAGGCTAAAACATATAAGGAACGGTTGCTAGAATTGGGTATGTCTAGTTTAACGAAGAGAAGGACAAGGGGGGACATGATAGCAGTGTTCCAATATCTCAGGGGCTGCCATAAAGAAGAGGGAATTAAGCTATTTTCCAAAGCACCTGAAGGCAGGACAAGAAGCAACGGGTGGAAACTAATCAAGGAGAGAAGCAACCTAGAACTAAGGAGAAACTTCCTGACAGTGAGAACAATTAATCAGTGGAACAGCTTGCCTCCAGAAGCAGTAAATGCTCCAACACTGGAAGTTTTTAAGAAGAAATTGGACAGCCACTTGTCCGAAATGGTGTAGGGTTTCCTGCCCGAGCAGGGGGTTGGACTAGATGACCTCCAAGGTGCCTTCCAACTTTACTACTATTATTATTATAAGTAGAGATATCTGAAGGAGGGTGGTGTCAAAATTTTATGATGGTGGCTGTGACCACATAATCAGTGATCTAGTTTTATATGTATTGCACATACAATGCACATAGAATAGAATAGAGCTGGAAGTACCTTGGAGGTCTTCTAGTCCAGGACTTTTCAACCGGTGTACCTGGCAGGTAGTACACGACCCTGCCCAGCCTAGCCAAGTGTAGCGAGGGAGAGAACGAGCCAAAGCGGTGCAGTGCAGGACTTGCTGTGAGAGAGTCATCAGGAGCTGTAGGGCTGCTGGGGCAAGGCAAAGGTCCCAGAATTGGCACTTCCAGCACACCTGGAAGAGAAAGGGAGGGGGGGCAGAGATAGGAAGGGATATAAAAAGAGGCAATTTGGGTGGGAGAGGGAAAGAAAAAAAAGACGCAGCCTTGGGAGGAACAGGAGGAGTCAGTTGGAGCTGCACCAAAGGGAAAAGAAGGAGGAGGAAGGGAGAGAGGAAAGGAGCTGATCTACAAATTCTGTGGCAGCCATCCATGTTGGGCATGCACACAGGTGGCAGCGAAAAACAGGCAAGAAACGCAGCACTCACCACCTCCTCTGCATGCGCCCAGACAGGTTTGACTTCTCGCCAGCTTCGCCTTGCCCAGCCTCTCTGTGCAATGAGAGCACTCCGCTGCCTGCTGAAACCAGGCAGGCTGGGGGGTCTGGGCAGCATAGAACAAGTAATGTGGACACATTCCACTCGCGGCATCCCCTCCCCCAGAGCCCATAGAGCCAGATGTGTGAAGTGGGTGAGAACCATTTGTTGGTCTCCTTCAGGGGATGCTGCCTTTCTTCATTCCTCACAGAGGGGGGACCCTTCCCCTGCTGCATTTCGTGCCTGTTTTTCTCCCTCCCTCATTGCAAATATCGTCCTGTCACTCTGCTCTTAAGGCTGTGCGGCTGTGCGGCAGCCCCTCCCCCTCTCATTTTCCCTTCCTGGACATGGAGGGAGGGAGGGAGGGAGGAAGGAGATGGGAATGAGAAAGGGAGACAGGAGGGAAGGAAGGGACAATGGGAGGGAGGGAGGGAAGGAAGGAAGGAAGGAAGGAAGGAAGGAAGGAAGGAAGGAAGGAAGGAAGGGACAATGAGAGGGAAGTAGGGAAGGAAAGAAGGAAGGAACAATGAGAGGGAGGGAGGAAAGGGATAGAAGGAAGGAAGGATGGGACAATGAGAGAGAGGGAGGGAGGGAAGGAAAGGACAATGAGAGGGAGGGAGGGAGGGAGGGAGGAAGGAGATGGGAATGAGAAAGGGAGACAGGAGGGAAGGAAGGGACAATGGGAGGGAGGGAGGGAAGGAAGGAAGGAAGGAAGGAAGGAAGGAAGGAAGGAAGGAAGGAAGGAAGGAAGGAAGGGACAATGAGAGGGAAGTAGGGAAGGAAAGAAGGAAGGAACAATGAGAGGGAGGGAGGAAAGGGATAGAAGGAAGGAAGGATGGGACAATGAGAGAGAGGGAGGGAGGGAAGGAAAGGACAATGAGAGGGAGGGAGGGAAGGAAGGGACAATGAGAGGGAGGGAGGGAGGGAAGGAAGGGAGGATGAGACAATGAGAGGGAGGAAAGGAAGGATGGGACAATAAGAGCAGGGAGGGAAGGAAGGAAGGAGATTGGGATTAGAAGCAGGGAGGCAGGGAAAGAGGGATGGAGGGAGCAAGCAAGGAAGGAAGGAACGAGGAAGATTGGAATAAGTGGGAGGGAGGACTGAGCGAAATCCTGCCTTAGCACTTGGCTACCAGCAGCCCTGCTGCCCTTTCACCATCCTCTTGCCCCCTCCTTCTGGCCTGTCCTGATGGTCTCCCATACTATTGCTAAGGATGCTTTGGTTACAAAGCCAGGTGTCCTCACATGGAGAGGAAGTGGGCCTCCCTCTGACCCAAGCACTTTGCCCTCCTGCACCAACCATGAGCAACCTGCCCAAGGAGAGTGGGCACATCATCATCATCAGCCTTGACGAAGAGATAAGCATAGCCAGGCGCCCCCTCAGGGAAGTGGGGCTGGAGTGGGTTGGGCTGCAGGGACCTGGTACCCCAAGAGTTCAAGGGCCAGGTTGGGTGCTTGCCTTCCACTGCCCAGGGCTCTGGAAAGCCTATGCCACTGCCCAGGAGTCCCACGTGCAGCCCAAGAGGGATGGCAAGGCTCCTCCAGTGGACCATGCCCTGGTGCCTACCCCAGTCCCACCCCCTCCACCAGAGACCCACGGTTCCCCCCAGCCCCATGCGCAATCCCCACAGGTGCCCACAACCTGAGCGATGTTGAGCTGGCCACGGCCCCTGGCCATTGACTTCACTTGTCACAAAGTTGCAAAAGGTGATCACATGACACTGGGACATTGTGATTGTCATAAGTATGAATCAGTTGCCAAGCATCCGAATGTAAATCACATGATCCTGGGGATGCTGCAAAAGTCATAAGTGTGAAAAATGGTCTTTTTTCAATGCCATTGTAACTTTAAACAGTCATTAAGTGAACTGTTGTAAGTCGAGGACTACCTGTACTTTATCACTTTTTTCCTTTTTTTTGGTCATCAAGTTTTTTTAAAAAATTTTTTATTCATAATACAATTAAAACAAAAATGGACAAACATGACATTCCAGAATGAATTTTCCTAACAGTTTGTTTCTCATGGTACAAAAACTGAATACATCGTTCTTAACCTCTATATAAGCTTCATCCTTCTATACAATACAATTATATATACAATTAAATTTAAATTGACTTTAAAAATACCAGAACCATTGCCAAAAGTGAACATTTTAATAACAGAATAATCAGAGAAGCCATCGAGATAGAAAAACGCCCACACAGCATGAACAAGCGAGATGATACCTCCCGCCTACCAGCCATTTGGAAACCCGCCCTTATTGACAAACGACTCCCTAACACAAAAAATGATACCAGACCCACACTCACAAAAACCATACAGGATGTCACCACCACACATCCACGCAAAAAACAAACCCAAAGCCACACCGATGACGAGGCATGACCACAAACCAGAAGCCAGACCACAGCTGCATCATTAGCCACTTTAAACCCCTCCAATCCATACATGAAGCAAACTGACACCCTCCATGAAGAGGAGGCACGACCACGAACGCGAAGCCAGAAAATAGCAAGGCAGCCCAAAATCTTAAACCCCTCTGCAACTCAGACTAACCTGAGCACAACCAAACAGAACACTCCCCCAGCCAATCAGAGCACAGCCAAGCCCCTAACCATTCAGAACACACCTCCACCCAATCAGAACACAGCCAAGCTCCCACCCAATCAGTTCATACCCCCACTGGCAGTTAAAAGGAATAAACAGCTAAGACCACACATTGCTGCTCAAAGCACGAAGCTGAAAGCACCAGCCTGAAGATGACGAATGGGACTTCGTCGAAACGTCGCCAAGACACTTCCAATTTTACGTGGGAGAAAACCCGAACAACCAAAGACCTACATACAAATACCCGCAAAAACCTCAGAAAACAATTATATGTACAGTTATATATATATCTTTTAATTCTACCATTAACTTGAAGTCCGAGCAGTTCTCCTTAATTCATACCAAAGGTAAAATGTGTCTCAGATTTTGAAGTATTCGTGTTCTGTCTTGTCTTTCATAATCATTGTAAGCCTGTCCATCTCAGCACATGATAAAATTTTATGCAGGATCTCTTCTTCCATTGGAGTTCCCTTATTCCTTACCATTTTGAGCAAAAACCAGTCTGGAAGCCGTTAAAATGTGTAACATTAAATAAAGCACGCCTTTATCATGCTTTTGCATAGTTAAACCTAATAGAAAGAGTTCTGGTTTTGACTCTACCACTCGCTCTAATATTTCTTCCAACCATACTTTAATCCTGTTCCAAAAATCACGAGCTCGCGTGCATTCCCACCACATATGATAGTATGTTCCACTTGTCAGATAACATTTCCAACATTTAGGGGAGACATTGGTACACATTTTAGCCAATCTTGTGGGTGGGAGATGCCATCTATAAAACATTTTGTAGAGATTCTCTTTGTAAGAGGTGGCCAAAGTAAGCTTCTTGTTTCTTGCCCATAGTTCTTGCCAGATGTGCAGATCAAAATTAAGACCAAAGTCCTTGCTCCAATTCAACATAGTCACTTTTACTTGTTCCTCGTACATTGCCTGATCTAACAAATGGTGGTATAATTTTTTAATCATTTTATCCTCCGACCCCAATATTATTTTATCCAATTCTATTGGTTCTAATTTAATGCCTAACTCTTTTTTATCTTTCCAATATCTCGCCTGCAGTTGCAGGTATGCCCACCATTCTAATTCTATCCCTTCATCCTGGAGGGTTTTCCTGGATTTCAATTCCCCTCTTTCATCTAAAATGTTTTTATATGTTATGATCTTATCTAATTGGGTAAATTTTGGGTGTACATATATTTCTAACGGTGAGATCCAACTAGGTACTTGGGTATAATTTGGTTGCCAAATTTTTGTCCATGCATCAATAAGAGCTTGCCTAATATAGTGTCTTCGAAAATATTTATGTACTTTATATTTATGATCCCATAATATGGCATGCCATCCTATTTGTAGGTCATGGCCCTCCAGACATAATAGTCTCCTGTTCTTTAGTAATATCCAATCTCTTACCCATACTAATGCTGTAGCCTGGTAATATTTCTCCAAGTCTGGAAGACCAAATCCCCCCCTTTCCTTTGAGTCCTGCAGTAATTTTAATTTAATCCTTGCTCTTTTTCCTTGCCAGATGAATTTACACATCATTTTATTCAAATTTTGAAAAAAATTCTTGTCTAATTTTATAGGTATACATTGGAACAAGAATAAGATTTTTGGCAACACATTCATTTTAATCACCGCAATTCTGCCCATAAGAGAGAGCTGTAGGTTAGTCCAAATATCAAAGTCTTTTTGAATCTGTTCTATTAACTTATCATAGTTATCCCTTTTAAGTGTAGCGCATTTGGCAGTCAATTGTATCCCTAAATATCTAATTTTATTTGTGATTTGAACACCTATTCTGTCAACCAATTCATTTTTCTGTATTTTAGTCATATTTTTGACGAGCATTTTAGTTTTTTCTTTATTTATCTTTAAACCTGCTATTTCCCCGTATCTACTCAGTGTTTCCATCAGTCTTGTCCCTGATTGTAATGGTTCTTCAATTATAAAAACTAAATCATCTGCAAAGGCTTGTATTTTAAATGTCTCTTTCTTGATCTCTAAACCTTGGATCTTTTCATCTTGCCAGATTACTCTAGTTAATACCTCAAGAGATAATATAAATAACAGTGGTGATAGTGGGCAACCTTGCCTCGTGTCTTTTTGAATTTGAAAACTCTCAGTCGGTTCTCCATTGATTATTACTTTGGCCACCTGCTTAGAATAAACTGATTTAAACATATTTAAGAATTTTTCCCCGAAGTCCATATACAATAATTGGTTGAACATAAAATCCCATTTTACATTGTCGAATGCTTTTTGTGCATCAAGAAAAATTAAACACATTTGCTTTTCATTGTGTACTTCATAATACTCCAATATGTCCCAAACAGTCCTAATATTGTTTCTTATATATCTTTTAGATAGAAAGCCGTTTTGATCAGTATGTATAAAATCCACTAAGAACCTTTCAAGTCTTTGCGCCATTATTGCCATGAAAATCTTGTAATCCGAATTCAAAAGAGAAATGGGTCAATAGTTCTTAATTTGCGCCAGGTCTGTGTTTTCTTTAGGAATCAAAGTGAGGAAGGCTTCTTCCCATGAAGCTGGTATTTTAGCTTGGGTTAAAACCTCATTAAATAAATCCAACAGCATTGGGCTTAAAGATTCTTGTGCAATTTTATACATTTCTACAGGTATAACATCTGGCCCAGGTGCTTTATTATTCTTCTGTTTCTTAATTGCGACCGAGAGCTCTAAATGTGTTATCTCTTTATTCAGCAGAGTTTTAAATTCTTCTGACACCTTGGGTAAATCGGCTAATTGTAAATACTGTACTATGTCATAGTTATTTCTCTTTTCGTCGTCTTTGTATAAATTCTTATAAAACTCATATGCCACTAGTTTCTTTTCTTCGTTCTGGCATACCATATCACCTTTGGTGTTATAAAGTTTAGTAACCCTCTGCTTATTGTTACATTTTTTGATTTTATAAGCCAACCATCTCCCTGGTTTATTGGCGTTTTTGAAGAAATTTTGTTTAGTATGTTTTATCTGCTGTCCTAGATCTTCCTTCACAATAATATCCATCTTATGTTTAATTAAATCTATCTGTTGTTTCAGATCACATCTTTGTGGTTTCTTTTGCAGGTTTTCCTCAACTTTACGTAGTTCTTCTTCTAATTGTCTTTGGCGTTGTGTTTTGATTTTGTGTTGCCTAGCCATATAAGAAATTACAATACCTCTCATGTAGGCTTTGGCTGTATCCCATAGATTTTGGCAATTTGTATCTTCCTTCTTGTTTGACTTAAAAAACAGATCCAATTGTTCTTCTAATTTTGATTTGAATTCTTTATGGTTTAAGATTGCCCTTTTTAGAGTCCATCTCCTCCTGTTTTTTGCCCCTTCCATCTAATTCTAATCGGATTGTGATCAGCCCAGGTGTTCATATCAATTACAATCTCTTCTACTTCTAAATTTAAATCAGCTGACATCCACACCATATCAATTCTGGACCATGATGGTCATCAAGTTTTTGATATCTTGCTAGGCGACTGGTGGTACTCAAATATTGCCATATTCTGAAAGTGGTACAATCTGTGAAAAGGTTGAAAAGCCCTGTATCTAGTCCAGCCCCTTGCTCAAGCAGGAGACCCTATACCATTTCAGACAAGTGGCTGTCCAGTCTCCTCTTTAAAATCTCCAGTGATGAAGCACCTGCAACTTCTGAAGGCAAGCTATTCCACTAGTTAATTGTTCTCACTGTTAGGAAGTGTCTCCTTAATTCCAATTCCTTAATTGCTTCTCTCCTTGAGTAGTTTCCAGCAATTGTTTCTTGTCTTGCCTTCTAGTGCCTTGCAAAATAACTTGACCCCCTCTTCTTTGTGACAGCCCCTCAAATATTGGAATAGTGCTATCATGTCCCCTCTAGTCCTTCTTTTCTCTAGACTAGCTAAACCCAAATCCTTCCTATGTTTTAGTCTCCAGGCCTTTAATCATCTTAGTTGCTCTTCTCTGCACTTTTTACAAAGTCTCAACATCTGTTTTGTAGTGTGGTGACCAAAATTGGATGCAATATTCTAGGTGTGGTCTTACTAAAGTTTTATACTGTAAAGTGGTACCAATACTTCTCATAAAAAGGTGGGGCTTTCAATAAAAAGGTGAGGCTTTCAATGGAGGAGTGATGATCACCATCTTGACTTTTTGACACTGTGGGAAGTCAGCACCTACGCACCCACCTAGAGAAAGAAATGTTTTGGGGGATATTAAAAAGGGCAGAATATTATATTTTCCCAAAGGAATAATGGAGGAAAAAAATCTTTAAAAGTTTTTCTGCTCAGGTTTCCCCAGGCAGAAACTGAGCAGGCCAGCTCTGTAGAAATGTAGATGTTATAACCCTATTCAGAAAGACTGGGGCACCTATTCATAAGCAAAATGCCTTTAGCCATAGCCCCAGATAAGGTTTGAGTTGATGAGATTAGAAAAACAAAGACTCAAGACAGAATATGACTTTTTGGCATAATATGATTAACCCATCACCATTAGAATACCAAAAGGGCACACTCAAGCTCAGGTCAAAGTTAATTGCACAGGAACAGGAAGAACCTCAAATTCAAAGCCACAGGAACAATTCTAAACACGAAAGCCCAAGAAGACATAAAAACCTATCACTCCCAGATCCATTTTGTCAGCCACCCCAGAAACATACTGTGTCACTGAAGTTTCTGGTAACTCAATAAACAGAACCTTCTTTCCTAAACAGTCTCCATTTTGTTTATTCCCAGCTTGGTCTGGACCCTGATGATGATTTTTCTTTCAACAACACCTTCCCCTTTTGCGGATGCCTTGTTTGTAGGTGTTGACCTAAATGCAGAGGCCTTTCTTTGCTTCCAGGAAAATTATATGTGCTTTATTAGAGCTGTAATTGTTCTTAAGAATTGCTGTCCTTAGTGTTTTAAGAAAGGGAAGGGGAGCAAGCCAGAACTCAAGCCAGGCAGGAAAAATGTACTCTTTATAGAACATTATAGAACATAAGCCTAACCCTAACCCACACCTGGAATATTGAAACCAATTTTGGTCACCATATTACAAAAAAGATCTTGAGACCTTGGAATAAGTTCAGAGAAGAGCAATTAGTCTGGAGACTAAACATATGAAAAATGGCTGCAGGACTTGGGTTTGGCTAGTCTAAAGAAAAGAAGAAATGGGGTGACATGATAGCAGTATTCCAGTATTTGAATATATTCCACAAAGAAGGGGGGATCAAATTATTCTCCAAAGCACCAGAGGGCAGGACAAGAAACAATGGCTGGAAACTGATCAAAGAGAGAAGCAACCTGGAATTAAGGAGTAAGTTCCTAACAATGAGGACAATTAACCAGTGGAACAGCTTACCCCCAGAAATCGTGGGCGCTCCATCACTGGAGGCTTTTAAGAAGAGACTAGACAATTACCTGTCTGAGACGGTGTAGGTTCTCCTGCTTTAGTGGGGAGCTGGACTAGAAGACCTCCAAGGTCCCTTCCAGCTCTGTTCTGTTCTATTCTATTCTATTCTATTCTATTCTATTCTATTCTATTCTATTCTATTCTATTCTATTCTATTCTAGATTACACCTCAGCCTTTTAATGTTATATAACAGAGATCCTGCTCTAGCCATTATTTTAAATGGCTTATGCTCTTTGGGTTAATTATATTTTATTGTTCTGGTGAGTATCTTCTAAGTGCCTTGTGGGTCACATTGTCAACAAACAGTGCCTGCATGTTTCATGTTCCCCTTTGGAAACAGCCTTTTGAGAAAGTATTTGGCACAATACTTAGTGCCAAGTGAGTGGCAATATGATTTATCCTTGAACTTGTTCCTAATTTCCATCCCTCCCTATCCAGTGCTTTGACTAATTTTTTTTTTTTTGCTGTTTTTCTCACCTATTAGCCATGCTGCTATTGTCACTTGCAGAGGTAAGTTTTTTGCATTTTTTGCCTGCTATATAAGCACCTTTGGAATTTTATTCTGTGTGGATTTTTCCACCTAGCTGAAAAACATGTGGTATTCTGGATTTTAATGCACTGGATTTCATACAGGATGGATCAAATTGCAGTATGAGGGGTCCTTGGTGCTCTGTGAGCTTGCTTGTTTTCTTGCTGACGTTTGATTACCCTAACTAGGTAACATCTTCAGTGCTAGTAAGGAGTGCTGTTTGCTGTCTGTTTATATTCTGGTGTCTTGTCTTGGTGGGTGGGGGCAGTCTTAGGGATTCTTTCGTTGGGCTGTTTACTAATGGCTCTTTGGCAGTTTCTTGATTGGGGTATTGCTTACTTGATTGTTGGTCTGAAGGTGACCTTGGAGTTAACCTATGCTGATCTGAGTGCTGATTACTGGTGGAGAAGTGCTGAAGTCTTTTTCTCTTTTGGGCTGGTTGATTGTCTCTTTTGCATAATTATAGATGTTGTTAATGTCTATGTGCCTATAAATGGCTGATTCGTCAGAGTGCCAGGCTTCTAGAAATTCCCTGGCATTTTTGGATTTGGTCTGGTCTAGGATTGACACATTTTCCCAATTGAAACTATGACTAAACTGTCTATATGTTGTGAAATTAAAGAATTTTTGTCATGCCTTTTGACTGCCAGTTGGTATTCATGGATGCATTCTGCCAGTCTTCTGCCTGTTTGTCTTACATAGTAGTTGTTGCAGTTCTTACACTGTATTTTATAGATGGCTCCTTTTTTTTTCTTCTGGGGTTGCTGGGTCTTTGGGTTTACTTAGCTTAGGATGTTTTGAACGGCTTTAGTTGGCTTATGTGCTATACTGATTCCATGTGGTTGTAGTAGTCTATTTGTGGTTTCTGAGATATTCTTGATGTATGGCAGTGTAATTCTTTTTAGGGTGTGGGTTGGTTGGCTTTATTGGGTTGAGTAGTCAGGGACTTTTTTATGAAGTTGCGTGGGTATCCATTTTGTTGGAATGTGTTGTATAGATGCTCCATTTCATTTTTCTGTGGTTGTGGATTAGTATGGGTGGTTTTTGTCAGTGTGTAAGAAATTTTATGAACTGGAATAGCCATAGCAACAAACCAGCCAATGAGAACTGTTTTTGATTAAGACATAGTATTGGCTGTGTGAGGCATGTTATCCAGCCTAGGTCTGGGCATGTCTTAGTCTTCTCTGTGTTGTCTTTTTCTGATCTCCAAGTTAAGAGTTGTTGATGTTCCCCAGAGCTGAATGAAACTGTATGTATCATGTTTATATATATTTTATTGGTCACCACGATGTAAAAAAGATGTTGAGACTCTAGAAAGAGTACAGAGAAGAGCAACAAAGTGTAGGAATCAGTGCTCAGTCATTGCAGGATGCAAATGTGGCTGGCTGCTTTCGCAGTGTTTATTGCCTTATATACAGGTATTCAAATAGCATAAAGTAAGATGGCATCAGCATTGCAACAGCAGTTCTGTTGATGAAAGCCCTTGCCAATCCTTAAGAATATACTAACCAGGAGGCCCCAGCCAGGGAGCAGTTTCTACCACATCCTGCTGATGTAACCAGGCTGATATCATGTGAACCAGGTGATATCATGTACCAGCCTGGGGTATTTCCCACATTGCCATGGTGATGTGAATGGATGAGATCATGTAGAAAGAAGAGGCACACAGGCGTTGGAAGGGCAGTTTGCTGCTCACGACCTCTACCTGGCCCCCATTTCTACAACAAAGATGATTAGGAGACTGGAGGCTAAAGCATATAAGGAAAGGTTGCTGGAATTGGGTGTGTCTAGTTTAATGAAGAGAAGGATGAGGGGGGACATGATAGCAGTGTTCCAATATCTCAGGAGCTGCCACAAAGAAGAGGGAGTCAAGCTATTTTCCAGGGTGCCTGAAGGCAGGACAAGAAGCAACGGATGGAAACTAATCAAGGAGAGAAGCAACCTAGAACCCAGGAGAAACTTCCTGACAGTTAGAACAATTAACCAGTGGAACAACCTGCCTCCAGAAGTGGTGAATGTTCCAACACTGGAAGTTTTTAAGAAGAAACTGGATAGCTGAAATGGTATAGGGTTACCTGCCTGAGCAGGGGGTTGGCTTGATGACCTCCAAGGTCCCTTCCAACTATTATTATTATTATTATTATTATTATTATTATTATTATTATTATTAATTATCGATCATCGCACAGTCAGCCAGATGTTCAGACTGGATTTGGCATTTTGTCTATCCATCGAGTCCTTACCCAGGACCTGGGATATGCAGATGTGGATGTTTGATGGTATTACAGATATCGTCGCAGGATGGAAGCAGTTCCTAGTAAGGCCGCCTTTTGCAATTGACTAATAGCGAATTTGCCAATGCCAATGGTGTTCAAGTGGTGCTCCAGTTGTTTTGGGACTGCACCCAAGGAGACTATTACTATTGGTACTACCCTTGCTTGCTTTTGCCACAATCTTTCTATTTCTATTTGTAGGTCTTTGTATTTTGTTATCTTGTCCAGTTCTTTCTTGTCTATTCTGCTGTCTCCAGGCACTGCCACGTCCACTATCCAGACTTTTTTGTCTTTCTTATCGACAACAATTGTTGTTGTTGTTGTTGTTATTCTTCTTATTATTATTATACTATGCCTCTTGCTCATTTTGAATGTGTGCTTATTTTTTAGCTTATTTTTGCTCTGGAAAGCTGTAAAACTCCAACAGTTTTTCTGTATATTTGCATTTCTAATTTGCCATTGTGATCTCTGCTGATCAGAATGTCTAAGAAGGGTAGCAAGTATTTGTTTTCTTCTTCTCTAATAAACAGGATTCCTTTAAAAGGACAGAAGCAACCTAGAACTAAGGAGAAACTTCCTGACAGTTAGAACAATTAACCAGTGGAACAACCTACCTCCAGAAGTGGTGAATCCGGAAGTTTTTAAGAAGAGAGTGGACAGCCATTTGTCTGTAATAGTATAGGATTTCCTGCCTGAGCAGGGGCTTGGACTAGATGACCTCCAAGGTCCCTTTCAACATCATCATTATTATTATTATTATTATTATTATTATTATTATTATTATTATTATTATTATTAAAATGTTATTGATGGTTCTGTGGGTGTTCTGTAATTGGTCCTTTTTATTATGGTGCAGGTATCATCTACATATCTGATCCATATTTTCGGTTGCATTTGTGGAACTGCTATGGCTTCTAGATGTTGCATGATGACCTTCGTTATAAGTCCTGAAAACAGTGATCCCATAGGTGTCCTTTTAATTTGTTGTTAAATTTTGCTGTCAAATTAGAAGTATGTAGTTAAGCAGAGGTTTGTGAGATTCATAATCCTGGGTGTTTTGATCTTCGTGTATTCAATTAAGTCAGGTATACTTTGAAGCAGTGCAGTCATGGATTCTTTGGCTAATTCTGCATCTATAGATGTGAACAGAGCTTGACATCAAATGAGACCATGATTTCATCCTCATCTTTGGTCACATCCCTGATTGTTTGAAGACACTGTAGTGTTGAGTTAATGGAGTGTTGGCTTTCTCTTGTGAGATGCCCAAGCTTTTTTGTTAGTTCTTTTGCAATGTTGTATGTAGGGGTCCCTGGCAGAAATACGATTGGATGGAGGGGTATGCCAGGTTTGTGTATTTTGGAGCATCTGTAGAAGCGTGGGAGCATAGGTCCGCTGCTTCTCATCCGCCATTGTTCTTCTTTGGTAATTTGGCCTTTTTGATGTTTGATGGGTAATGAAACATCTACAAGAAAACAGCAAGGTGAGAGAGTACCAAGGACCCCTCATTTCAACCCTGAGCTACAAATATTCTCCTAAATTGCAGTGTGATTGAGATTCTTTGCATAATTTTATTTCTAAGGAAATGATGGAAATGAAACAATTGACATCCTTTGCGTGATGATATGATTTATGCAACGACATCATAGTCTGAATGCTCAATTTGCATCATCTGTCTAATGGTGTCATCATGCAAATTGTAAACATGATGTAATTTGTATCATTTGCATCAACTCATTTACTGGACTTTGGTGAACAACACATCTTTCACCCAGTCTTAAAACAAAATTATCCTGTGTTCTGATTTATAATTTTGATTCAGTTTAATTCAGCCTTACAGCAGCATATCTAAAAAAAGTTTATTTTCCTTGCAATAAAACTGGAAAGGCTATATTTACAAAAGTGATTTGCAGGAGGCTTCCCCCCCCCCCCCGAAAAAAAACAGCAAGCAAGCTGCCACTTATTCACATTCCCTTCCATTCCTGCCACAATTTAGGAAATGGTTCTTTGCTACACAGATGACTCGTGTGACTTTCTGCCTTTTCCTACTGTTTTTTGTTCCAATGCCATCAGGGTGCAGGCACTAACTCCACAAGGCTAATTTTTATATAATTGCACGCTTGGCTTTCATGTTTTATGTTTTTCCTTGGCTTTAGAATCTGCTCACCTGCTTGCACTAACTGCTGTGTATTCTGCTGCTTTTCCAGTGGTTTTCTACTTAACAAGCAGAAAGGAGAGGCTTTGAGGGAACTTTGCCACTTCATATCCAGCACAACTAATAAAAAATGTTAAACAACAATCATAAATCCATTTGAATAGCATATCCAAGAATGTTTCAGAAAGATAATTACAAAAAGATGTACAGGTCAATCCAGGTTAAGAAACTGAAGTAAGGAGTTACCCTGAGTCATGAAATTAGCTCCACGATTTTGTCAGTATTTTCTTTTCATTATTGCTCTGTCTGGACAAATAACATAATCTTAATTTTCTAATGTATATTTTTCCAGGAAGCAGTGATTTCGTTGGCCCTTCGCTGGAGGAAAACTTTATATCTAAATCAGTGCTTTTTAAACTTCGCAGTTTAAAGATGGGTGAACTTCAACTCCCAAAATTCTCCAGCCAATATGCTGGGAGTTGAAATCCACCCATCTTAAAGTTGCCAAGTTTGAAAAACATTGATCTAAACATTCTGAACAAAATGGTGAACTCGGGTTCCAGAATAGTTGTTATTTGGCTGTGTGATTCTGGGGTCCTTTCTTAGGTTTCCATTTCTTTTGCCTGATAGTCTGTATTCTTTCTATCTTAACTGAGTTGTTGGCAATATTAAGCTGAATTGAAATAGGAAAACATTCAATACATTTTGATTCCTTTTTACTTTGGATTTTGTAGAAAAGGCATCTTAGTTTGGTGTCCAAAATTAAATAGGTGTAAGGACCCACCCCACTTTGCATCTTAAGAAGACAGAACTCTTGGAATAATTCTTCCAACAGGAATCCTTTATTAAGAGAAAATGGTTGCAGGCATGCTAGACAGGACTTGGGGTTCAAGCTCTCCCATTCAAGGTTTTAAGGGGTTCCCCAGTAGTCCCACCCAATCAACCCCCCTTCCAGTGATAGTTTCAAGTATCACAATTCCACCCCCTTTCTTCTTTCTTCCGTCTGAATGGAGACTTCAGGTAACTACATGAAAGGCAAGTACCCTGCTTTGTTATGATAAGGTCCTCTAGTGCTAACGCTTTGATGTTACAATAAACACACATTCAGCATTCAGCTCTTTGAAGTGTACTGAAGGAAGTGAGGGCCATAAAGCCCCTTTGTTCTCCCCCTTCTCTCCCTCTTATGGCAGAATCCAAAGAAGGCAGAATTGGGAGTTTCTATATTTGATAATTAAAGATGAAATATGATTGGATTCTGACATCCGGCCCCTCTTAAAAATAAGAGAGATCCACCTGAAAGAAAACACAAGTATAAAATTTAGTTAGGCTTGTTAGGATACTCTGTGTGAAACTTCTTCAATAGCTTCGGGGCTCTGACATGACGTTTATGGACCCACTCATTTTGTGAGGGAGGGAGGTGTTTCCAGGCAACTAGGTACTGAGTTGCTCCATGATATCTCCTAGAGTCAAGGACTTCCTTTATTTCGAAGTGTTGTTCACCCTCCACCATGATTGGAGGTGGTGGGGGGGGGATTTTTGGCCGTAGAGGTGACTGATGCTCTCTTTTCAGCAAGCTGCAATGAAAAATTGGGTGTATTTGCCTGAGATTTTTGGGTAATTCTAATTCTACTGTTACTGGATTTATGATTCTTTTAATTGGAAAAGGTCCTATATATTTTGGTCCAAGTTTTTTACAGGGCTGTAGGGACTTTAGGTATTTTGTAGATAAGTACACCATTTCTCCTATAATGAATGGTGTAGGCTCAACCCTTTTTTTATCGGCTTGTGTTTATATGCCTGCCTAGCTTCATCTAGTGCTTTTCTGACTATTGGCCAGGTGTTTTGTAATTTCTCCATCCATTCTTTCAGCGAGGGGATCGTTGGTTCGTTTGGGGTTAATTCTGGCATGGGGTTGAAACTTTGACCGGTGGCTATTTGAAAAGGAGTGTAACCTGTGCTGGAGTGGACTGCATTATTGTAGGCAACTTCTGCAAAAGGGAGTAAGTCCGCCCACTCGGTCTGCTGGAAACTAAGAAAACATCTTAAATATTGCTTAAGTACGGAGTTCATTTTTTCAGCCCCCCCATTTCCTTGAGGGTGGTGGCTAGATGTCAGTCCCTGAGTGGTTCCTAAGAGGGATAAAAATTCCTTCCAAAATGCAGACGTAAATTGCACCCCCCTGTCAGAGATGATGCGTTGGGGTGCCCCATGCAATCTGTAAATGTGTTGGATGAAAAGTTTTGCTAAGGCTTTTGCAGTGGGAATCTTTTGGCAAGGGATAAAGTGCACCTGTTTGGAAAACAAGTCCGTGACCGTCCAGACCACAGTATTCCCATTGCTTTCTGGCAATTCCACTATAAAATCCATGGCTATTTCTCTCCAGGGGGCTGAGGGACTTGCCACTGTTTGCAATAGTCCTGGCACTTTCCCTTGCAACCTCTTTGCCGTGGCACATTTTGGACAACTGGCTATATAACTTTCAATGTCCTTTTTCATGGATGGCCACCAAAATTGCCGTTTAATTAAATGTAAAGTTTTTACAAATCCAAAATGCCCTGCTGATTTTGTGTCATGGCAAAGGTGCATGAAAGTTACTCTTTGAGTTGTTGGTATATATAACTTTTCCCCTACCCAAGGCAACCCGTCTCTCATTGTGCACACATTTTTGTTTTTCTGGAACCATTCATCTGTTTCCAAACTTTTTCTGAATTCAATTCCAGTTTGGCTGTCCAGTTGTGGTTTTAATTTGGCTTGGGTTCTTGTGGTTACTGGTGCTGCCAGTTGTGACTCTGCCATTATTGGTCTAGAGTCTGTGGTTCGTGCGCTGTTATATTGGGGCATGCGAGATAGAGCATCTGCCAGGAAGTTCTTTCTTCCTGGTAAATGTTTGAGCTTAAATTGGAATTGGTGAAAATGCTGGGACCAGCGGGCTTGTTTGGGATTGAGTTTCCTGGAAGTTTTCAGGGCTTCCAAATTTTTGTGATCAGTCCACACCTGGAAGGGGATTTTGTTGCCTTCCAGGAACTGTCGCCACGTGAGTAATGCCCAACGTATCCCATAAGCCTCCTTCTCCCATACGGGCCAGCGCTGTTCTGTTTCCGTGAGTTTCTTGGATGTATATGCACAGGGTTGCAATACTGCATCATCATTTTCTTGTAATAGCACAGCCCCCACTGCCACATCACTTGCATCTGCCTGTATTACGAAGGGCTTGTCCATGTCTGGGTGCCTTAGTACTGGTTCGGCAGAAAAAAGTCTCTTTAGTCTCTCAAACGCTGCTTGGCACTCCATTGTCCATGTTAGTGGCTGGCTAGGTTTTACTGAGGATGCTCCCTTCGTTTTTAGTAAGTTAGTGAGGGGCAAGGCTATCTGGGCAAATGAGGGGATGAATTGGCGGTAAAAGTTTGCAAAGCCCAGGAAACTTTGTAGTTGCTTTCTTGTGCGGGGTGGTGCCCAATTTAGTACTGCTTTGACCTTCTCTGGGTCCATTTCAATGCCCTGTGGGGATATGCGATAGCCTAGGTAGTCTATCCTTTCCTGGTGGAATTCGCATTTTGAGAGTTTGGCATATAGGTGAGCGGCTCGCAGCTTCTTTAAAACCGCTCTGACAAGTTTGACGTGTTCTTCTTTTGTTTCAGTAAAGATAAGAATGTCGTCCAAGTAAACAAGGACCCCCTTAAACAGGTGCTCCCTTAGAACGTCATTGATTAATTGCATAAAGACTGCAGGGCCCCCTTGTAATCCAAATGGCAAGACTTTGAATTGATAGCACCCCATGGGGCAGTTAAATGCAGTCTTCCATTCGTCCCCTTCCTTGATTCTCACGCGATAGTAAGCTTCCCTTAGGTCTAGTTTAGAAAAAATTTTCCCTTTCGATAGGTGTGACAGCATGTCTTTCATGAGGGGCAGCGGGTATAGGTTGCTTTCACTGATTGTATTCAGGGCCCTATAATCCACGCATAAACGTAAAGAGCCATCCTTCTTCTCTCTAAAAAGGACCGGGGCAGCCACTTTAGGCTTGGCTGGCTCAATGAAACCTCTCTCCAGGTTTTTTTTTATAAATCTTTCCATTTCCTCCTTCTCCTTTGGGCTCATGGAGTATAATCTGGGCTTCGGGAGTTTTGCCCCAGGCTTGAATTCAATGGTACAGTCTGTGGGTCGGTGGGGGGGAAGCTCATTCGCCCTCTCCTCACTGAAGACTTCAGCAAGGTCCCTATATTCCTCTGGTATTTCTGTTAATCTTTTTTCCTCTCCTATGGATGCTTTTTCTATTCTTGATTCTGGTAGCCTCCCTTGGGGTTTTAAGTCCATAGGGTCCCCCTTCGGGAATTTGATTTCTGTCGTCCTCCAATTTACCCAGGGGTTCCATTTTTTCAACCATTCCATCCCTAGAATCATTGGGCATTCCATACCTGGGGTCACCACAAACGTTAAGTCCTCTTCATGGTTGCCCAGGGAGAGATGTATTGGCAAAGTGGCTAGGGTAGCTGGCACCCCCCCTGCTATGGATCCATCTAGCTGGCCAAATGAGATTGGTTGTTCCAGTCTCCTGGATGGGATGCCCAGATTCCCCACTAGTGTTGGGCTAATGAGGCAGCGGGTGCAGCCAGAGTCTATTAAGGCTTTCACCTTCACAGCTTCGGGCATGGGGGGGGGATTAATATAGTCACTGTTTGAAGATGGGTGTGATGCATCCACTTACCAGGGGTTTGCCCTCCGAGCTGTCATCTGAGGCATCCACCGGCCCTGTGGTGTAGGCTGGAGTCCTTTCCCCTTGGTGAGCAGAGGTGGGGGTTTCTGCAATTTCCATCATTCTCATGGCCGTTTCTTTTGGCTTAGCTGAATACTTTCCGGGTTTGTTGATTGGGGATCTGTCTGGGTTGTGCTGGGGGGCCTTTGAGCGGCATTCTACAGCTCGATGCCCTTCTCTTCCGCACTTGAAACATCTCATTTGCTTCTTGGCTGTATCCGATGATTTCACCGGTTGGTGTGTCAGCTCAGGCGGGGGGCGGCTCCATTGTTTTCCTCGGCGGTGCCTCTTCAATATGTCGATCTCTGCTTCCTCTGCCAAGACGTACCATTCCTCAAGTCGATGTGGGTTCCCCGGGGCAGGCAAGCATCATATAGATCATAGTTTAGTCCGTCTTTGAAATGGCCAAGGAGGATGTCTTCTGGCCAATTCAGTTTGCTGGCAATGGCTCCCGGAATTCTTGTGTATACTCAGCCACTGGGCGTTTGCCCTGCCTCATCGTTGTTTATTCTTTCACGGGCTTTGCGATCAGCCAGGGGGTCTTCAAATCGTCTTCTCAAAGAGGACATGAAACGGTTGAAGTTACTGAGTTCTGGGGCATTGGAGTCATGCAAGTTCACTACCCAATCCGCAGCTGGTCCATCCAGGGCAGATTGCACGATCCGGATGCGGGCTTTGTCGCTGGGAATATCCTGCCCATATTCCTCCATGTAGCTGAGGACTTGGGTTAGGAAAAACCCCAAGCGTGTTGGCTCCCTTTGAATTTCACTTCCAACGGTGGACGTCTTGGAATGGATCGGTGCCTCTGTTGTGGGTGGTAGTGCCTTCCGTCCAGATTGCCATCTGTGGTCGGTAGGGGGTGGGAGCTCCTGGATCAGTAGATGTCCCTGGGGTTGCAGGTTCCACTTCCCCCTCGGTGTCTCTCCCTTTGTGGTTCCAGGAGCTGAGGCGGCCGTAGGGCTCAGGATTCTCCTCTCCCAGGGAGCTGACAGTTCTGTTCATCATGTCAATAGCTTTCTCTAGGATACAGTCTGAGTACGGTGCCCAGCTTTCTCCCTCTTCACTTGCGTGCAGGGATTTCTCCATCTCCTGCTTCCATCCTGGTTGCTTGGCCCCCCGTCTCTGGGTCAGCTTTCTTGATTCCTTTCCCCACTCGCTTTTCTTTCCAAAGCCCATTGACCAGCGAGGCTTGTGGTTCCATGTCTCCACCACTTCTTCTCCTGAGAAATCTGACCTCTCGGATCCTGACATCCGGCAAGGTTCCAGTTGGGGCAGCGGCTCTCTTTCCAGGGAGTTTCCCCCCTTTCTTGCTCCAGTGTCTGACATGGTAAATTTTTTGCAAAAATCCACCCGGCAAGGGTCTCCCTTCCAGGTGGAATAATTTTGCAAGTAGTCCGTCTAATTGTAAGGGACCCACCCCACTTTGCATCTTAAGAAGACAGAACTCTTGGAATAATTCTTCCAACAGTGAATCCTTTATTAAGAGGAAAATGGTTGCAGGCATGTAGACAGGATTGGTGTTCAAGCTCTCCCATTTCAAGGTTTTAAGGGTTCCCCAGTAGTCCCACCCAACAACCCCCCTTCAGTGGCTTAGTTTCAAGTATCACAATTCCACCCTTTCTTCTTATCTTCCGTACTGAATGGAGACTTTCAGATAACTACATGAAAGGCAAATACCCTTCTTTGTTATGGTAAGGTTCTTTGGCTTTGAGGTTACAATACACACACATTCAGCATTCAGCTCCTTGAAGTATACTGAAGGAAGTGAGGGCCATAAAGCCCCTTTGTTCTCCCCCTTCTCTCCCTCTTATGGCAGAATCCAAAGAAGGCAGCATTGGGAGTTTCTATATTTGATAATTAAAGATGAAATATGATTGGATTCTGACAATAGGCAAGAAAGACTGCTCTAGGAACATCAAGAGTTCTAAGGGAAAAGTGGAGATCTCTAAAATTAAATAGGCAACCTCTGACTGCTTTACTAATGTTAAGCAGGCAGGTTGTCATGGCTAACTCGCTACACAGTCCTGCTTGCAACCAGACAATTGTAACGGGAGGGGGAAGGAAAGCATTGGAATGTAAAGGAGATTTGGGAGAGAAATTTGGAATGCAAGTATGCAGATTGGAAGCCTGAGACAGAACCAACACCTCAAGATCATCAGCTGGGGAAATCCAAGGCAGACAAATCATTCCCAAAACAAAGAGAGTGCAAATGATTGGTGGACAATGGACAATGGGAGGTCCAAGTGGAAAAGGGAAAAATTTTCTATGTTGTTTTTGTGTGATTGTTAGAACTGGCTTTTCTACTTCTGTAACCACATGGAAAGTTATACTCTTGGTAAAAAAAAATGTCCCAGGAGTTCCTTTTGGCTGTCTAACCTAGCGGAATGGTTGACATTAAGCCAGTTCTCATTGAAATAGCCTACCTGGATCCCACCAGGAGGTCAACTCTGAGATGTCATCTATGAGCAAAGAAGAGAAGAGGAAGTCTGGAGAGACCCAGCTCAGGAAGAGCCAGCACCACCCCAGGCTGGAGCAGGAGCACAGCCAGTTGGCACGTGTCTGAAACCAAAGACTGAGAAATCTGAGCAACTGGCCTCAGCCACAAAGGAGCAAGCCCTGGACAAACTCGTGTAAGGCAACAAGTTGTAGAGGTCTCCCCTCCATCCAGTGAGGGAGAGAGAACCCGAAACCCTGCTGAGATGGGGCCAGTCTTCTACGAGAGTGACAGCAAAGGAGAAGATTACCCAATAATAAGTGGCCCTATCACCCTTATGACCACTAAGGTAGAGATCTCGGTATCCTCCTTGGATGTAAAGGGGGTTCCTATGGCCCTACTGGACTTGGAATGCACCAGATGTCTGATCAGCCCCCAAGTGGTAGAGAAGCTAGGGTTGAGGTTAAGGAAGCTAAAGAAGCCTAGAGCATTTTCCCAGCTAGATGGTTCAATAACAGGCAGGGTGCCTGTGACCTGCCTAACCATGCCTGTGAAGCTGAAAGCTGGGATCCACATGGAGATTATTTGATTATTTGATTTATTGTGGTCCCTGGGATGACAGAGGCCATGGTCCTAGGCCTGACATGGTGGAAAAAATAGAGCCATCTGTTGACTGGGATAGAGACAAGTGGTAGATGCATTGGAAAGTATCAAACCGGCAAGAGTTAGTGAAAGTGCTAAGAAGCTGCCACGTGCCTGCGGTTAAGAAAGCAAAAACGGAAACCACCAATAAAAACCCCAGTGCTTTTTAAAGAGAAGAAAGATGGGTCCCTTAGGGTATGCATCAACTGAAAATGCATGTATATGCATGGAAAATATGAACCCCCTCCCATTGATGAAGGACATGTTGGGGCATCTTGCAAAGGGGAAGATCTTCACTAAGGTGGACTTAAGGGAGGCGTACTATTGAGTGACAATTAAAGAAGGGGATAAGTGGAAAACAGCATTTAACAGCTTCCTGGTCTGCTACCAATTCTGATGCCATTTGGACTACAGTGTTCATGCAGCTGATAAATGACATACTGTATGAACACCTGTATGTCCTAGCATATCTGGATGATATATTAATCTATACCAAAACCAAGGAGGATCATGTGAAATTGATTAGAGCAGTGCTTGAGAAGCTGCGGAAGATGCAACTTTTTACAAAGTTGTCTAAGTGTGATTTTCATAAAACCAGCCTAGGCTACCTAGGATACCGGATTTCAAAAGATGGTGTAGAGATGGATCCTGGGAAGGTTCAGGCAATGTTAGAGAGGGAGCTCCTATAAATGAGAAGACAATTACAAAGTTTTCTAGGCTTTGCTTAATTCTATCACCAATTCATCCCCATGTTCACTCAGCCTTGCCTATCACAAATTTATTGAAGTTGAAAGGGAAGCCAAGCCCAGCCAAGCCCTGGTCACTTAAGTGCCAAGCTGCATTCAAGAACTTAAAGTGTCTTTTCTCCACTGAACTACTCCTAAAGCACCCTGATCCAGATGAGTCTTTTGTGATACAAGCAGATACCAGTAATGTAGCCACAAGGGTGGGGCTGTTCTGGAAGAACAGAAAAGGGGAGTTGCAGCCATGCGCCTACACGTCCTGCAAGCTTTTGGAAACTAAGAGACGATAAACTATCTGGGAAAAGGAAACCTATGTGGTCTGCTGGGCTCTCCTAACCTGGAGGAAATTCTTGGAAGGTAGTAAGATTCCTTTTATATATATATATATATATATATATATAAAGTTTTATTGTTTTTTTCCATTTTTTCCAGCTTAGGACACAACGTGGTAGTCAGGGTGTCAAGTCATTCAAAGACAAAATCATATAAATATAGCTCAAATTAATGATCAAAAATTTCCTCTCTGTTTCCTAAATATAATATTGCTTATTAAAATTAATACAGTTTTAGGCAAAGTTCAATCAAACAGAAATCATCAATCACATGTGATTGTAATAATCTATATCCTGTTTTTAAGCTTTACTAATTACAGTTGTCATACTCCAATTACATTTTAGTAATCATATAGTTGGGATTTCAGATATCCTTAATAATAGGTCATTGATTGAGATTAATTTTTTTCCCTATCACAAATAACTCTTCCTCTCTCTCTATTACAACATCATATTTAAAATAATAATATGTCCAACAAATATAGTTCTATTTTTAAAAATATATTCTATCATTTCATCAATCTACATCTATAAAAATTCTTTTTAAGCCCTTGATAAAGTTTACATCTTCAAATACTTATCAACTATAATATCAGGAAATTCCCATCCTTCATTCATAATTAAATCAAACAAACTCTATCTATTACAACATAATTATCATATTTATAATAATGTAAGTCCAAAAAATACATTTCTATTTTTGAAAATATATTCTATCATTTCCTCAATTTACATCTATGAAGTCTTTTTACCCCCTGAAAAGGTTTACTCTCTCAAATACTTATCAACTATAATAACAGTAAATCCACATCCTTCATTCGTTATTAAATCAGAGAAAATCTCTAAAGCCTTTTTAACCCATCAAGTAACATTTTATGGCACATTCAAACCTGATTCTAGCTTTCTTTCTATGCCAAATTGGTTCCCATATTAAAGCTTTTCAGTTATCAAACCTCAAGATTTGATTACAAAAATTTCTTTTTTTTAACACATTTTATTGGGTTTTTTTGAAATCTTAAGAAAAAGTACTCAGGATCCACCGTGGTTGTTGGGAGGTCCAACATTCAAAAGTAAAAACATATATAAACAACTCAACTCAATACATTTCACTACCCCCTCTCTATTTCCCTCAATTAACATGATACATTTAAATATTCCATTTCTATTTTAAATTTCTATTATTACTAAACCTGTGTTATAACTTTATCAGTTTACAATTACCATAGTTTAAGTTTAAAACAACAAATTATCAATTCTAATTCTTAATCTCTCACATTCCTCATTTTATCACCAATCTCATTTATTTCTTCTTCCACTACACAATAGATATCCTAATAACAATAAAATATTAATCAGCCCTATACATATGTAATCCCAGAATCAATCCATCTCTTTAAAATAACGAGATATTAAACCTTAATTCATTCAGATTCATCAAACAAAATTCAAATTTTCTCCAATTACTTATCATGCCTTATCACATCTTTGTTGTCATACAGAAAAGTCATTCTAGTAATTTAAAACACTCCATTAATTATTGGCAGCATCCAATCTAAACAGTCATCATTTTTTCAATTCCAATACATAATGATTTTCATTTTATTCCCAAACGCTACATAAATATGCAAATCCAGTACATTCTTAATCTGTTTAAAATATCTATTCTAATAATCACGCTTATATGCTTCTAACTCTAAATCTTAATCCTTAAAACTGTCCATAAATCCAGCCTTTTAATCCATTACACAATTTTAAATTTCTCTTTTCAGTCTAATTCTGGGTTTTTTCCTGTGCCAAGCAGGTTTCCATAAACATGCTTCACTTTCAGTCAGTAAGTCTATTTTTATTGCTTGGAATGGCCTTTGAAGAAGTAGGAGTCCCATCCTCTGCATCAAACATCTGTTTCTCTCCTCCCTAAACTATCGTTGCTTTGTAGTTTCAAATCTCAATCTTTGCTTCTTCTGTTCCTCAAAGTTACAAATGAAAGATTTGTAAGGTAGGATAAGTTCCTCTTTTATCTCTGTTAATTCCTCTTTTAGTATATCTTGGTTTGTAAAATAATCAGGTGTAGTCTGAGCATCCGTTTGAATATTTGAAGTGAAATTTCTGGATCTTAGTTCTGTAATAGGTTCTTTCAATATGGCACAAATTTCTGCAGTGGCTTCATGTATCTTTTCCAATATAAGATTATAGTTTAATTGTGAATGTGGTTTCTCCATTTTAATAGTAGTTAGAAAAAATTTCTTTTTTGTGGAGACTGTATTTGATGAAAATTGGTCTATATCCACCCCCACAATTCCCACAGCTCAGCTTATCTTTTTTCAAAAATAATTTGAAGGTCAAATCTGGTCTAATTTCAAAAAGTAACCAGAAAATGCAATATTAAATTTTTGCCACTAGATGTCCTCAGTAAGTTAAGAAAGAATCTTTTCCAGGCACCATTTCCTTATTTCTATCTTTAAAAGTATAGTGTGAAAGAAGAAATACCAGGCAATAATACAGTTCTTAGAGGAAAAAAAGAGAGAGAGTTTTCTGTATCCCAAAAAATATGAAAGTAAAATTTAATCTTGTAAAATGCCTTCCTTCCCAAAAACCTAAAAGCTGCTTTCTTTAGTCAGGGAAATAATTCCAACAAGGCTCTTACAGGTAAAAAACAAAGTCAAATAGAGAGAGTAGCAAAGAAAAGTCTCACCCGGATTCACCATGGGGGTTCTTACAGCTTAGATGTTCTTGACTTGCGGTTTGAAGCAGCAGGGTGATCGGCCATTTTACTGGCTGATCTTCTTCTTCGTCGGCCCTCAGAGATCGCCCAGACAGCTGGAGGAGCCGCCGCTCCTGTGCAGCCGAGCTGAAGCCTCCTCAATAGAAGTCGCACCCTCCAGGGTGACTTTTAAGGGTCGACTGGCGGAGGGAAAGCTAGCCGACGAGGAGACAAATCTCCCCATGTGACTAGGAACTCTGCAAACTGGAACCGGAAGTCTGATTACAAAAATTTCTAATCAATTCAAACTGAACAAAATTTCCTTCCCTTTCTGCCAATATCATCTGAGTATTATATTGACTTTTACTCGATGTTATGGTTATAAGTAAATTATCTGCTTTATTGTATTTTCCAGAGGATTGTGTCTGAATATCAATCTTTGTTATTTTTAGTAATTGAACTAAAAATAGTTCAATTACAGTTACTTCTTGGTCATCAAAATTATCCATCAGTTGTAGGTAACGTTGTGTAGAATTAGTTGGCTCAGTGGTTTCCACATTTTCTCCCAGTATAGATTCACAATTGGATTGTAAGCATAGTGTCTCTGTCTCTTTGAATTGTATGTCTTGATGTGTAAAGGCCTGTTCAGGATTACTCAGTTCATTTTCTATTATTCCTTGGTCCATAACTTGATTCATTATTGGAGAGTCGATGTAAAATTCCAAGGTAGCCTCTTTAAGTTTTCTCCAAGGTTTCCAATAGGTTTTGAAGTCTTCTGTAAGTTCTAATATTTTTTCCAGTATTAAATCATAGTCAAGATGTGGATAACTTTTATCCATTTTGGTTGTAGACTAGCCTATTCCTTTATTAGAGTCTGTATTTGAAAAAGATCCACAAATGTCCACCTCCAAAGGTCTAATAGCCAGCTTCACCACAGCTGTCAAGTTATCTTTTTTCTTTTATTATCATATGAAAATCCAATCCCTCTTCAAATAATAGGGAGAAGTACAGTTACAATTTCGCTTTTCACCACCAGATGTTCTCAGTGGACTATAAAGTCTTTTTTTCCAAATTAATAAAGTTAAAGAAAAGAAAAAAAGTTTTCTCTCTCTCTTTTTAAAAAATTTAACAAGAGAGGTATCTCCAGCACTATCAAATTGAAAAAAACAAAGTAATAATGTCCCCTTCTTCTTCTTTTTTCCCTAAAATCCCCCCCCCAAAAGTCCAATAGTAGAAAAAACAACCATAACAAAATTTATTAATCTTTTTTTTTTTTAGCTCTCTTTCCCGTATAGGCAGCCGTCGCTTTCTTAGAAAAGGGAAATAGTCAGGAACTCTTTACAGGAAAAGTCAGAATAGTGAGAGAAGGAAAGGTCTCACCTGGATTCACCATAATGGTTCTTCATGCTTAGTTGTTCTTTTGACTTGCGGTTGGTGCAGCTGGGTGATCGGCTGATCTTCTTTTCCATTGGCCCTCAGAATTAGCTCGGACAGCTGAAGGAGCTACCACTCCTCCACAGCCAAACACAGCCTCCTCGACAGTAGTCGCACTCTCCAGGGCAACTTTCGACCCGCATAAGGGTCTACCGGTGGAGGGAAGCTAGCCGACGAGGAGATGAGTCTCTTCGTGCAGCTAGAGGCGCCGCGATCCGGAACCGGAAGTCTAAAGGTAGTAAGATTCCTTTTGAAGTGTGGATGGACCATAAGAACTTAGAAGCACTGAGTGCTCCCCAAAAGCTGTCCCACAAACAAGTCCAATGGCCCAATACTTTAATCGCTTCAACTTCACTCTC